>NC_143485.1:320833-641666 GCF_027475165.1 Benincasa hispida | reverse complement strand
GTAAAGTAAAATTGCGGTAAAGTAAAATTGCGATAAAATAAAGTTGTGCAGTAAAATAAAATGCAATAAAAGTAAACCTAAGCTATGGTGATACAAGATATAGGTTACATGATACATGATACTGAGTTTGAGAATGGCTGTGAAGATTATACAAAGAATCGTGTTTTTCAGTGTCAAGGCTTTATGTACGAAGCAGAAAGAGAAAATATAATTAGTACAAAAATCGCTAGTTCATTAATTACGTTATAACTACGGCTCCGCTTTCCCTTGGTGTACATCTCTCAGTGATCGGCCGTGTTCCCACATCTCTGTGGTGAAACAGGGATGAACGTAATAAACGCAAGGTTGCTTCCATCTCTAGAAGTATTTCTTGCTTTAGTTAACGCATTCTTCTAACCTTCTCTCGACAGATCAGAATGGCATCTTCACTTCTGCTCTCACAGGTGAAGATGCCGTCTAGCATGCTTTAGCTAAACATATTTATTTCTTTAGCACAGATTAATTTACTTGTTTAATTCATTCTAATTACCAAGGGATTAAGAAAACATCGTGGAGAAAGGAGTAATAGAGGAATGGAAATAGACAGAAATATGGAGATGAAAATTATCATGACATTTAATTATAGAATCAAGCGTCTGATACATGATGTGAATGATTTAGACTAAGAAGATGAGATACAATTGATGATAGAGATAGAAATAAATACAGAAGAGTGCCAATGTCTTCACACAGATCTGGATGGAGAAATCGCTTGCCGGCGTATGGAGTGAATGGAAGGATGAGCGTCCCTCTCAGGCTTGCTCAATCGGTAGAGTTGATCTAGGTACAGAGCTTCACGGCGGGGATTTGGAATGATTCACCCTGAGACTCACCTCTTAGCCTTACCTCTTTTCTTCTCGGATCTTCTCCGATCAGCACTCAGATCAGCCTCTCTCTCAATATACAAATATCAAAATAGCCTCGTATCAAGTATATTTTTTCAGTGAATTCTCTGAAGGTATTTATAGATGAATGCTCTGTCTCTCTGCCATGTGGTCCCCAAGTTATTGTTATGGAAATTCCGAAAATGATGGAATAAATATTACTTCTGTTATGCAATCAATCTGTCGAAAATGCACAACGGTTAGTTGTACACATGTCAAAATCCTCCGCGATTGCGTCGCTCATTTGCATCTTCGGTCGTTTGTCTGCATGCGGTGTTGTTTTTTTTATTACCGCATGCGGTTGAAGTTGCGTTGATCGCAAAGCTCTTGATCGATTGTCGCATGCGCCGTCATTGCGTTGATCGTCTATTCATTCCTGAATGATGGGCGCAATGCGACGTAGATGCATTAATCTTTTTCTCTTGAGCCATGAACGCATACGGTGACTTGATTTCCTGCAAAACAGACTTTGAAATATTATTTTCTACCATTGCAATGGTGTCAGTGGGTGTATTGACGACAATTTATAATTCTTGTATTTCTTAGCCAATTTCCATATAATTGACGCAACTTTTCTTTCTTTTGGCCGCAATATCTAAATAAAGCAGTATAAATAACTTGTATTTCTACAAGTTATTAGTGACACACATTAAAGTAGGAGGTGTTCTGCTATAGACAATTGAGAAGATGACAAGGATGGCTTGGATTTGCCTCTAAACACCTTGAGGGAGCTCATTTCACCTCACAACTCAAAATTCTCTCAAATAAGACTCGAGATAAAAGTGAGAGAGGAAACTTAGGATGTTAAGTGAGTGTCTGTGCATTGAGGAATAGCAACCATGCATTGAGCATGTTGTCCAAGTGTTGAAGTAGACCAACCAGGCATTGAGAATGTTGTCTATGCATTGGGAAGAGCTGACTAGGTGTCCAACTGGTGTTGTGGTAGATCAACCCTGTGTTTACAGCTGTCCTAAGTTGTTTTGAGGCCTAATTTCACGTCTTTTTGAGTTAGTAAGCTAGATTCAGGGCCACAAAAGTATTATAATGTTATTCTAGCCCTAAACATGAGATTCTAATTTAAATTTAGGTCAATATAGGCTTGGGAACTAAAAAGGAACTAGGAAGCCAAAAGGCTTGGAAAGAGAGGAATTCTCACTAACGAACGATGAATGGTATTTCTTTTAGATATTGTTGTGAAATTCCATACATGCACATTGGTGACATGAAATTGGATGTGATGTTATGCATGCATTATGACGATAGATACTGTGCTACAAACTCATGTTGCCATAACCTTGTAATGGTAAAAATGTGGAATGTCATGCTGTATTATCGCTTATGTACACTACTTCTAAATATCGTTGTTAATGATATGCTTGTAGTATGCGATAGAGTAATGCGTGTCACAAGTTTCCTTGCGCTGAAACCAAGTATAATTTCAATGCAAGTTTTTCAGAATAATCTGAGGCCGAACAGAGGGATTGTTTTTGTTAATGCATTACTTTTTTTTGTGATACATGCGACCGATTTTTTCAATTAATAAAGAATTGTTATTTATACAGGAATTTAAAGTGCGATAAAATAAAGTTGCATTGATATAATAAAATTGCATTAAAAAGTAAAATCCTAAACTAATATGATACAAGATACAAGATACATGATACATGATACTGAGTTCGAGACTGACTGTGAAGTTATACAAAGGATCGTGGTATGTGATGGCAAGTTTTTATGGATGAATCAGAAAGAGAAAGAATAACTAGTAAAAACAGCGCAAGTTTGTTAATTGCGTTAAGGAGGCAACTAAGGTTCCGCTTTCCCTTGGCGTACACCTCTCGGTGATCGGTCGCGTTCCCATATCTCTATGGCAAAATAGGGATGAACGTGATGAACGCAAGGTTGCTTCCATCTCTGGAAGTACTTCTTGCTTTAGTTAACGCATTCTTCCAATCCTCTGTCGATAGGCGGAATAACATCTTTACTTCTGCTCTCACAAGTGAAGATGCCATCGAGCATGCTTTAGCTAAACATAATTATTTCCTTAACACAAATTAATTTACTAGCTTAATATTTGCTAATTACACAGTGAATTAGGAAAACGTCATGGAGAAGATGGATTATGGATAAACGGAAATAGACAGAGAGATGATAATGGTGATGATCATAACAATTAATACTAAGATTAAGCGTCTGATACATGGTGTGAATGATAGAGTAAAGAAGATGAATACAAGTGATGAAATAAAGATTTAGAGACAAATACAGAAGGAGTGTCAACGTCTTGACACAGATCTGAACGGAGGTTATGCTTGTCGGCATGTGGAAGTAATGGAGGGGAGAGCTTCCTTCTCAGGCTTGCTCTTCTAGTAAAAGTGACCTTCGTACAGAGCTTCAACATCGGGGATTGGAAGGATTCTTTGCCCAGAGACTCACCTCTCGGCCTTGTCTCATGATTCTTCTCGGATCTACTCTGGAAGTCGCTCAGATCAGTCTCTCTCTCAGATCAGTATATACACGTTTCTATGTATTCAAGTATATCTTTCAGTGAATTTGCAGAAGCTATTTATAGGTGAAGCTTGGCTCTTTGACTTTGCGGTCCCCACTATATGGTTACGGCAGTTCCTGAAATGGTGGAGTGAATATTTCTTCTGTTACGCAATCAACCTGTCAGAAATGCACAACTGAAAGCTGTACACTTGTCAGAATCCTCCGCAATTGCGTTGCTCTTTACATCTTTGATCCATCGCCGCATACGGAATTGATTTTGATTACCGCATGCGGTTGAGATTGCGTTGATCGCAAAGCTCTTGATCGATTATCGCCTGCGCCGTCATTGCGTTGATCATCTCTTCATTCCTGAATGATGGGTGCAATGCGACGTAGACACATTGTTCACTTTACCTTTGAGCCATGAACGCATGCAGTGACTGATTTCCTGCAAAACAGAAATTGAAACACTCTATTCTTCTATCGCAATGGTGTTAGTGGGTGCATTGACGACATTTTAGAATTTTCGCATTTCTTAGCCAATTTCTATACTATCGACGCAACTTTTCTTTCTTTTAGCTGCAATATCTAAATAAAACAGTATAAATAACTTGTATTTCTACAAGTTATCATACATATATGTAGCTGGTATGGTGGTAAGAATACATTGTATAGGATGGTCAAAGGATCTGTGGATCTAGAATTTGAGCCTGTGGTGGAACTTCGCATAGGATAGTCAGAAGATCTATGGATCTAGAATTTGAGCCTATGTTAAATTTCACGAGATGGTCAGAAGGTCGTAGGACTTAGTTTCTTGAGTCTATGGGTGGAACCTCTTGTGGGATGGTCAGAGGATCGACGGATCTAAATTTTGAGCCCACAAGAGGTAGATCTATTGAAACGCACACAAAATGTGTGTTATTTGCCTTAGATTTAGGATTTTTTTTAATATGTTTTTATCGGATTTGATGTTTTTGCTAGTGATTTCCAGGATTTATGATTTGAGGAGTGAACTATAATCAAAACAAGACAAAAAGGATCAAATTAGGCTTAAACAAGTCGAAATCGAGCAATGGACCAAAGGAGTGAAGCAAAGAGAAAAAATGCAATGTATCAAAAGGTAAGGGAGCGTTGCAACGCTATGATATGAAGAGAGATTTGATGGATAAAGGTAGTAGCTACATAAAAGGGTACAACATTGCAATACTAAGCTTGAATGTTACAACGCTTTGATAGAATCAAATCAACATTGCAATGCTGTTGTCAAAGCGATGCAACATTGGCTTTCCTTATTCAAAAAATTTGATAATTTTGGCATGGATTTTGTGCCACATTCTGACCCTTTGATTAATAGACAACTTTGAACACTAAGAATAGAATTCTGACCTAGAGAGAAGACATTCAAACATAATTTTGAGACCGAAAAGAGAGAGAGTTCTTGTTGAAAAGTAGAGATTGAAGACCAATTGTTAGACCGTTCAACTTCCTGATGCGCTAACTAAGAGAAAAGTGGTAATATCCACTAGAGGAGGAGAATTCCGAACGAGATTTTCTCGGATTCATTCTTTCTCTATACTCGAATGCTATCAATCTTGTATGAAAATATGTCTTCCAGAACCATGAGTGGCTAGTCTCTTTGTTTGAGGGTGTTATTGGATTTACATATGGATTTGAGTAAATAATTAGGAATTCATGGAATTGAATAGTTAATTATCTTTTAATGTTACCATTTTAAATGACTTCGAATGGGCATAAAAAAATGTTAGATTGAATGCTCAATTAAGTAGAGTGTATGTTTATTCGATGTTGTAACATTAAATTGCTATTAACCTATTACGTGCGTAGTTAGGGGAGTAGTAAAAGTTGATGACGACAATGTTTAATATCATGGATTTTAATTTGATATCACAACATTAGATATCGATTATAAATGCATGAGAAAGAATTTTTTTGAAAGACAATGATTCGAAACATAGTTTCTAAACCTAGATAAATGGTATACTTAATTCCATGATTGGCTTAAACATTGTTCAATGAAGTATGTAATGAAAGCCAACACCCTAGAACACTTTTTAAATGTGAAATTTCATTTGTTTGTCCAGTTTTACTGCTCTTTACTCAAAATTACTCAATTCGAGTTTCCAATTTCTAGCTAAAATCGATATGGTTCTAAATAGTTAAGTGAAAACTATTTGTTTGGTCTAAGTCATTTTTATTATATTATAACTTGACCGCGTTCGCTTGTGCGTACACATTGCACATCATCTATGTGCATATAGAAAGAGACGAAGAGAGATATGATTAACTGTCTACTATGTGTAGGTTTAGCAGGAAACAGAAGCGAGCAAGAAAGAAGTTTGAGAAAGAACCTCATTACATTTAATTGATGCACTGTTATTAAGCCAGGGTTGTACGAGACCCGTAATTGCTTACTTCTCACTGGACTTCAACTCATTCTTTTCTTTTATGTTTTTCCTTTGCATGTAGCAGAAAGAGTCTGTGATAGCTCTCAAAAAGAGTATTATTCCTAGTTTAGTTCGCCTATTTTATAGGTATCGAGCAATCAAGGGGTATAATTAATCATTAGGTGAAGAACGAGGTTAATTTGAAGCAATTTGGAGATTATTTGAGCATCTGGGCTTCAAAAGAGCAGAAATTACTAAAATGTCACTGTCACAAGGTTATAACGCTAGCCTGATGCTTGCCTTACACTCTACAGCGTTGCAATGCTTGCCTAACGCTCACCGAATTCTATAAGGCAGAATGTGTAGCGTCGCAACGCTAGATCTACCATTGCAACACTCCGAAGTTTTCACAACGACAGCGTTGCAACGCTAGTTCTAGTGTTGCGACGCTGCGATGATTTCTATAAATACCTCCCTTCGTCTACAGGTAAAAATATGCTAATTTTTTAGGGTTGAATTGATGGAGGCCAAGGTTAAGCTTCAATCTTTTTCTTTTCCCTTAAAATTTAGTATCCTTAGGGTAGTTTTTATTTTTGTTTTGTGTTGTAATTGACGGATTGGATGTATATCTCGGATATGTTTATGAATTAAGAAGTAACTCCTATCTAATTTTTTTGAGCAAGAGCCTTATGTTTAATTTCTTGAAGGATTTTTAGTTAATTTAATTGAATTATTGTGAACTCTTTGGGATGATTTGATTGAATCTTAATGGCATTCTTATAAATTGATCTGGCAAATTAGTTTATTGAAATTCTTGTTTGCAAAATCATCATAGCCTATGCATATATTGATTGATTTAGTCATGTATATTAGGATCGCATGTGTAAAGTCTAGAATTTCTCTAAGCAAATGCATGTATGCCTAATATACTCTTCTCCAAATAAATCATGATATACGATATGGCTTTTCCAGTTTGTAGTATGTCTCAGCAATTGCACCCTTTCATAATACAATTCAATTTTAACTTTTATGTCGCTAAGAAGGAAGAGTTGTAAATTGTATTTCGAAATTGGCTAATTGGGCTATTAGATTTTTTATTAGGTTGAGGGGTTGATAGATTTAGTGTAATTGATCACCGTCTCACCACCACCGTCTCACATTCTCGAGTTCTTGCCTTCGTCATTTGAGTTTCAAATCGATCTCCAAAAGCAATCGTCTTTTCTAAGGTCTCCCCTCTGCCCTAGATAAAAAATCTCACAGGATGAATAAAATCGAAGTTTAAAAAGACTCACATCGCAACACTACGTAGTTCTTTCACACGCATATGTCCGGAGCACCGTGGCACTACACAAATTCTTGCTCTTGGGTTTCAACATCAAACCTAGCGCCTTAAAGCGCAATAGCTTGCCTTTCTCAATTTTGTCCTCCTTTTGCCCTTTTATTTGCATGGATGGCCCAAAAGTCTTCATAATCGAACTTTTGCACCAACTTCTGTTCAATTAAGCTTAAATTGCTCTCTAACTCAGTTTCCTGAAATTTGCTAAATAAATCACATTATATCACACCAACGAGTAATAATAATTCTAACTTTAAAGGCAATTAAAACACTTTTCAAGTGATTTTTACCACCCCAAACTTAAAGCTTTGCTAGTCCCAAGCAAAGAACATATATAAACAAGGAAAATGAAGAAAGGAAAAAACAAATTCAAGTACTGAATAAATAGAACCCACAACATACATGTTGGTAACGTTGACCTCATTGACTTTTCAATACGTGCAGCACTCGTCCATAGAAACATTCATACACATCCTATCATTTAGAGTTTCTAAAGCCATTTGATCCCTTGCGTGTGGGTTTGAATTCTCTTTTAATTTAAAACTTTTAAATTCAAAGTTTATTAAAAGGAACCTTTTCAGTTTTCCTTAATCTAGTTCAGTAACTTTGTTAAATAAACACCTTAATCTCAATGCAACTCTTCAATTCCAAGTTAATTATCATCCAATTTTTTTTCTTTTCCTTTTTTTTCACAAGAGGAAACCTTATCTACACCACCTTTATTTTGGTTTGTCTACACAGGTTTCATTCAAGACATCCCATTTGTTGGCCCACGGTTTCCCTTGTTATGAGTATTATTAATAGTAAGGGAAGTGAAAAATAGTATGAGTCTAGAAAAATGGAGGTCGAGGCTGTCCCTAGAAGAAGATAGATGAAGGCATGCTAACAATGCTAGAAAAGGCATTGGCAAAATAAAGACGGAGGTGGAAGAGAAAGAAAAAAGAGAGAAAAAACTTCATTGATTAAAAAGTAAAAGCATACAGAGAGCAAGGTACAACAACAAAAAACATAAAGGAGGAAGTGCAATAGCGATGTTAAAAGAAAGCAGAAAAAACGTAACGGTGGAGGAAATTGTAATCATCTTGATTTATGGCATCTTAACCGATAGCTGTCATGTTGAGGATGGAAGGCATAGGAAGTCCTACGTAAGAATTCAAAATCTTGAGTGAAATAGTCAAAGTTTATCTCGGGTGGTGAAACATGATTCTCTCTTCGCTAAACTCAACACCATCCTCTATGGAGTTCTGCATTCTGGTGTAAGCTTCAGTCTTTGTAAATTTTTGTTCCAAGTACTCAGTGTCAGAGAGAAGAGCCTCAGCTTTGTCGAGTTTAGCTTGGATAACTGATGTGTTGGATCGGGATGATTGGAGCTCTGCTTGGGTATCAGATAAAAGCCAGTTAAGACTAGAAATGTTGGCATGGGGCTTGGTTTAGCTCTTCGCGAGGAATTTAGGATTCCATTAAATAATTGATGTGGTTAGCCATACTCATTGTTGAAGTAGCAATCCTAGAAAAGGATGAAAAGGATCGTTCGAGGTGAAAAACATGGGAGGTTGATCTTGCTCAAGTAACGAGGTCGACCATTCTAGAAATATAATAATAAAAAAGGAGGGAGTATAGGGAACATACATCATGAAAGTCATTCAAAGTCTTTGTAATAGCTGCAGCAGGGTCATCATATCCAATAGGTGGAGATGGGTGCCTCGATCCAACACCTTGTCAAAGGGCGAAGCTTTGAACTCCACCCCACCCCCCCATTCTAGAATATCCACAAGGAGAGTGAAATATTGTATTCTCAGTAAAGGTTTCATCTTGAGGTAGAGGGATCTCATTGCAAAGCCAACGAGAGCATCGGTGATTCATTGAAGGGACAGGATGAGGAGGAGGTTGAGTTGTATGTTGCTCGGATTGTTCGAAATCGGTTAGGTTAGTGATCCCTTCCGACTTTGTTTCTGTCGTATTTCAAAAATTAAAGCAGTTCAAGGAGGCATTTTTGGGAATTATAACAAGTTAGTTAAAAAAAGAAAAGGGAAAGGGGTCGAGGCTGAGAATAAGGCCAAGGTTGTGCACTTTATCGCAAGATGAAAGAAAAGAAATAAGACTGTGAGGAGAAGTAGGTCCAAGCGGCACCAAAACATGCTATTGAACTAAAGTCACAAGATTTGTCAAGGCAGCAAATAGAATTTAAGAAAGAATCGATTCTCACTGACTCGAAACGAGTTGTTTTTCCAATTTTTCACATAAAATGTTCGTTTATGACAATTCCTTCTTTGAAGCTCAAATAGAAGAAAATACTTGCCAGTCTTTTGGCTATGGCTCAAAGTATGAAAAGACATGAATGTACTTACCGATAGAGAGGACTCATTGTCATATTGAGCCCAAAAGGCATAGCAACCATGCAGGTGACTCCATCCGTTGAGAACAATTTGAGCAAGGGCAAGTTGAACCAATGTTAGAAAACTTTGAAGAAAGAGGCGAAAAGGGAGTCAAACACAGAAAGGAAACATGGCAAGATAACAAGCCACCTCGCCAGAACTCTCCTCATTCTCAGAGCATAGCTTCTCATTCTCGTAGCATGGTTCCTCATTCACTCCTGAAGCCTTCTTTGCGTCCACATGTGCAAATTTTCTAAGGTATGCGTCTACTTGAATCTTCTTATGTGTGGTTCAACTCTTAGCCATTTTTTAACTATTCGTCCAAGTCCTTACACTAGGCATGAAAAATGGCTCATCTAGCCCTAGCATGCGTCCACAAGATGCATCTAGGGTTTTTACTCAACTATGCTATGAGTTGAATCCCTCTTCTAATAGTAGCCAAAATTTTACCCTTAAGGTCTTAAGTTTACATCCACCCTTCAACTCATGAGATCTTATGAAAGCTTCGAGTCTTACACTTCCTCTAGGAAAATAGCATTTATTGATACAAATACTTTATTCTCTTTCGGATCATAAAAGAGACCACGCCTCATTTATTTTGAGTAACCTACAAAAAGGCACTAGACCACGCCTCATTCTCAGAGCATAACTTTGAAAGTGGTTCCAATTTCTTTAGTTTAGTAACTAGCACATGGGTCAGACACTCCCAATCCTGAGATATCGTAAACTACTTTTACGACCACTCCATAGCTTAAAACTTGTTCCAGAAACATTCTTTGATGGAACCTAGTTAAATAGATAAGCTGCAGTCTCCACTACATAACCCCATAATGAGTTAGGTAGAGAGGTATTGATGGAATACACAAGCATGTAACGGAAGCAAACAGAATCAATAAGCACTCTAATTACATTTAATTTGAGTTCTAAAGCATGCATTTTTAGAAAAAACACAAGAGGGTTTTCATGTTACCTTTGATGAATTCTTCCAATTCCAAGCTGTTTTTCATGTTAATTCAGCTCCAAGTCGATAGTGAACCACCAAGAGATCTTCTCTACTATTCCTTGAATTTGAGTAATGGAACTCGAATTTGAGTGAATTTGGTGAAGAATTTTTTAGGATTTGAGAGGGAGAAGCAAATATAGCAGAAAACTCATTTTTCCAGCTAAATCTCTGTGTTCTTCTCAATCATTCAGTGTTTTTAATCACAAAATACATGCAAGCAACATCAGCAACTTCATTGCCAGTAGCTGCTTCCATAATTAAAGTTGGATTGTGTAATTTCACATGAGGAACACACCTCATGCTTGAGAAAAATGGGAGAAACCCACTTTCTCCAATTTCCAATTTGTCCACTTTTTCATTTCAAAATTCAATTAATTGTAAAATTAATTAAAAAATGATTTAATTAATTCATAATTTATCAAATCTAAAATATCAAAATACAATTTCTTAAATTGAATTTAAAATTGAAATTTAATATGATCTTTAATTAACTAAACATATTTAATTAATAAATAAATTTTATATCAAATATCAAATTAGTCACACACCTAATTTTAAACATGAATTCTATTCATGTAATTAATATTTAAATCAATATATAAAAATGATAAACTCTCCAATTTCGTTTAATTTCAACAAACTAAACGTTAATTATATCGAATATAATTAGACAAACCCTAATTATTTTGAACTTATTCAAATTCAAACCCTAATTCAATTTGAACAATTCAAATTGATATCATTCAAAATTCACTCAATTTAATAATTCAAGGTGTTCATGTTTTACGAGTTAGTAGAGGGATCTTATGGACCTATAGATCATGAGCTCCAACGATTAAGATTAATTTGCAAAACCTCTTTAGATCAAATTAATCAATGTTTGTTAACTATCGAGTCACACCACTATAGCTCGGTAGTTGTACTTTCCTCATTGTAGATATATTTGTGTCCGCATGATATAACCATAACCAGTAAGTTGACCCTTCACAGGTTGTTCGTAATAACGGTTGGGCCAATATGTTATTTTACCTCCGATATTACGTCTGTTCCTTAAGTTCCAACTGATCCTCTAATGAACAATTGGTTTATGATCTAATTACTAAACCGGATCCCTCTCGGGCCAATGAGAGGGTGGGGCCCCTTGTTCAAGACCTGGATTCAGTACTTAAAAGAACAACCTTTCTCCTATCCCTAAATCGGGTAGTCGTGAACTCCATCTTGCACCCTGTGTCCCCAGTTATCTACCCGGTCTTACCCTTGAAATGGGAGATTTATTGAGCCAGCGCTGTTAAGCCAACCCTCACCCACGCAAATCTAAGGATAATCCCGAATAAACAGGAGTTCATAGTTAACTCAAGATTAAGATCGATTTACCTAGGTCATCTAAGCGAAATAGTTAGTCTTAAATAGTAAACAATGTTATAAAGTAAGAGTGACTTATTTCTTGATCCGATCTTACACAAACTCATTGCATAGGACGTGCCCACTCCTCATGTCAATACATGAATGGATTTGGATCACTTCGTTTATAGTATCTTTACAACAACTTGTAACAGCTATAGAGTAGGCCGCATCCAATAGTATTACCAGAATAAGGTACCCAACCATAATCATATACTATAGATCTTTTTGGCTATTTACTCGAACTTGATTCATCTAAGTGTCTCTACATAATGTTCAAGTATTCATATAATAGTCATGGATCTTAGTTTATTGGATTTAGACTTTATGAATGCAATTAATAGATTCAATAACAACTTTATTGAAGAAATGTTGAATAATATCTTTATTGATAATAGAATGTGTTTAAATTTACAAACTACGAGTTTTAGGACACACAACCCAACAGACATAACTCATCATTAACTGAACCATGTCTAACAAGGTTCTGTTTCTCCTTTTAGATACACTATTTTGTATATGTGTACCTGGTGCTGAGAGTTGGGATATGATTTCATGTTCAAATAGTTTTGGAATCTCATATCTATATACTCTTCAATTCGATCAGATCGAAGTGTTTTGATCTGTTTACCTAATAAATTTTCAACTTCAACCTTGTACTCCTTGAACTTTTTAAGTGTATCAGACTTGTGTTGGATTAGGTAAACATACACATATCTTGAATAATCATCTGTGAAAGTGATGAAATATTCAAATACTTCTTTTGCCTTTTGTGTCCTGCAGTTTGTAAACAGTAATCATCTGTGAAAGTGATGACATATTCAAATCCTTCTCGTGTCCTGCAGTTTGTAAACAGTTTGTGCGAACGCTTGGGAGCTGGGAACTCAGCTATACAAGATGGAATTCACTCCTTCCCCGAAGCAGGGGTAAGTAGATAGATAGCTCCCTTAAGAGCTGATTCCGAGGCTTGAACGATGTGGTGCCACACACCTTCTTTTGGCCCAAGAGGTGTTCACATATAGTTGGACTATGTTGTATTGTTCATTAGAGGAATCAGTGGTACTTAAGGAGTGAGATGTAACTATAGAGGCAAAATGGTAATTTGGCCCAGCTGTACTTACGAGCATCTGTGAAGGGTCATCGTACTCATGATTGGTTATATCCAATGGACACAGAAATATATAAGTGGTAAGAAGAGTTCAGCTGTTAGTCTTTAGTGGAATGCCTAACAGTTAACGGATGGTAAATCTCGTGGCTAAAGAGTTTAGTTAGTTATTCACGAACCGTTGGAGCTTCGAGCCACAGGACCATTAGGTCCCCTGGGTAACTTGGATAAAGTCAAGAACTAGTGTTTGAGTTAATTTTAAATGTTCAAATTGACAAGAGGAAGTTCAATTATATATTATATAATTGGACTAGTTAATTATATATGATATAATTGGTTAAATGTATGAGATACATTGTTTTGGAGGAAATTAGATATAAATATGATTTATATCAAGTAGAGGAGAAAATACTATAGTCGATATATGATATCAAACTATAGGATAAAAGTATAATATGATTATATTTATTATTAATTAATTGGTTAATTATATGATAATTAAGCCAATTTTGCACGTTCGAACGTGGGCTAGTGGGGCAGCATCGGTTATTGTAACCATGAATTAAAATGAAAATGGTTTTCATTTTGAATTGCCTGTCCCAAAAGAGATAGAGAGAGGGCACTAGTGAATCATAAACGATCGCTTAAGTAAATTGAGAGCCTATATGATAGTCACTCTCTGCCTAAACGATCGTCCACCTCGCGCCTAAATGATCGCACACTAGTTCATACACAATCAGATAGCTTCCCTAAACGATCATAGTGTGTGCCGAGTTTGCTAAATGATCGTATATCATTCCCTAAGATCGTATATCATCTGACTTGCTTTGTAGAGATGTGTAACACATTCTCCATCCCTGGCGTGACTCCAGAAGGCATAAGGCTATAACTCTTCCCATATACACTTCAGGACGAAGCTAAGAGGTGAGCTCATTCGTTAGAGCCAAATGAGATCAATTCTTGGGATCAGTTGGTTGAGAGGTTCACAAAGAAAATTTTCCCTTCCGCAGTCAACACAAAAAGATGAAGGGAAGTGTTAAATTTTGAACAAACGGAAAATGAGACTCTGAGCACTGCATCTGTGCGATTTAGAAGGCTGGTGAAAAATTGTCCGAATATCGAGATTCTCGATTGCATTCTCATGGAGACCTTTTATAACGGCCTGGATAGAGCGACACAAGCTATTGCAGATGCCTCCGTGGCAGGAGGATTTATGGATAAGACGTACACTGAAGCAAAAGTCATCTTAGATCACATCTCGCGAAATACGGATGACTGGGTTGATGATGGGTTTGGAGGAAGAGGCCCAAAGCGAAGAAAAACAAAAAGCGCCATTGTACCAACGGATACAATGACTACATTTGCCGCCCAAATGGCCGTAGTGACCTCGCTCCTCAAAACGATGGCTATAAATCAAGGAACTCTCTCCTAGGGTGCAACGCAAGCGATAAGTTGTGTACAGTGCAGAGGGGGTCATTCAGTGGAAGTTTGCCCATCAAATCAACAGACAATATACTCTATCCAGAATAACCCATTTAGAAACACGTACAACCCAGGTTGGAGGAATCATCCCAACTTCAATTGGGGAGGAAACAACGACCAAGGGGGCCAAAGAACCATGCAGAACAATCATTCAGGGAATCGAGGCAATCCTCCGGTTTTTCATCAGGGTGGAAATCAGAGTAACTATCAGAACAGGAAATTGCACAACCAACCTTCCTCATTTAACACCTCATCGAATTCATCGTCCTTGGAAGCTCTGCTCAAGCAATACATAGAAAAGAATGATTCGATCTAGCAATTGCAAGCATCTTCCATCAAGACTTTAGAGGTGCAAGTCGGGCAGCTTGCGGCCGAACTTAGAAACAGAACACCTGGTACGCTACCCAGCAACTCAGAAGCACCTGGATCGAGTGAGAAGGAGCAATGTCAGAAGTGACATTGGGCAGGCAAGCCTGATCGCCTGTGGGGATGCGTTTGCAGTAATACTGAAGACCCTTTCTAAACAACATCCCTATCAACTATCTTTACCGCTTTATTTACTTTTTTTATTGCGTTATTGAAATATAGTTTATTGCTTGCATTGATTTAGTTTCCTGCCAATTTGAATTTATTTCCATTTCATTCTCAGCTTACGTTGATGTTAGTTTTCTGTTGAATGAGTCGCAGTTTGCATTGAACTTAATTTTCTGATGAATGAATAATGTAAGTGAACACCACAATGTCTTATCAATATGGTTTTGGGATAAGCGTTGCGATGTTGGTTATACTATGACACGTCAGGTATGCATACGTCGACGGGTGTATCTTGTGTTAATGGATACACTTTGTGCCCATCCTCCAAAAATGCATTGAATTGACGGATGTGTTGCGCTCGTATGTACATTACGCCCGTCCTCCGCAAATACGCACTATGTTGACGGATTTGTTGCGCTGGTAGAAATGCCTTGAGTCCGTCTTCCTAAGTTGCATTGCATTGACAGATGTGTTGCGCTAATACATACATTTCGCCTGTCCTCCACAAATATGCATTTGCGGTAACGGATGTATTGTGTTAATAACTTAACATTGCACCCGTCCTATAAAATTAAAAAAAAAAAAAGAAAAAAAATGATGATAAAATATTCGCGGAGAGGATAGTCGAACGATCATTTCAGCTCCCGAGGAAATTATTACATAGCAGACGAAAGGACGTCCTTTCCTGCTATGTCATAATGGGAGGGGCGCGACAAGCTTTTTGTATTACCAAAGCCTGCCATCACAACGATTGCGTTGGGCCCATCAAGGCCCAACCTATAAATCGCCCCTCCTTAGCTCGCGAAGTTCACTTTCATTCTCTTCGCGAAAACCCTAAGTAAAATCTCTCTGCATACCTTGATAGCCATCCGCATTTTCTTCCGAAGAACGAAAAAAATTTCCAGCTTCTTTCCCTTAACAAAACCAATGGCTGGACAATCATCCTATTCCTCTTTCCAGTCATCGTCCTCTTCCTACGCCCCCGTCATCGGGTGGGAGATGGCCTTCCTCGCTGCCAGCCGCCGCCTCGCCGCCCAGCCAAAGCTAACCCCTAGAATCGCCAGAAAACACTCTGTAGCAGCAACACCATCCACCCACCATGAGAGGCCGAGCACGAAGACTACCCCTGCCACTAGACTTGAGTTGGCGCTCCCAATACCTTCAACCAAAAGCAAGCTAAAAAGAAAAGATGACAAGGAGGTGTTTGGGAGTATTCTGAGCCACTTAGAAAGGGACAAAGGGTTGCCGGAAGCCAAAGTAGTAAACTAGCCCCTGCCATCAGAGGAGGAGTTAGCGATAGCTTCACGGAGGATGGCCCTGTCCATTTCAGATCCTAAGGAGACTACCCGAACAGACTCCAATGAGGAACCCGTAAGGGCTGGTTTGGAGGTTATGGAGGCGAAGAAGCAGACAGAGAAGTCTGAAAAAAAGAAGAAGAAGAGAAAAGTTGAAAAAAATGGGCAGAAGAAGATGAAATCGCCCGACAAGAGAAAGAGATGAAAGAAAAACGGAGAAGTCAAAGAAAGTAGCGCAGGTGAGAAGAGAAGCGCTTGAGAAAAGAGGAAGAAAGGAGGAAAAGGGAGGAAAGTTTGGATGTTGACGGAGAATCAACCATCGCAAGGGTGGAACTGAAGGTGTCAGTGCAAGTTAAATCATCAACACAACTACTAGCTTCATGGCCGCATTCCAGGTTAGTTGCGTCGGACGACAAAGAAGATCCTGACATCTCCCCTTTAATGCAGTGTCGCAAGGAGAATGTGCCGCAAGGGTCCATAAGAGACCCAACAATTTATCAATGCATAGAAAAGGAGAAGAAAGAAAGAAGAAGAAAATTAGAGGTGAAGGAAGAGAAAATGGCACGGGCACACCAAATCATCACATCAAGCAATTTGGCCAGAAAGCTTCACAATGAGGAGGTTCGCCATGACAATGCAAAGGAAGAAGAGGAAGAGAGAAGAAGGCTCGAGGATGAGTAGTGCATTACGCTCACTTCTGAGCAATTTGAAAAGGAAATGAGAGAAGAAGAGGAGGTGGAGAAGAAGGAAAAGGAGAAAAAGGAGATGCACCGCAAAGAAAATATTTAGCGCATCAGCGAAAAAGAAAAGAAGTGGAAGAATGGGAAAAGGAAAAACAAGAGCAATGCAAGGCGCAGGAACGCACCCAAAGGAAAAAATCCCGCCTTGCGTCTGTTCAGGAAAAGGGCAAAGCAAAGGTGGAAAGCAATGAGCTTGGGCCAGCCAAGAGATGCCCAAAAACCAAGAAAGAAAATGACAACTTATGGATAGAAATGGGCTTCTTTCCTGCGTCGGCGCCACTACCGGATCTCTCATCAGCATTGTGGTGTAGCATTGGTGGGAAGCTTTTTGCCAATGTCCATCCATTGTAATTCTATCGATAGTGAGGGCCTTCTAACATGGCCAGCTCCACGTCACCGAAGATGCGGTGATTGTCGAAGGGAGGGTAGTGCCATTCAGCGCAAAGGACATCAATCAACTCTACCAGTTGAAGAATTTCCCAGAAGCACTGGGTAACAAACTGATTGATGATCCTATAGAAGAAGATATGGAAGATGTGCTAAACACATTAACGTAATCGAGCACCAAGTGGACGATGTCTTTAACCGGCATAAAATCCCTCACCTCCAACTGGCTACTACCTGAAGCGTGCCTTTGGGTCTACTTGGGGAAGAGACGGCTCATGCCAACATCGCATGATAAAACCATTTCAAGGGATCGAGTCATGGCTGCATATTGCATTGTGCGCGGCATTCTGATTGATGTGGGCAAGCTTCTTGCAAAGAAAATCCGAGGTTTTGTTGGCCACGTGAGAGGCTAATACTTCTTTCCCTGGATGGTTTCGAGCCTATGCCTATTTGTGGGCGCGGGCATTGACGAAGAACCCATGCCAGAAGTGCACAACATCATCAACACGAAAATCCTGAGAATGCTTCTCAAGGATTCGCCGCATTGCCCCGAGCCTCCACCGAAGCGACCCCTCATCGATTTGAATGCGCCGCAACCACCAAGACCCAAGAAGCAGTACTGCAATGACAAAGGGAAGGAAATCATCCAAGGAAGTTCACCGCATCAGAAAACCAATTTACCCTTGGACCCTTTATCCTTAGTCATTCGTCCACCAAGCCCAACAGCTGAACCCCTTTCCTCTCTTCCGAACAATTTACCAATCTCCTCCTTGCCCCCGACACCAACCCCGCATCACCAGCAGCTTCCACCCACCATCCATATCCACCCCACTTTTCACCGCAAACATCGCCACATATTGATGACACACACGGTTTGGGAGCAGGCCCTTCCGCTCAACCCCAAACCGATGCTGGTGAAACATCGACGACGCAACCCTCCACCGCATTATCCTAGAAGATATGTGGGGATTTTTGTCTCAAGAGCTATCCTTCTTCCGCCATTCATTAATGGAGTTGCGAGAGAGCAACGTAGAGCTGCATCAGGCGATGGTCAACATTCAACGCAACATTTTTACCCTTCGCCAGAATCAAAGATAGATGGCCAAATGCAACCATGAGTACTTCAATTTTTGACTGCATATTTACATGGTCTCATGGTGCCTCAACATCTACAACAGCCTCTGTACTTTCAAGAAGTGCCACAAGGAGCTCTTTCGCAATGCCCTCCTCACCAAGAGCCCCTGCCATAAAGCTAAATTTGGGGGTGTACCACTTTCTCCTTCACAATTTTGAATTCATTTTACGGTCATTCAATTTTTTTTTTATATATAGATAGTTATACCTTTGTATTCTTCTGTACATGCTTACAATTTTGTGTTTACGATCATTATAATTCTTTGTGTACTTGACAATTTTTATACAACTAAGTGATTATTCTTTCCTTATGCGTTGGCCTCTTTATTTATATCATCCTCTGTCAATTTATTGCGGTAATTCCTTTCTTTTCATTTGCGTTGTTTATTTGCACAACCATGATGAGTATTATGTGTAACCTTAGCGCAATTTCTTTATACATTGCAATTTCTACCTAACACTTAGACAATTCATCGCAATAACTCTACTTTACCTTCTCGGTTATAAGACTCCGCTCAAACCTTCTTTTCAAAATTTTGACTAAGTGTTTTGTCTTTTCTGGCAAAAACAACGCAATGAGAACCTTGCGACTCTCTAAATTTGGGGGTGGGGAAGGTATTAGCAAATGCGATCAAGCGGATGCGTTCATATCAGGAAAATGCGTTCATCTTCCAAAATTGAAAAAAAAAAAAAAAAAACTCCACTGTCAGCGCAAGGAAAAATCCCAACCTGATAAGAGTTAAGTCGTGAAAGGAACCTTCTTGTAGTTGGATGTTCGCATGACACCAGTGGGAGCAAGTCAAAATGAAGGTACGTTACTAGGATCAACGCAATACAAAAAAAAAAAAAAGAAAATAAGAATAAAAGAGTCAACTCCACTGACCAGCTAAAGTTAAAACTTGGCTAAGGATCAAGAGTTGAAGCTGAAGATTGGTGCACAACCGAAGTTGGATGCTCGCATGACACCTGTAAGAGCAAGCCAAAACGAAGGGTGTAACCATGATCAACGCTCTCTATAGGAAGACGTAAACCAGGCCACCGCATAAAACGCATACTTCGTTGTTTTTACAAGAATAGGAAAAATATTTTTTTCAAAACAATAAGAGAACTTTGAGCAGAGGTTTGTCTTAGGTAATAATAAAGTAGAGCATGCTGAAGAAATTTTCAAAGGATAGAAGGAATTTGTAGTTTTGAGAAATTATGTGGAGGTGGAGCATTTGGAGTAGCCGATGGACGCAAAGTTAGGATAAGATTTGAGTTGAATTGCCTTAGTTGAGGATATGCTTGATGACAAGCATATATCTAAATTAGGGGTGTGATAACTCGTAGAAATACAAGTTATTTGTACCTTTTTATTTAGATTATGCGGCAAAAAGAAGGAAAAAATTGCGTCGACCGTATAGAAATTGGCTTAGAAATGCAAAAATTGTAAAGTATCGCAAGCACACCCGTTAACCCCATTGCGATGGCAAAATGGAATGTCCAAGTCTTTGTTTTATAGGAAACAGGTCACCGCATGCAACAATCCCTCGAGGACGAAAAAAGAACAACGCATTCACACTGCATGCGGCAATCGATCCTGGATTAAAAGATCAACGCATTAGCACCGCATGCTGCAATCGATCCTGGATAAAAAGATGAACACAATTGCACCGCATGCGACGATCGATCATCGACGACGCATTCGCAAGGACTTCTGAAATTGTACAACTTTTCTGTTGTACGATTTGACAAATTGAATGTACAGCAGAGCAGACGTTCCCACTAAGCCATGGCAGGAAAAAGTAGCTTTTCAGAGCGGGACCACTGACGCAGGAGGTGCCAAGGTCTATAAATAGCTACATCAATTTCAAAGAAAGAAGGCTGGTCTAAAGAGACAACTTAGAGAAAATCCAGGGAGAAAGACGAGACAAGGCCGAAAGGGAAGTCTCTAAAGCAAGCAATTCATTCCCATTCCCGAAGAGAAGCTCTGTGCAAAGATCACTTCTACCTGGAAAACAAGCCTGAGAAGGAAGTACTCCACCACATTCCTCCCACACGCTGGCAAGCACATCGTCTTCGATCGGGATCTGTGTCAAGATATTGACACGCTTTCCTTATTTGTTCTCACTTTCTATTCATCAACTGTGTCCATCTCTAATCTTTCATTCATCCATCTGTAACAAACACATCATCGTTATCTTTTAATATCATTATCATATTCATCATCTCTCTGTTCTTCACTATACATTTATCATCCATTTCCTCCAACATGTGTAACAAATTCCCCAGGGTAAGGGGGGAGGATTAAGTGAGTAAGTTAATCTTTGTTGAAGAAATTATCTGAGTTTTGCTAACGAATGCTCAACGACATCTTCACCTGTGAGAGCAGAAGTGAAGATGTTATTCCACCTCTCGAAAGAAGGTTGGAAGAATACATTAAGTATTTCTAGAAATGAAAACAACCTTGCATTCGCAACGTTCATCCCTGATTCACCATAGACATATGCGAATGCGGCTGATCACTGAAAGGTGTAAGCCAAGGGAAAGTGGAACCTTAGTTGCGTCCTCAACAAGATTGACGAACTTTCGATGTCCTTTCCCTCAACCCATTCTCTTTCTGATGCATTTCACAAGACTTGTCACCGCATACAATCAGATACTTGCACATCTTCACAGCCAGTCCTCAATTTTTTTATTTAATTATTTATTTATCTATTTGTTATCGCATTCTACTTTATTACCGCATTGTATTTTATTTTCGCATTTTACTTTTCACCACATTTTACTTTTCCCAACACAATTCATTATTATTTTGTTTTCCCGGTCGCATATATCACATTAGTATCGCATTAATCACCGCAATCTTCATGTTTAACCTCGGATCACTCTGAGAAACTTGTGTTGGAATTATACTTGGTTCCAGCGTCAAAAAACTTGTGACACGCACACACTACACGAACGCATACTACAAACGCATCTAAGCATCATCGCATACATCACTTTAGAACGTAGTATCGCATATTATCATTATCGCAAAGCGCATACGTCATCAACCTTACAAGGTTTTTGGCGCAATACACAATTTCGAGCAAACAGTGGCAAACACATAGAGCGGAAGTATCATCTCATCCACGAAATAGTGCATCGAGGGGACGTGATCGTCACGAAGATCGCTTCGGAGCACAATGTTGCTGACCCGTTTATGAAGGCTCTCATGGCTACAGTGTTTTAGCATCACCTACGAAGCATGGGTCTACAGGATCACCCGTTGTTGGACTAGGGCAAGTGGGAGATTTTCTTGTACTAGGCTTTTATGCCCTAGTTTATTGTTCTGTACTAGTTTATTGTACACCCCACTTTGCTTTAGGACAAGTGGAAGATTGTTGGGGTTGATGCCCTAAAGTCTCGTGTCCTATAGTTTGTAAACAGTTTGTACGAATGCTTGTGTTGGTTAATATATGGTATTTACTTCACATGTTGTATTTTTGCTAAGTTGTTTGTTTTATTTGCTATATCACTAATAACTTGTAGAAATACAAGTTATTTATGCCATCTTATCTAGATATTGCGGTCAAAAGTTAGTAATTATGCGTCAATTGCATGAAAATTAACTTAGTATGACAATAATTATAAATGTTTGCAATTACACCCACTAACACCAAAAAGATGAAGGACAAGCTCAACTTTACTCTGTTTTGCAAGAGACCAAGTCACCGCTTGCACTCAAGGCTCATGAGAAACTAATCAATGCATCTCTATCACATTGCGCCCGTCGATCAACCTTGAAAAGACAATTACCGAAGTAACGGTGCAATGCGATAGTTGGTCTAGAGCTATGCTTCGACCGCATGCGGTAATAAAAAAAAACACCGCATGCGAACCTATGATCGAAATATGCAACCGAGCAACGCGAAAGCGGAGGATTGAGACACGTGTACAACTAACGGTTATGCAGAATTGATGGTCTGATTGCATAACAGAAGGAATAATATCCCTCCATCTGCGGAATTACCATAACCATCAAGTGGGGACCACATGGCTGGAGTCAAAGGATCTACTCCTATAAATACCCCAGCGAATTCAGAGAAAATTATGCCATTTGATACTGGGATAAGTGCTGTATGATTTTAGAGAGAAAAAGGCCAAGCTGAGTGCTGAAAAGAAGAAATCCGGAAAGAGAAAAAGATAAGGTCGAGAGGTAAATCTCATATCCGACTAGTTGTATACCCGATCGAAGCTCTGTGCAGAGACCCCTGCTAACGGTGGAGCAAGACTGAAAAGGAAGCTTTTCCTGCCATTGAAACCATCTGATCCAGTAAACAGATCTCCATTGAATCTGTGCCAAGACATTAGCACCAGATTGTATTTGTTCTATCTCTCTTTCATTGTATTCCATATCTTCTTTATCTCTTCATTCACACATCATGTATCAAACACTTAGTAGAAATATTGAATGTTTCGATAGATTTTGTTTACCATTCTCTGTCTGTTTCCGTTCACCCATTAGTCACTTTCTTCATGATGTTTTCTTAATCCTTTGATGAGCAATATGAATCATCAAGAACTTAATATGTACAAAAGAAATAAAATAAGTTTAGCTAAAACATGCTAGACGACATCTTCACCTGTGAGAGCAGAAGTGAAGATGTCATTCTGATCTATCGAGAAAAGGTCAGAAGAGTGCGTTAACTAAAGCGAGTAGTACTTCTAGACATGGAAGCAACCTTGCATTCATTACGTTAAACTCTTTCACCACAGACATGTAGGAAACGCGGCCGATCACTAAGAGGTGTACGCCAAGAGAAGAGCAGAACAATATTTAACTGTAATTTTACATACTGTACACACTTTTATAAAGAATTAAAAAACCCGGTCGTATATACCATGAACAAACCGCAATAACCGACACCATTTCCCCATGTTCGACCTCGGATCACACCGAGAAACTTTCGGTGGAATTACACTTGGTTCCATCGTAAGGAAACTTGTGACAATGCAGGGCATACTACTTGAGCATCTCTAATTAACGCATAAATAGTAGTAGTATCGCATCATCATGAACGTTGAATATCATACATACAAATCACGCGTTACAACCACAAACCAATAAACATAAAATCCCTGGTTATCTGTATGTAACTCAAGTATGTATGTGGTGACATATAAGTGGATCATATCTTGAGTGATAACCAAAATGGTCTATAGTATATGGATATAGGAGGGAAACCTTATCCTGGTAACGCTACGGATGTGGCTCGCTTTGTGGAATGCTCACAAGTGTTGTAACTTGTCATAGATGGTCTGATCCTGATCATTCGTGTTGGAGATATGCCAGCAGGGGCATCCCATACAAAGAGTTTGTATAAAACCTGACCACGAAGTGTTACGTTTCGTTATATAACATCGTTCATGAAAGAGACTTCACTTCACTAGGATGACCAGGTAACATGACCTCAATCCTGAGTGAGTTGGGAACTCACTACCATTGAGAGCGGTCCTTTGATTTGTATGGGTCCGAGTGGCCAAGTCGCCGATTCAAACTTACCATTTTGGGAATTCTTCTGATTTGGGAGCTAGGAACTCAGCTACACAAGATGGAATTCACTTCTTCCCCAAAGCAGGGGTAAGTAGATAGATAGCTCCCTTAAAGGCTGATTCCGAGGCTTGAACGATGTGGCGCCACACACCTTCTCTTGGCCCAAGACGTGTCCACACATAGTTGGACTATGTTGTAGTGTTCATTAGAGGAATCAGTGGTACATAAGAAGTGAGATGTAACTACAGGGGCAAAACGATAATTTGGCCCAGTTGTACTTATGAGCATCTATAAATGGTCATCGTACTCATGATTGGTTATATTCGATGGACACAGAAATATATCATGGTAAGAAGAGTTCAGCTGTTGGTCTTTAGTGGAATACCTGACAATTAACGGATGGTAGATCTTGTGGCTAAAGAGTTTAGTGAGCTATTCACGGACCGTTGGAGCTTCGAGCCACAGGTTCATTAGGTCCCCTGGGTAGCTTGGATAAAGTCGAGAATCAGTGTTTGGGTTAATTTGAAATGTTCAAATTGACAAGAGGAAGTTCGATTATATATGATATAATTGGACTGGTTAATTATATATGATATAATTGGCTAAATGTATGAGATACAATATTTTGGAGGAAATTAGATATAAATATGATTTATATCAAGTAAAGGAGAAAATACTATAGTCTATATGTGATATCAAACTATAGGATAAAAATATAATATGATTATATTATTTATTTATTAATTAGTTAATTATATGATAATTAAGCCAATTTTTCAATTTCAGACGTGGGTTAGTGGGGCAGCGTCGGTTATTGTAACCGATGAATTAAAATAAAAATGGTTTTCATTTTGAATTGCCCGTCCCAAAAGAGATAGAGAGAGCGCTCTGGTGAATTGTAAACGATCGCTTAAGTAAATTGAGAGCCTATACGATAGTCACTCTCCCCCTAGACAATCGTCCACCACGCGCCTAAACGATCGCACACTAGTTCCTACATGATCGGATACCTTCTCTAAACAATCATAGTGTGCCGAGTTTGCTAAATGATTGTATATCATTTCCTAAACGATCGTTCAGTAAAACCCACACGATTGTGTAGTTTCTCTTAAACGATAAGCATCATGCTATACGATAGCACCTTTTTCCCAGCCACTTGCTTATCGCCTACACAATCTGGTTTTCCTCCTTCCTTTACCAAATTCACCAAATACCACGCTTTGGATTCTCACTCTGAGAATACCTGGGCTCTTTCCTGGTGGTGTCATCCCTGTTGCATTTTGTGAGTTTGCAGTTGTGCGTGCTGCTATGTTGACGATTGGGTGGAGATTTCCACTGCGTTGAGTTCCGAAGTTTGAAGACTGTCTTCAACTGGTATGGCATTCTCTCTTTTGTTATATCTTGTTCATAACATGCCGATAATTACTATTTCTTTGCATAACCGTATGTTTGAATGTATACTGTTGTATTTCGATCACTGTGAAATTGGAGCGATCCGAACGCGCTCATGGAACTCTTTGGTAAGAGATTCTTCATTTACATCCATCAGACCATAGAGGTCAAAATGTACAAGTTCCAAGAGTTCTTTGGCTCTGTGATCTTTTCCACTAAAAGGTCATTTACTCATTTTACCTTCTAGACAAGATTCACATATAGGCAAGGAATTTTCTTCTAACTCTTTCAGAAGTCATTCTTGAAAATCTCTCAATCCTATTGAAATTTATGTGACCCAATCTTAGATACCAAAGATGAGCTTTTTCTTTTGGAGAAACTTTAAGTCTTGTTTTTTGTGGTTGTAGTGTTGAATATTTCAACGTTGTGGAGCATTTTAGATGCTCACGGTCTTAGCACATATGAGTTGTTTTCATTTATTGCTAAACAAATATTAATACCATTCTTTGAGACAAACACTTTATCACAAATAAATGATATATTATACTTGTTGGAATATAAAAATAATATGCACAATGAAAGCAAAGATCGATAACGTTCTAATTACATTAAAACTAAGTATAAGCATGTATAAAAAGGTTAGAAAATATAACCTTTGTAGAATCCATCGCAATCTTCCTCTCCATGCTCAATCGACACCATCAACGAAAAATCCTCGCTATTCTCTTGTTGAAGAACACTGTTGTAGGATCATTCTGTTGGTGAAAGCTAGGGAATTTCACTCTAGTAAAAATGAGAGTAAAGGAAATTTTGTGGAAGAAGTAATTTCAATATTCAAGGAAGCATTAAGTTTTAATTTTTGAAAATCAAAACCTATTTAAAGAAAAAATACACGCAAAATCTCATCTCGCATGTCTTCCACCTCAAACTCTACTAACATGAAATCTCTAGGTGTCAAACTTTGGAAGAGCCACTTCAAAAACCACTTAGTTAGTGGAAAAATCCAACAATTGGATTTTTCCACTAACTAATTTTTTTATTAAAATAAATTTTATAATAGAATAATTTTTGACAAAAAATATGAAATACTATTTTCATATTTTAGAAGTTATTTAATTAAAATAATTTTAATTAAATAAAAAAAATTATTTATTTA
The DNA here is from genome assembly GCF_027475165.1 of Benincasa hispida. Taxonomy (NCBI): domain Eukaryota; kingdom Viridiplantae; phylum Streptophyta; class Magnoliopsida; order Cucurbitales; family Cucurbitaceae; genus Benincasa; species Benincasa hispida. The sequence continues at coordinate 614,993 of NC_143485.1, read as the reverse complement.
TTGAGCTAGGGAATAAACAAAATAGCTAGGGAATTTCTATGGAGGCCATTCGAGTTGCTGAGGAGTTCGTGACTGAGGCGATCGCTGAGGACTAGCGCATGTGTTCGTGCAGTGTTGCGGTCGTGTTGTTCGAGCATTCAAGGTTGCGATGTTCGAGCATTTGTGAGCAAGGAGCATGGAGACGAGACGACAAATATTTGTAAAGTTTTCTCCTTGCTCATTTGTAGTTGTTCATGTTGTAATTTATGTATCAATTGCATAACAGTATGTTTTGTTTTATGACTGTAATTTATAATGTTCATTCATGATTGTAATTTGGAATGATCTATTTTTCGTTGGTCATGGAAATCTCGAATTCGATTTTCTTCAATTGGTATCAGAGCCAAGTTGTTTTGATATTCTAAATTACAACTCTGTTTTGAACACATTTTACAGTTACGGTGGGTTTCTGCATTTGTGGTTAAGTTGATGCATGTTTTGGGTTTAATTGCCTTTAGTTAAAGCTTTCTGGTATTACAAAGTGTTAATTGTAAGGGTCTCTGTGTTTTTGGGCATAATTAACTTTTTAATCAAGTCTGTAATTCAAAGAGTTTGAGTTCGTCGAGTCGTTCATGATGAAGCTTCGAAGCATAGTGATAACGAAGAAGAATACCAAACGTTAGTTGTATCATATAGCCTCAGGTAAACAATCGTTGGGATTTAACTAAGCGATCGTTTAGATTTTTCTAGACGATCATGTAGTATTTTCTAAATGATCGTTTAACTAATGCTAAGCGATGGGGTAAATCCTTTATCATATCATATAGCATTGGTTGCCTGATCGCGTAGGCGCTAGAGGTAGACGATCGTAGTGGGAGCATGTGATGCTCATCACATAGTGGAAGGCGCGCGCTAGACGATCGTGTAGTTAGCAAGCTTCATCGCTTAGTTACTACCTATGCGATTGCGATACGGAGGCGCTAGCTAAGCGATCGCTTAGGCAATGACGCTTCGCAGCATCGTAGTCGTTTAGACGATCGCAGAAGGTGGGCGTTGTGCGGAGCGTGTGATAACTGGTAGAAATACAAGTTATGACAGCTCAAATAAGTAAAAACAATGAGAGAATGTGATGGTAAAATAAGCAATATCATGTTCGAAAGTGCTAAACTGAAACGAATTGTGATCACAAGCGCTCATCGCATAAAAGCAGTTAATGTACCTATTTTGTGCAGGTACAATGTGATGGCGTATATAAAATTGTGATCCAAAGGCACAATGCATCAGTGCGCTTGAAGATTGCGATTGCAAGTAATGCGATCGTGAGAAGTTTCTTAAAAAGGTGGCCGCATAGAGACCTCGCATCAAGGCGGCAACATAATAAATCATGATGGGATGGAAAGCTGATAACGGTCAATTTCGAATTTAGTTGACAAGCTGTTCAAAGCCACACTATAGCAAGTACACTGAACTTTTGTTGACCATTAAATGGCGCAACAGAGTAGGGGAATTAATGCCACCCATCATTGCAATTATTAGCAAGAAAGGCTGCTTCACCTTGAAATCTATAAATACCGAAGGCCACCAGAGAAAAGAAAAAAATCAGTTAGTCTGTTCACGCACATACTCATACATATACATAGAGGACAGAGAGAGCAAGGAGACCAGCAAAGCCAGGAGAAATCGCTCTCGGACAGATCGAGAGACTGCCGGAGAGCAACACATAGGAGAGAGGGTCAACCCTTGCGAGAGCAAAAATCCACATTGAGAATGGAGTTGAAGTGATAAAAGAGCAGTGTAAAAGGCCACGGGAAGCAAGACATTGCTTACCAGGCTTGTTATCTCTCAAATCCATTTTTTATATTGTAATCAGTACTTTATTTGCAGAAAATGGAAATCTCATTTCAATCTATGTTCAATCTCTCCATACCACGCATGAGTAGCTAAATTGTTGAATGGATTGAGAAGTACTTAGCTAGCATGACTTAAGATTTATATTTTATGCGATCATCTTGTCTTATGAATGCATCATTCATCATTTGGACATACTTGAGAGAGTAGATTAAAGATAGAATCTAGGCTTGAGAGAGTCAGATTAGAATCTAAGCTTGAAAGAGTTGGATTAGAATCGCATAAACAAGAAGTAGAAACTTAGACATAAGTTCTATTGCTATTTACACATCGCATGCGCCCTAGAAATAGGAATGATGGTATGCGGTCACCTTGTTTTATGTATGCATCATCATCATCGCATAGGCAAGAGTAGAGACTTAGAAATAAGTCCTATCGATTGTTTTGCATATACATCGCATGCGTCCTAGAAATACGTATTATGGCATTGTGCATTGAGAAATGAAGTGTTGTTATTTGTGTGTAGCATGATCGCATAACTTGTGCACAATCTTAAGAAATGTTAGCTAAAACCCTTCTCAACCCCTTCATTGCATCTTATCGTAACTCTATGCTTTCATCACTCTGCGTTCAACTCTATCGCATAGGAAAAATCTAAATCAAAACACTATACACTTCATTATTTTTACCACCGCAATAGAATCAAAGAGTGTCGCATATCTACTTATTAGTTCATGTGTTCGACCCTAGACTTACCAGGACACTTAAGAAGGCTTATACTTGGGCCTTGTTAGGAAAACTTGCATGATCACCACAAACTCACACCATAACACATCACAATTTTACGCTCCAGCGTGCTAAGCGATCATGTACCTCAGGCTTCATCTCTTGGTAAAGGTACACGATCGTGTAGTAATAGCTAAACGATCATTTAGTACATGATGGTTGGAGAAATGATGCTTTTCCCTAGCTGTTCAAGACCCGGTTCACTTGTTTGAATCGGAGACTCCTTTTCTTTGTAATAGTTAGCTTTCCTTTTGTGATTTTAAGGCAATTTTACCTGGTTCATCAACATTGGTTGCTTATACATGTGATGTATAGTACTTATATGCCAAAGTGTTTGTCATATAGTTAAAACACACCTTAGGTTGTGTAATTACTCATGCATCATGTATTATAGTTGTTATAATATTGCATGATGAAATTACTTGAAAGCATGTGCATACATCATAAAATATAAGTGTTATATTTTGCATGCAGTGAGCATTATCATGCATCATCCTTTTATTATAAGTGTTATAGTCTAACGGTGATTTGAAGCATGTTTTGAATGTTTCTTTGTTGTTTTGTATAAGCGTTATATAAAAGTAGCAGCAATGAATGGACAGTGCATTGAGCATGACACTTAGGCTGTTTATAATCATTATGAATGCCTTGCATGTGTTAGCTTAGCATTGTGGTTATGGTTTCCGTTTATAAGTGTTATAAAGGAAATTAGACCTAACATCAATAATTAAGGGTTGCATGTGGACTTAGGGTGACCTTAAATTTTTAAAAGGGTTTTAAAATTGGATTGAGATAGACCTAAGTTCAAGTGGTTCTAAAGAGTTTAGTAACCTAGATTAATCTTTTAAAATCGGTTTAATAGAATTAAATTGGTTGGAATAAAAGATTAAATTTGTTGTAGACCTATCTATAAGGGACCTTTGGTCTAAGGCAAGTTCTAGCTAGGCTGGGGTTCTTAAGTTGACGGAAACGTAACACCCCTACCTTAGAACCTACTTGGAAAGGTGAATTAGATAGATTTTCAACAAGCATGCAACGATTTGGTCAAAGACTCCATTAAAGTGTTTAATGGATGATGATCAAAAGTCGTTTAACTATCAAAGTTAAAAGTTACTCTTGGGCAAACCTAAAAGTCACTTAGTTAAAATCCTTAGCCGTGTTTTTTTCTAAGTAAGCTAAACCCTAGGTTATAAAATAATCAGTGGGAGGAAAAGGCATATCTGATATGTCTATGATTCCACTCACGTTTCTCCCTGAATGTTCACATCGTGAGATTCATGGTTGGCCTTGTGGTGCCCTAGATGCATCCCCCTTCAGATGGTGTTTGTATGAGTCAATATCAAGGTGGACAAAGAGAGTGTTTATAGAAAGTGGGTGAAGGGTGTGTGTCAACACGTCCTATGGTCTCTGTTATTGATTCACACCGTGAGATCATTCTGTACGCCCTTGTGCCTTTTGTGTGTCCCTCTTCGGATGGGTTTTGTGCAGTTGGTCAGAATCAAGGTGAACTCCAGAAATGGATAGGGTCGCTTAGGTTTTTCCCCAATCAAATTTTTTCCTTCGAATTGGCTTTTTGGGATGGACCTCTAGGGCTTAAAATGTCGGGTCACACTTATGAGAGATTGTTAAGTAAGTTAATGATCTCTTGACCAAATCAATGATGGCTAGTCATTATACAAGCAAGAGTTGTTCTGGTATTAATGACTGGCTGAGATCTTCTCAATTCAGATGAGGGATAACTGACCTCCCTTCGGCGAATTTTGTCCTAAATCTTTGAAGCGTCATTGCACAACTAGATGTCACACGGGATTCATATTAGTTTTACTAAAACCTTATTGGATGTTGTTTTGTTTTACAACAGGTATTTGATTAAAACCTAACGTAGGTCAATGTGTTTTTCTTTTCAGCAACTCGTTAGTATTTCCTTTTAGAGATTTTAAAATGACCAATTACTTACAGGAGAAAGAATCGTGTGAAACGAATTTCGTGGCAAACGACCTCAAGCCCACTACTCTCCAAAAGAGGAGACAGGACAGTAAATATGATTTATTGGTCTTGGAGACGTGTCTGGTAAAGAATGATGATTCTGCCTGGATCCTAGATTCAGATGCTACCAATCATGTTAGTTCTTCTTACCAAGGATTCAGTTCCTAGCAAGTGTTGCCACAGGGAGAGATGACTCTTCGAGTCGGTATTAGGGAGGTTGTTTCAGTGTTGCTGTTGGCAGGCTGAATTTATTTGTTGACAAGAAACGTTATCTGTTACTGGATAATGTTTTTGTAGTTCCTTATATTAAGAGGAACTTAATCTTGGTTTCTTGTCTCATTGAACAAGGCTATATCGTCTTCTTTTCTAAGAATAAAATGTTTATTTTCAAGAATTGAATGGAGATTGGTTATGGTTCAATGGAAAATAACTTATATGTACTAAGGTCATTAGTCATAAAAGCCTTGTTTAACACTGAAATGTTCAGTACGGCAACAACAGCTAAAAGACCAAAGGTTTCTCCTAAGGAAAACACCATCTTTGTCATCTAAGTTTAGGTCACATAAACTTCAATATGATTGAGAAGTTGGTGAAAAATGGACTTCTAAAGAGTTTAGAAGAAAACTCTTTGTCGGTATGTGAATCATGCCTCGAAGTCAACATGACCAAACGACCTTTTATTGGGAAAGGTTACAGAGCGAAGGAAGCCTTGGAGCTTGTACATTCAGACCTCTGTGGTCCGATGAATGTTAGAGTTCGAGGTGGGTTTGAAAATTTCATCTCTTTCATAGATGATTATTCAAGGTTCGGATATCTCTACCTAATGCAATGTAAGTCTGAAGCCCTTGACAAGTTCAAGGAGTATAAGACTGAAGTTGAAAACTTGTTCGGTAAGAAGATAAAAATACCACGATCTGATCGTGGTGGAGAGTATATGGACCTTCAATTCCATAACTATATGATAGAACATGGGATTGCGTTCCGACTCTCGACCCCTGGTACACCTCAATAGAATGGTGTATCTGAAAGAAGAAACAGAACCTTATTGGACATGGTTCGGTCTATGATGATTATGCTCATCTTCCAGACTCGTTTTACAATTATGCAATGCAGATTGCATGTTATATCCTGAACAAAGTTCCATCGAAAAGTGTTTCTGAAACAGCTTTTGAGTTATGGAGAGTCCGTAAAGGTAGTTTATGCCACTTCAGGATTTGGGACTGTTCGGCACATGTCCTAGCGACTAACAAAAAGTAGTTCGAACCACGTTCGAAGGTTTGCCTCTTTGTAGGCTACCCCAAGGAAACGAGAGGTGGATACTTCTATGATCCAAGTGAGAACAAAGTGTTTGTTTCTACAAATGCTACATTCTTGGAAGAAGACCACTTGAGGGATCATAGGCCACGAAGTAAACTCGTTTTACATGAGATTTCTAGTGAGACTGAGACTACTGAGGGTTCAACAAGAGTTGTTGAACAGGTCGACAGATCAACAAGAGTTGTTGAGGTCGGGACATCTAGTCAACCAGCTCAAGAGTTGAGACTGCCTCAACATAGTAGGAGGGTTATGAACCCACCGGATCGCTACATGGGTTTGACTGAAGCCCAAAACATCATTACCAATGATGGGGTCGAGGATCCATTGTCTTTTAAGAAAGCAATGGAGGATGTTGACAAAGATGAGTGGGTTAAGGCCATGAACCAGGAAATGGAGCTTGTTGATTCACCTGATGGGATAAGACCTATTAGGTGTAAGTGGATCTATAATTGAAAGAAAGGTGTAGATGGTAAGGTGCAAACTTTAAGGCTAGACTCGTGACAAAGGATTATACCCAGGTTGAGGGAGTTGACTATAAGGAAACGTTCTCACCTGTTGTCATGCTCAAGTCTATCTAGATTCTCTTGTCCATAGCCACATTTTATGATTATAAAATATGGCAAATGGACGCCAAGACTGCCTTTCTTAATGGTAATCTTGAGGGCTGAAACAAGATCAAGAGCAAAAGGTTTGCAAGCTTAATAGGTGCATTTATGGGCTGAAACAAGCATCTAGATCTTGGAACATCAGATTTGACACTACTGTCAAGGCGTTTGGCTTTGACCAGAATGTTGATGAGCCTTGTGTTTACAAGAAGACATCAACAGCTCAGTGGCTTTTCTAGTACTATATGTGGATGATATCCTGCTCATTGGGAATGATGTAGGGTATCTAACTGACATTAAGAAATGGCTAGCTTCCTAGTTTCAAATGAAAGATTTGAGTGTGGCACAGTATGCTCTAGGGATCTAGGTTATTCGGGATTGCAAGAACAAACGGTTAGCCCTGTCTCAGGCATTGTACATCGATCAAATGTTGATCAGGTACAGGATGTAGGATTTCAAAAGGGGTTTGTTACCCTTCAGGCATGGAATCGTTTTGTCTAAGGATCAATGTCCTAAGACACCTCAAGAGGTTGAGGAGATGAGACGGATTCCCTATGCTTCTGTTGTAGGAAGCTTGATGAATGCAATGTTGTGTACCAGACCTGACATTTGCTATGCAGTAGGGACTATCAGTTGGTATCAGTCCAATCCAGGATTTGATAACTGGATGGCTGTCAAGACGATCCTCAAGTATCTTCGGAGAACGAGGGACTACATGCTTGTGTATGGAGATAAGAATCTAATCCTTACAGGATACACGAACTCTAACTTCCAGATTGATCGAGATTCTCGCAAATCGACATCGGATTCAGTGTTTACTTTGAATGGAGGGGTTGTAGTCTGGCGAAGCATCAAGCAAGGATGCATCGCAGACTCCACTATGGAAGCCGAACACGTAGCCTCTTGTAAAGCAGCTAAGGAGGTTGTTTAGCTGAGGAAGTTCCTTTGAGATTTGGAAGTTGTTCCAAATATGGATTTGTCGATCACACTATATTGTGATAACAGCGAGGCTGTGGCAAATTCGAAGGAACCTTGGAGTCATCGTCGGGGTAAGAACATAGAACGAAAATATCACTTGATCAGGGAGACTGTGCATCGAGGTGATGTGATAGTCACGAAGATCGCATTGGAGCACAATGTTGCTGATCCCTTTACAAAGGCCCTCATGGCTAAAGTGTTCGAGGGTCATCTGGAGAGTCTGGGTCTGCGGGACATGCAGCATCTTGTCTATGGCAAGTAGAAGATGATACTGGGGTATGCGCTAGTTTATTGTATATTGTACATTTTTATATTGTATTATACATTAATCTCCCGAGTCATTAGGATAAGTGGGAGATTGTTGGGATTAATGTCTTAATTCTCTCGAAGTCTCGTTGTTTTGTAAAGATACACATTGTTTGATGAATAAAATAAGTGTTATTTAATTTTGGCAAAACGATCTCGAGTGAAGCAAAGGAAAGTAGCACTTTCTGAGTGTTATCAATTGGGGGCACATCCGTGAAGGCAGCGACGCTCTAGGCTCGTACTACGATAAAAGTGTCGTTGTGCTAGGCATATTCTATAAAGATGGAATTATTTTTCAGAAAAGAAGGATCCAAATTCTGATTTTTGAACAACCTCCACACAATTTCTCTGTGCATTTTTCCCCTTCCCAGACCTAAAACTCTTGTAGTTCTTCATTTTATTGTTATTTTTGGACTTCATCTTGGCATGAGTGGCTAAGATAAGAATTTTCTAGCTTAGGGTAAGATTGAAACTCATCAATTCTTGGTTGTGAGAATTATTTAACTTCTAGTTGCTGCTATAATTTTATTTGTCATTCAACAATTTTGACTATTATGCCAAAAGACATTTAGGTTTGATCACCCATTAAGAGTTTTTTTTTTTTTTTTTTTTTTTTTTGCTAGAATGGAATGTATCTTCGTGTGTGAATCTCATTGGGGCATAAGGTGTTGCATGTTGAGGTTAATTTTCAAGTTGTTTAGGGCAAATCTTATTTTTTAATTGCATGACTCACCTAATTCAAGAACTAAATCAATTGGTAAAATGGCTATCAAATTCCCAATTGTCTTGGCTAGATATCTAGGCTTAATGCATATGTTGAATTAATATGGACACTTGAACCCAATTAGTTAAGCATATAAGATAACAGAGAAATCAATTAGTACATAGAGCATTTAGTTATGGTCTTCCAATTAAACGAGCCAAGAATGAAATAGAGTATGCAACGACCTTTTCGTGTTCTATGAGCAACCAAGTAGAAAAGTGGATTCCGACTTCCTAAGCTAGGTTTCTTTAAATTGAAATAAATGCTCTTTAAATTACACATTTAGTTTCATGTTACTTAAATTCCTTGCAATTAAAACAACACCGAAACTCCCCTGTGACTGTTTGAATTCAATCGTTAGCTAAAACTTTCTGATTTCCTACAGAGACGACCTGGTCTTGCCACTCATACTACATTGTAGTGTAGGTAGTACATATTGGAGTTTATAAATTTTATTTCATTAGTGGTCTTCTAGGAGCGACACAAAAAAGTTGTGGTCATGTTGCTGAAAAAGATGTTAAAATCTGGAGCAATTCAGGCAAAGTTCGAAGCAAAAATGGCGTTTTCTAGGCATTTTATGTCGCAGCAGTGTGACATCTTTGCCGTAGCACTGCAACGCTATTGCCTATTTTTTGACCCTTTCTAAAAAGCATCATGGAGGCACCACTACACTATTAGGTTTTTAAAGGATATATATTTTCTATGTCAATTTCCCCAAAATTGTGATGATTATTTGCTTTTAATGCTAATTTTTTAGGTAAAACGATTCCAGAGACATTTAGGAGTCATTTCGAGAAAATTGACCCAAAAGGATAAAAATGACCAATAAAATCAACTAAGTTGAAGAGAATCAGAGAAATTACCAAAATGCCATCGAGTTTCAGCATCAGACCCTAAAAGAAGCGTCATGCAACGCTTGAAGACAGAGTGCATCTATTTTTTGCAAAATATGGTAGCATTGCAACACTCTCCATAGCGTTGTAACGCTCCGAATTTTGACGTGATTCATTTTACGCCTACGCCTTGCACAACCAAGCGTTAGCGCGGTGTTACAATGTTAACCTAACACTTCTTGCCTTTTCGACAATTTAACATTGCAACACTGGCCTTGGCATCGCGATGCTCTACCTGCTGATATAAATTTTGTTATTTCATTTTGAGCGAGAGAGGGAAGAAAAACTAAAACTTTTTTAGAGAAACTTCAAATTTACAGAGCTATTCTTGTAAATTTTGGAGAGATTCAATCAATTTTTATTCAATCCTTGTACCAAATATGCAACTACCAATGAATTTCTTGAAGAATTTCATCATCCATGAGTAGGTAATCCTTTTTCTTAGGAATTATGTAGATTGGCACTTTCTTGAGACTTTTCCTTGAAATTTATTTCATGTAATTACTTTCTTTTGAATGTTGTTGCTGAGATTTATGATAAAATTGATTAAGATTGAATTGACAACTCAAGATTAATCAACTTTTATATGCAAAGATTACATAGTTCTATAACAGAATTGTAAGTATGGTTGTAAGAATTAGTAGTCTTGATAGAAAATATGGACTTCTTTTCCTTTTTTCTTTAAAGAACCTATTAATTCAGAACATTCGTGCAATCAATCTTGAATTTTCAGTCTTTTGATTTCAAGATTTTGAATAGTTAAGAAAACCCATGAGTTTAATGTAGTTTAGGATTAATTGTGAAATGTCTTTAGGAAGCAATGAAGACCTAGATTATAGTTAATTGCCAAATTAGCTAATTAAGGCATTAGAAATTTATTATTAATGAACTATTGAATAATCTAATTGCATGATTCTTTGTTAAGTCAATAATAGAATTTCCTAGTATACATAAAATCCCCAAGATTTCATTTCAATTGAATCTTATCTCATAATCTCTCTTATGTCTCTCATTAATAAATTTCCATCAATTCTTGCCTTTTCACTTAGTTAGTTTCTAGTTCTTGAAAACAACCCCCCTCCCCCTCCCCCCTCCCATTTAATCTTTTGCATTTTGGAATTCAATTAGTCTATTTTAGGCAAATTAATAGAGGTTCTCTTGGGATCGACCTCTTACTCACTATTGCTACGTGCTAGTTCTAGTTGTAGTTAGATTATTATAAATTTCATTCTTCTTGGGTAAGATAGAATTTACGACACCTATTTTAATCCAAACACGCACCGTATTCAATGCTACCAATGCGAGGCAAAATACTAGTTCGCACAACAGCTTCGTGATGCTCTCTTTAGCATCGCGACATTATGAAGATAAACCACCCATTTTGTGAGTTCATGGGTACGAACCTGGTGATCGTTTTTGTAGTAGTTTTTTTCTTTATTATTGTAAATAATTTTTTATTAATTAAATTAATATAATATGATTATATTAATTAAATTAATTTTTACAGGTGCCAAATTCGGTCTGTTTTTGTTGTTTAATTTAATGTTGCATGTGATCTTTTATTAAATTAAAGTATATTTGATGCGTAATTTTATTGAATGGAAATACGGATGATATGCGTTGATGGATTGCGTTGTGCACTCAAGTTTCGCCAGTGGAATTCAAGTATAAATTCCCCTGAGTTTCCTGGTAAGTCCAGGGTCAAACAAAGGGACTTGTTAAAATAGTTGCATTGGTAATGTTTATGAAAACCTTGTGGTAACCAAGTAAATAAATAAGTGTTGGGTGTGTTGTTGCATTGATGAAAAAAGAAGTAAGTAAAGGTGGCGGATTTGAGAAAGATAGTTGCGTTGATAGATGCAATGAGTATGTGATGAACGGATTGAGAAGATCTTTAGCTAACGTTACTCGGGAATGCGTCAGACTATGCGATCATGTTACAACCATGCACAGCAAGTCATTTCCCAATGTAAATGCGATGCTCCTAAGTCTAGGATGCATGTGTTGAATGCAAAATGTCCATAGAGCTTAACCCTAAGTCTCTACTTTTGTCCTATGCGTTGATGCAAAATGCATGAAAGAAAGGTGACCGCATACAATCATATCTTATCGCTAAGATGCATGTGATGCGTTAATAACAAATATGCTCATTCCTAAGCGCCTATCTCTCGTTTATGCATTCTAATCTCGTTTTTCCAAACCTAGATTCTGACCTAACCTTCCCAAGTCTAGATCCTGTCCTTAGACTACCCTCCCGAGTATCTCTAATAGACGAATGAAGTATTCATAAACAAGAAAATCGCAAGAATAAAGATTCCCTCGTTATGCTAGCTAATTGCTTCTCAACCCATTCAACTAGATTAGCTACTCATGCGTGAATAACAGAGAGTGAACAGATATAGAGAAGGAAATTCCATTCTTATAAATAAGTTGAATACAAAATGACAGTGGAAAGTAAAGGTAGGGAGCCTGGTAGCAATTCCTTGTTGATCGAGGCTTTTTACACTGAATCTCTATTCTGATCTAAAGATGTTCCCGCTTTCGCAAGCGTTGGCCCTCTCTCTGTCTTGGAGCTTTCGGTGCTTTCCCAAGCTTACCGGAACAATCTACCAGCACACTTTCTTCCTCGCGTCTTCCTTAAAATGAAAGAAAACTATAGACAGAGGTATGAACTTGTAAAGTGGTGAATTAATCGACTGCTTCCATGGTGAAAGGCAGTTTCTCTCTCCCGGTTGTATAGATGGAACAGCTTTAATTCCTGATTGACGTGCCTAATAATTATCACCGATAAAGCTGAATGTACTTCGTGACCGTTATCGGCTATCAACTTAATTTTGATCCGACTGTCATCAGATTTCTGTCCAATCGCTCTTAATTATCCTTTCACCCGGATGCGTCCACCATGTTGCGCTGACCAAGTTGCGGCGATTCTTCTTGGGCGAATGTTTGTGAGCAAGATCAAAATTAATGCATATTTTGCACAAAAATATAAAGATCAACTGTTCTAATGCGTCGGATGCATGCGACCGCAATATTATAGATTTTATGATTAATGGACGCAATTTAACATATTTCATCAATGCAATCTAACATTGTTTAAGAACTTAGCACTATGATAACGTGCATTTCTGCCCGTTATCATATCCCCAAATTTAAACAATGCCTGTCCTCAAGCATAAGCTAAAGATTTCTTTAGCAAGTCAACCGCAAAGTTCTTTTCCTAGATTTCTCAAGAATACTTCGCTCAAATCCTATATGCCAGAATTTCCTTAAGTCTTATTCAAGTCTCATCCTAAAATATTTCGAAGACTTAGGGATTGCAAGCTTAACTTTCAAAAGGACTTTACTAAATTCCAGAACATCGCATGATTTATTTCAAAAAGAAAATTTTCCACCGGAGTGTCAAATGATTTATCCTTGTACAAAAATTTTCTTTATTGCTAATTTTTTTCTGACCTTGCGCTGATCCAAGTGCCTTGCCTTCGTTTTGGCTTGCCCCCACGGGTGTTATGCGGACATCCAACTACGAGCAATGCACTCTTCCTCAGACTAAACTCATACCGATTTGGCATTGGAGTTGCGGTCATTGATTTATGCATTGATCCTAGTGACTTACTTTCGTTTTGGCTTGCCCCCATGTGTGTCATGCGGACATACAACTACGGGTAATTGCCTTTCACAACTTAACTCTTATCTACATGGGTTTCCCATTGCATTGATAGTGGAGTTGTTATTCTCAAAAAAATATTTTTTTTCTTTTTTTTTATATAGCAAGGTCGAAAATAAATACCTCACCCCCAAATTTAAAATGCGGTAATGTCCTTGTTGCTAAAAGAAATTAAAATAAGTCATGCGATGGTCATAGAATGCATTGTAAAGAGAGTTTGAAAGAAATCTAGCAAATCCCTAACTTCTAGAAATATTTCATGAGGTGACTATCTTAAGATTAAGTTGACTCTAGTATATATGAAAGAGATAGAAGCATATTTTTCATCATTGAAATCATACTTGGCAAAGAAACAGAATGCAGTAAACTATTAAATTTATCTTACTTGTTAAATGATTGCGGTAATCATGGAGGATGCAGTGATAAAACATTGAAAAGTGACATGCAATGTGATAGCGCAAAATTTGAAATAAGGATAAGGAAGAGTACACCCCCAGATTTTGCGCTGTCGCCTGTAGTGTGTATTGATGCATCCATCCTTGTGGTGATCTTTGCTTCTGTGGATTGCGGTGATGGAGTGAGATCATTTGCTTCTTCTGGTAATATCTCTGCAATCCTGTGCCTTAATAATTGTAAATAGACAAAGAGATTGTCACACCCCCTCCCAAGCCTTAATCCCCAAGACTGGAAGGGAGCATGAGGGTAACCAATAGTATCTCAAGACAACACTCATATTCAATATTCCCCCATATTTCTTACAGACTTTAATAGGTTTACAGTATTCCACCTATCCATCTATACATATAGTTAATTTTTTCTCTATTCTTCGTTACATGATATGAGCCGTGCCCTGAGAGTTTACCAAATCCTGAGGTGGTGGTGGGTAGTGGACTCCTCTTTGAACGCTCCGCTTTACTACCTAGGGGGGATATAAGAAAACATTTTGAAGAGTGTGAGCTACTAAGCCCAATGAGTGGTTCTTTTAAGACAGAAATCACTTTGCAAATCATCATTTCTGGAAAATCAATCACATGATAATAATTTCAATATAACTTATGCATGATCATGGATATATTCATGCAATCAATAACCTTTAGTCCCATGCTATACATGGCATGCATATATCATTATCAGTCATCACAATCACCTATAGAAACCTCCTATGGCCCACTTCCCGCCAATGTGCACACCGACAATTCTTTATCCTGCTAGTCATGCTTAGGTACTTGACTATATTTCTCGCCGGTCGTCACCGACTATTATTTCCCACCGATCGAGGCCGATTATATTTTCCCGCCAAGCACCTTTTGTTAAGCACCTTTTGTTAAGCATGCTAACTATGTAATCAGGGTATAATCTCAATTTCCATAGCAATTCTACAAACAATATCATGGCAATCATCATATCATCATAAACATGTATTTTGCATTTACATATGCATTTATTCACATATCAAAGCATAAAGCTACATAAACACTCACCGTCTACACGTGTTCCACTAAAATCACCCTTTTGACTACTCCCTTGTGAATTTCTCCATATACATGGAAATTCCTTAGTTTAATACTTGCTATGTAAGTCAAAATGTTAAACTTTAGCTAGAATATCACCATTTATCGAAAATACCAGCTTACCCCACTTAGAAACTGAAAAAATATCAAGGTTGGTCCTTTAGAGGTTATTTTGGCCTAAGAATAGGCAGCTAGCATTGGGCAGTGGCACAATGGGCGTAGGGTGTCGCACAGATGTGCACGCTGGGTGTGTGTTAGGGATGCGTCTGCGCACTGGCGCTGTGCGTTGGGGGGCTGGGACTGCACGATGCACACGGCGTTGTGGGCTGACGCACGGAATGGGCGATGGACACAGTGCTGCGTGCGTGCAAGGTTGGGCGTCGAGCTGCCCTCACTCACCAACGCAACCCCTTTTCTCTCAATTTCGCCTAATAACTTAATTTCACTCCCTAAAATGCTCTCAATTTACAACTTTGAGGCTGGTATGAATGAATTCCCTTGCCCAAGTTCCCTATTTATAGCCATCTCAAATTCACCCCAAGTTGACAACACATCTACTATTTGTCTAACTCTAAGGCTGCCAACATGAAGTCTACTAAGTCAACCCCTAGGCTAGCAATGTGTTGTTTCCTCTTTAGCTTGCTAGCCAAAAGCCCCTTAGCTACATGAAATCTCCTTCACCCACCTCATGCTTGCTTAAGTTGCATGAAATCTCCCTTAGCCACCTCCTACTTAGTTTTTATGTGATTCTTCTTTTGCCACATCACTTCTTTAAATACTTCACATATTTTTCTTCCCAAATGTTTAAGTCATTTATTCGAAATTCTTGGCTTTCTCTCTTAAAATTCCCCATCAATTCCTCATTGGCCAATGCATGAAGTGATATCCACCAACGCACAGGGTGGCTCTTCAATGCATAAGCTTGCCTGACCTAGTGAACACATGTGTTGGACCATCAATGCATGGTGCATTTGCACGGTTGGTCACATGGTAGGTCGGGCTGCATAGGCCCTCTCGGCCGCGTTGGCATGCGTTTGGACTAGTACATCGAAGCATGGTCACTTGGCAGCACATAGGGTGGCTCGCTCGCTCGACGCATGGACCGGCCCTGTCGACGCATAGGCGTACACTCCCAGTCGCATAGGCGCATAGGCGCGCGTTCTCCCTCAGACGCATAGGCGTAAGCTCCGGCGCATAGGCGCATGCTTGACGCACGGCCTGCGTGTGTCCTTGCCGCATGGTCTGTGCGTTGGGCCTCGATGCATGGCCTATGCGTTGGGCCTCGACGCATGGCCTATGCGTTGGGCCTCGACGCATGGCCTATGCGTTGGGCCTCGACGCATGGCCTGTGCGCTTGGCGCACAGCTTGCGTGCTTGGCCTCGACGCATGCTAGCTTATTTTGCCCTTATGGCTCCTACATGCATTTTCTTGGTGATATGCAACTCTTAGACAAATTTTCCCAAGCTTTCCTGCTTCCATCCCTTATTCTTTCTTGCGTTCACCATACCTTAAGCCTTTCTTAAGTGTTTGGTCCCTTGGTTATTCTTCCTTGGGAAATTGGAGTGGTTTCTTCCTACTTTGTATTTTTCCTTCTCTATTTAACTTTAGTTTTGGTGTTAGGGTCTTATAGAGAGGGTCAAATGATTTTAAAACAAAACAACAAGTTTTTTTTGGTTTTTTTTTTTTTTTTTTTATAGCAAGAAGGAAATTATAAGAATGAGTAAGATGCAGATAGTTTGAATAAAAGTAAAGTGACGAAGGAAAGAGAGTTCAAAAGTCATGTAAGAGGGTAGTCCGGATTTTTCAACTTTGCGAAGGCTGTTTCTGGCTGGAAATCTCCTCCGCAATATGCCTTGATCCGTTGTCCATTAACCTTGAATGTTCGACTGCCATCCTCGGTGATCAGTTACACCGCACCATGTGGAAATATTTCTTTGATGATGAAGGGACCAAACCAGCGCGATTTTAATTTTTCCGGGAAGAGCCACAATCTTGAATTGAAAAGTAAGTCCTTTTTCCTGACTTGGAGGTTTCTAGCGCTTATGCGTTTATCATGCCAGCGCTTGGTGCGCTTTGTATAAATCTTCGCATTCTCATATGCATCAATCTTCCATTCTTCTAGCTCGACCAGCTGCATTTTTCGCGCTTCCCCTACTTTCTTTAAATCGAAATTCAACTTCTTGACCGCCCACAATGCTTTATACTCCAGCTCCAAAGGAAAATGACATGCCTTGCCAAATACCAACGCATAGGGGGACATAACTATTGGTGTTTTAAATGCGGTCTGGTATGCCCACAACGCATCATCAAGCTTCATTGCCCAATCTTTCCGTGAAGGTTTTACTACCTTCTCAAGTATCAATTTAATTTCACGATTGGATACTTCAGCCTGGCCATTCGTTTGCGGATGGTATGCGGTGGGCACTTTGTGAAGGATATTGTACTTGCACAGCAGCTCCTTGATATTGTGATTGTCAAAGTGTGATCCTTCATCACTTATGATGGCACAGGGAGTGCCAAAACGAGTAAAAATATTTCTCTTGAGGAACTGGGAGACTACCGTCGCATCACTTGCGGCACATGCTATTGCCTTTTACCCACTTGGAGACATAATTGACAGCCAATAAAATATAGTGCTTGTCATGCGAAGGAGGGAATGGCCCCATGAAATCAATATCTCATACGTCGAATAATTCCAACTCCAAGATAGTATTCATTGGCATTGCGTTCTTCCATGAAATGTTGCCAGTGCATTGACATCGATCACATTTTATTGCGTAGTGCAACATCCTTAAATAATGAAGGCCAAAGTGCCCTCCATATGGCAAATCGTGACACTATGACAATATGCGTTGTTGAGCAGCATTTGGTACGCATAATCGAATGATTTGGTCCGCACCTCTTTTGTACAGATTCGGCTCATCCCAATAATAATGTTTGCATTCATGCTTGAGCTTCTTCTGTTGATGATAGGTGTAATCTTCAGGAAATTGTTCACAGACCAAATAATTAACGATGTCCACATACCAGGGCAATTCTTCTATGTGGAACAGCTGCTCGTCCGAAAACACGGCACTCACTTCAGATTCATTGTGGTCAACCTCGGGGTTTCCAGTCTGGACAAGTGATCCGCAACTTGATTCTCTATCCCCTTCCGATCAATTACCTCAATATCAAATTCTTGAAGGAGGAGAACCCATCTGATCAACCTCAGCTTTGCGTCCTTTTTTGTCATTAAATATTTGATTGCCAAGTGATCAGTGTGAATGAATACCTTGGTTCCCAACAGATATACCCTGAATTTCACCAATGCAAAAATCACAGCCAGGAGTTCTTTCTCAGTGATGGTATAATTTATTTGAGCAGGGTTTAAAACTCGCATATGCGATGGGGTGCAAAATAGTTTTCTTCTTTTGCGCTAATGCGGCCCCCATCACATACCCGCTTGCGTCGCACATGATTTCAAATGGCATTGTCCAATCTGGCGCAATTAGTACGGGCGCGGTAATCAGCGCATCTTTTAATACTCTGATTGCGTTGAGGCAATTGTTGTTAAACTCAAATTTCTTGTCCGCCTCTAACAACACACTCAGTGGTCATGCAATCTTAGAAAAGTCCTTGATAAATCGTCTATAGAATCCAGCATGCCACAAGAAACTTCGCACAGCCTTTACGCTGGTTGGAGGTGGGAGTTTTTCAATTGCTTCAATATTTGCTTTGTCCACCTCCAACCCTTCTCGAGAGATTTTGTGTCCCAACACTATACCCTCTTTCACCATGAAGTGACATTTTTCCCAGTTGAGCACCAGGTTCGTCTCTTTACTTATCTTCAAAATTTTCACCAAATTGGCTAGGCAGACTTCATAAGTGTTCCAATATACGAAGAATTCATCCATAAATATTTCCACTGAGTCCTCGAGATAATCTGAAAAGATCGCCATCATACATCTCTGGAACGTGCTCGGCGCATTGTAGAGGCCAAACAGCATGCAACGAAAAGTGAATGTCCCATATGGGCAGGTGAATGTGGTCTTGTCTTGATCTTCAGGAGCTATCATGATTTGATTATATCTGGCATACCCATCCAAGAAGCAGTAAAAATCATTCCCTACTAGTCTGTCTAGCATTTGATCAATGAATGGCAGAGGGAAGTGATCTTTCTTTGTGGCCGCATTCAACTTGTGATAGTCCATGCATATGCGCCATCCAGTGATGATCCTTTGCAGTATTAATTCATTGTTCTCATTTGGGACTATCGTCATTCCGCCCTTCTTCGGCACACATTGCATGGGGCTGACCCACGTGCTATCTGCTATGGGATAGATAATGCCCACATCCAGCCACTTGATAATCTCCTTTTTGACGACCTCCTTCATCGCAGGGTTAAGTCTGCGTTGATTTTCAATTGTTTCTTTGTGGTCGTCCTCAAGACAAATGTGGTGCATGCAGTATGTGGGGCTAATTCCTTTAA
The DNA here is from genome assembly GCF_027475165.1 of Benincasa hispida. Lineage (NCBI taxonomy): Eukaryota > Viridiplantae > Streptophyta > Magnoliopsida > Cucurbitales > Cucurbitaceae > Benincasa > Benincasa hispida. Next base: position 595,882 of record NC_143485.1, on the reverse strand, counting down.
TGTCAACGAGCGTCCAACCAATTGCTCACACATGTTTCTTGAGAATGCTCATCAACACATTCTCGTTCAGCGCAGAGGAAATTATCACTGGCAGTTTCTCATTCTGCCCCAGAAATACGTACTTCAAATGGGTTGGTAGGGTCTTTAGTTCAAGTGTTGGTGGTTCCACAAGGGAAGGTTGCATTTTTTTTCTTTCTTCTTTTAGCTCTTCTTCTTACATTGCGATCATTTCTTCTTCTTTGTTTGTTTTTGTTACAATCGCATTTCAGGCAGCTACGGATGCGTTGGCATCCTCTTCTTCACACTCTTCATCAGACTTTTCTTCTTCAATCGAATTCAAGTCATCATCAGAATCTTGTAGGTCTTCTTCATCCGGAAATTTCATGGCACTAATTATATTAAATTTGAGCTTCTATCCGTTTATACTCAAAGTGATTTCTCCCTTGTGCACATCAATTTGAGCACGACCCGTTGATAGGAAAGGTCACCCCAAAATGATGGGCACATCTTTATCGGCTTCATAGTCTAGAATGATGAAGTCAGCTGGCAAAATAAATTTATCAATCGTGATCAACACATTCTTCACCTTACCTTCTAGATGAACCAGAGATCTGTCAGCCAATTGGAGAGTCACTAATGTGGGCACAAGTTGCCCCACATTTAATTGTCTAAAAATTGACAGCGACATCAAATTTATGCTGGCCACCAAGTCACACAAGGCTTGCCTAATATAGAGTCCTCCTATAGAGCAAGGAATAGTGAAACTCTCAGGATCGCTCATCTTCGGTGAGATAATGGATTTGGAACTTTCCGTTAATGCCACCGTGGCAAATTTCCCAGTACCTCTCTTCTTAGTTACCATGTCCTTCAGAAACTTGGCATAGGCAGGCATTTTCTCAATCGCTTCACTGAAAGAAATGTTAACATGTAATTGCTTTAACATAGATAAAAAGCGTTGATACTGTACCTCTTCATTTTTCTTCTTCCATAGCCTTTGAGAGAAAGGTGGTAATTGAACTTTCATGGTTCCCGTTTCATTTGACTTCGAGGTCGACGCAACTCAGGTTCCACTGCTTCATTTTCTCTTTCTTCTTCTTGTGCTACCGCAATCTCAGGCTTCGTTGCAATGGAAGTTGTTCTACTCTGATCCTTATATTCTCCCTCCACAGTCTTCCCATTGCGCAATGTAACAACCTGACATTGATTCTTACCTGATCCCCCTAGGTTGCGTGGAAGTTTGGTAGAACTTAGCAACGCCCCTTGCACTCTACTTTTCAGCTCACTCGCAATCTGGCCCATTTGCAATTCGAGGTTGCGGATGGACGTAACCTGACTTTGAAGCACTGTCTCGTTTTTCTCTAAATATTGCTTCAATAGGCTCTCTAGAGAAGAGGATTGTAGTGGTTGTTGTGAGCTACTTGCTTGCTTGCTCTGCTGACCGTTGTTGCATTGAAAGAATCTTGGTGGCCCTTCTTTTTGTGCCACAGATTGAAAATTTTGTTGTTGATTCTTCCATGCAAAATTGGGGTGGTTTCTCCACCCGAGGTTGTAAGTGTTTGAAAATGGATTATTTTTTACAAAATATACAGATTGTGGTTTTTGCGGGCAATCTTCCATCGCATACCCATCACCACAAATCACACACCTTGCAGTGTTTTGACTTATTGCGTTAATTTGCCCACCTTACGGTGTTGGGCTGCTAATCGCCATTCCTTGAATCAAATTCATAATTGCAGTCATTTGGTTTTGTAATGAAACAACAGCACCATTGTTTGCGTCAGAATCTTTAAGTCTCAATCTCTTGTCACTCTCTGTCCAGTCTTCATGGTTCTTGGAGATGCGGTCCAGGATATTCTTCACCTCATTGTAAGTTTTGTCAAGCAGACCACTAACGGCTACCGCATTGGCAGCGGTTTGCGAAGCGGGATTCAAACCGTGATAGAAAATTTCCATTTAAAGGCAGTCTGGTAGCCCATTATGTAGACAATCCCAAACCAACCTTTCAAACCTCGCCCAAGCATCGCTAAGCGATTCGTCCATATCTTGTTCAAAATTAGTAATAAGCTTTCTTCGTCTTGCGTTCTCGGTAGGTGGAAAATACTTTTTCATGAATTTCTCCACTACCTGCTCCCAAGAAGTAATCTCTCCTGGTTTGAGCGAATAAGCCCATTTTCTAGCCTGATAACAGAGAGAAAATGGGAACAACGTTAGTCGAACTTCTTCAGCAGAGATGTTTAGGAACACAAAAGTATTATAGATTTCAATAAAACTTCGGAGGTGGGAGTGCGGATCCTCGCCATGCCTTCCTCCAAATTGACATCCAGTCTGGATCATCTGCAACATCACCGATTTCATCTCGAATCTACTTCCGTCGAGGGCAGGCCTCATGATTCCCGGAGAGAAATCATAGAGGTTTGGCGATGCATAGTCCCTAATGGGCCTATTGCGATCGTTTGTCAATAGAATCGGATTCGCCATGACATTATTGTCATTTGATGCTCCATTTCCAGGCTGATCTAGCATCTCTTCTTTGTCTGATTGTGGTTGCTGTTGGTGGTCTCTCAATCTTCGTCTAAAAGTCCTCTTAATCTCCAGGTCGTAATTCGTCAAAGATTGAAAGTCCTGCAAAGAAATAAAAAAAAATTACCGTTAACAAACTATTTTGCCGAAGTCCCCAGCAACGTCCTCAAAAACATGATGCGTTATTTTATTAAATGGAAATACGGATGATATGCGTTGATGGATTGCGTTGTGCACTCAAGTTTTCCCAGTGGAATTCAAGTGTAAATTCCCCTAAGTTTCCTGGTAATTCCAAGGTCCAACACAGGGACTTGTGAAAATAGATGTGTTGGTAATGTTTATGAAAACCTTGTGGTAACCAAGTAAATAAATAAGTGTTGGGTGTGTTGTTGCGTTGATGAAAAAAGAAGTAAGTAAAGGCGGCGGATTTGAGAAAGATAGTTGCATTGATAGATGCAATGAGTATGTGATGAACGGGTTGAGAAGATCTTTAGCTAACGTTACTTGGGAATGCGTCAGACTATGCGATCATGTTACAACCATGCATAGCAAGTCATTTCCCAATGTAAATGCGATGCTCCTAAGTCTAGGACGCATGTGTTGAATGCAAAATGTCCATAGAGTTTATCCCTAAGTCTTTACTTTTGTCCTATGTGTTGATGCAAAATGCATGAAAGCAAGGTGACCGCATACAATCATATCTTATCACTAAGATGCATGCGATGCGTTAATAACAAATAGTGCTCATTCCTAAGCGCCTATCTCTCATATATGCATTCTAATCTGGTTCTTCCAAACCTAAATTCTGATCTGACCATCCCAAGTCTAGATCCCGTCCTTAGACTACCCTCCCGAGTATCTCTAATAGACAAATGAAGTATTCGTAAACAAGACAATCACAAGAATGAAGATTCCCTCCTTATGCTAGCTAATTGCTTCTCAACCCATTCAACTAATTTAGCTACTCATGCGTGAACAACAGAGAGTGAACAAATATAGAGAAGAAAATTCTATTCTTATAAATAAGTTGAATACAAAATGATAGTGGAAAGTAAAGGTAGAGAGCCTGGTAGAAATTCTTTGCTGACCGAGGCTTTTTACACTGAATCTCTATTCTGATATAACGATGTTCCCGCTTCCGCAGGCGTCGTCCCTCTCTCTGTCTTGGAGCTTCCAGTGCTTTCCCAAGCTTACCGGAACGATCTACCAGCACACTTTCTTCCTCGCGTCCGCCTTAAAATGAAAGAAAACAATGGAAAGAGGCATGAACTTGTAATGTGGTGAATTAATCGACTGTTTAACCCCTTCTCTGAAGAATGCACTTGGTATTTATAGAGCTTCCATGGTCAAAGGTGGCTTCTCTCTCCCGGTTGACGCGCCGAATAATTATCACCGATAAAGCTGAATGTACTTCGTGACCGTTATTGGCTGTCAACTTAATTTTGATCCGACTGTCATCAGCTTTCTGTCCCATCGCTCTTAATTATCCTTTCAACCGGATGCATCCACCATGTTGCGCTGACCAAGTTGCGGCGATTCTTCTTTGGTGAATATTTGCGAGCAAGATCAATGCAAAGCCTTGCGGTAAAGTTGCGCTAGACCAATGAATTCCTATGATCGCAACCTTTGCATTGCGTTAACGCATATTTTGCACAAAAATATTAAGATTAACTGTTCTAATGCGTCGGACGCATGCGACCGCAATATTATCCAACATTGTTTAAGAACTTAGCACTATGATAACGTGCATTTCTGCCCGTTATCAATATTGCATATTTTATGTCATATAGTTTGAAAATCCCATATTAGGATTAACATTTTTATACATCATATTTAATGTAAGTGTTTTATTATATGGTTACTTGATTAAATAAACATGCTCATGAATTATATATAATATAAGTGTTATATAATATGGTTGCATGTTTCTAAAAGAATACCAATGCATCATATTTTAATATAAGTGTTATATTGTATGATAAATCTGTATGATTTTTATTAGAGATTAGTATAATTGTTATATTATATAATGGAAATGGAAATGCATTCAGTATGACATTACTTAATAAATATAATTGTTATATTTATTTAATGTCATTAGAATGCATGTCATAGGTTTTAATAATTCATAATTTATAAGAATTATAAGTTTAATAAAATAGATTAAAATCTATAATCAAGGATTGCATGTAAACATAAGGTCTAATTAATTTTAAATGTTTTAAAATTAATTCACTTAGAATTATGTTAACAATATTTCAAATATGACTAAAAATAGGTTAATCTTTTATTTTTCTTTTAATATGATTAACTAGAAAGAAGAAAAGATTAAATTTATAATATATTTGCCTATAAATGACCTTTGTCTAACGAAGGTTTTGTCCATAATTGGGGTATTTTAGCTCAGGAAAATAGAACACCCCTACCTGAGAACCGACAAGAAGGTGAATTAGTCAAATATTTTATAAGCATGCTACTATGATTAAATTTATTAAAGTGTTTAATAATTGATAATAATACATTGTTAAACTATCTAGTATAAGAGTTATATTGGAAAAATTTAACAAAATACTTAGATAAATTGGTTACTCGGATTTACCTAAGTAATAAACTCTGGGTTTTAAAATACTTAGTGGGAGATAACGATATATATGATATGTTTGATTCTCCTATGTGATCGGGTAATTCACGCCGTGAGATTCATGTTTAGCCTCAAGGCACCTTCATGAGTGCTGCTATGGATGGTGTTTACATGGTTCAATATCAAGATGTGTCAACATATCCCACAATCTCCATCATTAATTGACATTGTGAGACTTGTGCTTTGCCTCAAGGCACCTTTGATGCATCCTCCTACTGATGGTATTTGCATGGGTCAATATCATGGTTAACCCTTGAAAAAGATAGGGTTATAATTTTTGTTACTCAATATTGTTCTTCCCTATGGCGGGATTGTTGGGACAAAAGATTACAATTTCCAGAATGATGAGCTACACTTACAAGAATTCATTAAGGTGGTTAATGAAATTCTGATCAAATAACAATGTGTATAAAGTTTATAAACTACGAGACTCCAGGAAAATTAGGACACCAATCCCAGTAATAGGAATAAGATTTATTCTGGTGTAATATTTGGTTGAGAATGTCCAATTCAGTAAAGGAGTAACTGACTACCTTACGGTAGTTTTTATTCTAAATCACTGAAGTATCATTACAAAATAAATGATTAGGGTCCATTATTATTTTGCTAAAACATGATTGGATTTTTTTAAAAGAGTTATACAAGATTTCTAATATAAATGAAATTTTTTTAGTTTCAGAAAATATATCAAGTTCAATTATTTCCTTATTGGCTTTCGAATTGTTAATCGCTAAAAATTATACAACATGAAAAACTTTAATAATACAAAGTTAGTGGTTAATGGTTTAGAACTCGTCTTGTATGAGGAATGTCCTCAAACCCCTTGTCCAAATGTCAAACGAAATGTTTGTAAGGCTTATGATAAGTGGAAGAAGGTTAATCTACAAGCCCAAATCCACATCTTGGTGAGCATACCTATGTCTTGGTTGAGATGCTTGAGCTTATGCGACTGTTCATGAGATGATGAAGTCTTTGCACAAGGTGCTTAAGCTCATTTAATGCAAGATTACCAGAGAGAATATCTGTTCAAGAACAAGTTTTTGATATGATGGTCCACATTAATTCTACTGAAATGAATGGAGTTGTCATAGAAGAGTCCTTGATTGAAAGAAACAAGTCCAAAATAGGTAATCTGATTTACTTTTTTTGGAAACATGTTTAGTGGAGAATGATGCTTCTTTCTAGATACTTGATTTAGGAGCCACTGATCATGTTTGTTCTTTATTTTAGTAACTTGATTACTTAAAACAGATAGAGGCTTGAGAAATGACAGTGAAAGTAGAGACTGAAAGGTTGTCTCAGTTGTTGTAGTATGAAGTGTAGAGTTCTTTTTAGCAAAAACTGTTATTTGTTATTGGATAACATCTACTTGGTTCCTAATATTAAGAGGAATCTTATTCAATTTCTTGCCTGGTTGCACACTAATTTAATTTCATTTCTTGGTAATAAATTTTTTATTTCAAGAAATGGATTTTGGATATGTTCAATTTGTTTAGAAAGTAACTTAGATGTGCTAAGGCCATTAACATATAAATCACTTCTCAATACTAAATTGTTCAAAACATCAACTTCACGACTAAAAGATGAAGAATTCTCCTGAAAATGATACCTATCATTGGCATTTACATTTAGGTCACATTAATCTCAATAGAATTGAGAAATTGGTAAAGAGTGAAATTTTAGTGAGTTAGAAACTAACACTTTACCAGTATGTAGATCATGCCTTGAGGTCAAAATGACTAAAAGACTTTTTACTAGAAAAGGTTATAGAGCCAAAGAAACCCTGAAGCTTATATATTCAAACCTTTATGCTCCGGTGAATGTTAACACTAGAGAAGAGAATGAATATTTTATCTCTTTCATAGATGATTATTCTAGGTATAGATATCATTACCTAATGCAACATAAGTCTGAAGCTCTTGAAAAGTTCAAGAAGTATAAGACTGAAGTTGAAAACTTGTTAGGTAAGAAGATCATAACATTTCTATCAGATCGTGGTAGAGAGTATATGCATTTGAGATTCTATGTTTATTTGATAGAACATGGAATTACACCCCAACACTCAACACCTGGTACATCGCAATAAAATGGTGTATCAGAAAGGAGAAATAGAACTTTGTTGGATATGGTTCGATCCATGTTGAGCTATGTTCCATTGCTAGATTCTTTTTAGGGATATGTAATATAGAATACAATTTACATTTTGAACGTTGTTCCTTCTAAAAATGTTTCTGAAACACCTTGTGAGGTTTGGAAAGATCATAAAGTTAGTTTACGAAACTTCAGGATTTGGGGTTGTCCAGCACATGTGCTAAGCACTAATCCAAAGAAGTTGGAAAAACGTTAAAAAATGTGCCTATTTGTAGGTTACCCCAAAGAGACAAGAGGTGGTCTCTTCTGTGATCCAATGGAGAATAAAGTATTTGAAACGACAAATGCTACTTTCTTGGAGGAAAACCACATAAGAGATCATAAATGATGAAACGGAGTTGATTGAATGAATTTTCTAATGGATCTACTGAAAAATCAACAAGAGTCATTGATATTGCTAGTACATCAATAAGAGTTGTTGATGAAGGTACATCGAGTCAGGTACATTCTTCTCAAAAGTTGAGAGTACCTTGACGTACTGGGAGGGTTGTGAACCAACCTGCATGTTACTAAAGTGTAAGTTATCATACCAGATGATGACATTGAAGATCCATTATCCTATAAATAGGTAATGGTTGATGTTGACAGAGAAGCGTGGATTGAAACCATGAATCTAGAAATGGAGCTATGTACTTCAATTCTATATGGGATCTTGTAGATCAACCTGATGGGGTAAAACCTATATGTTGGAAATATATCTACAAGAGAAAAAGAGGTGTAGATAGGAAGGTAGGGACCTTTAAGGCTAGATTAATAGGAAAGGGTTATTGAAAGAAATCAAACTAGAGGATTTCTATGAGCAGCGGAAGGGATCGTTCTAAATTCTGTTCGAATTGAACACAAACAATTATAGTCTTAAACAAAAACTAATAGGTCATGCATAATCAGAAATTACAGCATGCTACAATAAGATTCAAGGGATAAAGTATACGTACCTTTGAAGAACCATTCTTCAAGAATCCCTCGAACTATCTACAATGCATCCACAGCAACTCTCGAATGCAACAAACAGAAACACCAACAACACGAATGAAACGAGCAGCTCCTTGAACCCAATCGAGTTCCACTCGATTCACGAACAGCGTAAAGACACTACCACAAGTGTTACATTGGTATTCTCGGTGTGAGAATCCAGGAGTTGTGGGCTTTGTATGAGCTTAGCTTGAGAAAGAGAGGAGGTCTACGATCGATTAAGTGGGAGATGAAACATTTTCTATCGTATAGACGATGTACTCGATTATTTAGTAAACCCAAACCTATCGCATAGACTTTGCTACTCGATCGTGTAGCAACGATCAGCTGAATGACTATCTTATAGTCAACTCTAAACGATCGCTTAGCTGAACGTGTAGTCTCTTAACGGCTATCGCTTACTAAAACAATTTTACTTGATAGCCTTTTTCCGTGAGTACATTCCGAATAAAGCTACTCTCAAAATTAAGAAAACAATTTTTCTTTTATCTCACGGTTACCATAAAACTTCCAATAACCTCCCACTCAATCGGTTATTAGAGAAAAAGAAATTAATTATCATATAATTAATATAATATAAATAAGCATGATAACTAATTTATCATAATATATTTATAACCTATAGTTTTAATATTTCATCTCATGAAACATACAAACCATAGTTCTTTTTCTATTTTATGGTACTTAATGTAAATCATATTTACATTAATTCCTCCAAATAATGTATCTAATACATCACACCAATTCTATCACATTGAATTTCTTCTTGTTAATTTGAACACTTCAAACTAACCCAAAATCTAATTCTCAACTTGAACCCATTGAGCTACCAAGGGGACCTTATGAACCTGTAGTTTAAAGCTCCAACGGTATGTGAATAACTGACTAAACTCATTAGTCATGAGATCCACCATCCGTTAACTGTGGGGCACTCCACTAAAGACCGACAGTTGCACTCTTCTCATTATAGATATATCTTCGTGTCCATATAACCAATCAACAGTGCGATAAGCCTTCATAAATCGTGCGTAAGTACAACTAGGCCACCTTTTTGACCCTATAGTTACATCTAACTCCTTAAGTACCAATGATTCCTCTAATGAACAATAAGTCATAGTCCTACTGTGACTGGGTCCTCTCTTCCAAAGAGAGGGTGTGGCCACTATGTTCAAGTCTCGGAATTAGCCGTTAACGGAGCAATCTATCTACTTACCCCTGCTTTGGGGAAGGAGTGAATTTCATCTTGTGTAACTGAGTTCCCTGCTCCTCAATCAGACAAATCCCCAAAAAGGTAGGCTTGTTGAGTTGGCAATCTGGTCACTCTCACCCATACTAATTAAAGGACCGCCTTCATAGGCAGGAGTTCCCAAAACACTCAAGATTAAGGTCATGTCACCTATACTCGTTTTAGTGAAATGTAAGTCTCAATTATCAACGGTGTTATATAAAGTGACTAATCATCTCGTAGTCTGATCTTATACAAACTCTTTGTATAGGACCCTCCCACTCGCATGTCTCCATATGAATCGTCAGGATCAGACCATTTGTAGCAGTTTACAACACTTGTAAACATCTACAAAGCGGGTCGTATCCGTAGTATCACTAGGATAAGGTATCCCTCCTTTATCCTTATACTATAGACCATTTAGGTTATTACTTAAGCATGATCCACTTGTATATCTCACATATATGCTTAAGTTTATATAAAATAACCACTAATCTTAGTTTATTGGATATGAGTAAATGCAAATAAAATAACACTTGTTTTATTAATAAAAATGTGTATAAATTGTTTACAAACTACAAGACTTCGAGAGAATTAGGACACTAATCCCAACAGTTATACCCACATCGAAGGATTTTTATTGAGTTAGGTTGGGTTGTGGGTTGGCTAAAAAAAAAATTGGGTTGACCCAACCCAACCCAACCCAAATTTTATATATATTAACTTTACATAAATATATCTTCCTCTTTGTTTAAAGTTTGATTACTTTGTATTGATTAATTTGTGAATTTTTAATATTTTTCTTTTAAAATTGTTCTGATATTTTTCTTTGTTTAAAATTTACAATAAATATCATAGATATTTGGTATTTAGCATTTTAATTTTATGAGATCTTAGTTATTAGTCATGTGTTGTATATAAATTTACATATGTTTCATTAAAAATAAATAAAATAAGTTATAACTCGACAACCCAACCCAACCCAATCCTTGGATTGGGTTGAGAACTTTATTGGGTCATTTGGGTTGCCAATCAAACCAACCTGAATTTTTGAGTTGGTCCAAAAAGCACCCTCAACCTAACCCAACAGAACCCATGTACACCCCTAGATTAAACAATTCATTAATAGGTTGGAATAAGCTACTAAAGAAGTCGTTTGGTTGAGGAAGTTCTTAATGGATTTGGAAGTTGTTCCAAATATATCTTTGTCCATCATACTTTATTGTGATAATAGTGGTGTTGTGACAAACTCCAAAAAACCTCGAAGCCATAAGCACGTGAAGCATATTGAAAAGAAATATTATTTGATATGGGAGATTGTTCAATGAGGGGAAGAGATAGTCACAAAGATAGCTTCAGAGTATAATGTTGCTAATCTATTTACAAAGGCTTTCATGGCTAAAGTGTTAAGGGTCATCTAAAGAGTCTATGTCTGCGAGATATGCACCACAATATTTAGGGCAAGTGGAAGATGTTACTAAGTATAGTATAACCCCTAGTTTATTATATTAGCATACATTAATGTATTGTGATATTCACTATTTTGTACACCCTACTAGCTTTAGGACAAGTGGAAGATTGTTGAGGATTGTGCCCTAAATCTCGTGGTTTGTAATATATAAACTAAATTCATTTATTTAATAAAACAAGGAGATATTTTATCTGACATTTAGAATTGTTTAACTCAATACAGTAAACTAAGATCCGAGGTTATTTTATTTAACTTATCCTTGTGACACTACGCATATGATCCACTTTGTAATTGTTGCAATAGTTGTAAAGTATTACAAACGATGCAATCCTAATCGTTGTGGAGATATGTGAGTAGTGGTATCCTATACAAAGAGTTTGTATAAGACCACGAAATAATTTAGTCTCTCTTTATAATGCAGTTACTTGAAAATATTAACATTTCACTAGGATGACCATAAGTGACTTGACCTTAATCCTAAATGAGTTGTGAACTCCAATTTATGAGGGCGTTCTTTTGATCTGTATGGATGAGAGTAGTTAGATTCGTGGCTCAATAAGCCTACCATTTTGGGAATTTACTTAAGTAGGGAGTTGAAAACACAGATACACAAAATAGAATTCAATTCTTCCTATCTTTAGGTTAAGTAAATAAATTACTCCCTTAAGAGCTGATTCCGGGTCTTGAACAATGACAAGCCTTACCCTCTCACTAGCTAAAGAGGGGTCTAGTTTATAATTGAACTATAACTAATTGTTCATTAGAGAGATCAGTGGTACTCAAAGAGTTAGATATGACTACAGGGTTAAAATGATAATTTGACCTAGTTGTAGTTATGAGAAATTCATGAAGAGTCGACATAATCCATGGACATAAAAGTATATCTACAATGTGAAGAGTGTAGATATGAGTCTTTAGTGGAGTTACTTACAGTTAATGAATGTTGATTCATTTAATTAAAGAGTATAATTAATTAATCTCATAACATTAGAGTTTTTAGTATGTAAGTCCATAACGTCCCCTTGCTAGCTCATTAAGGGTTAAATAAGAATCAATTAATTTTGGATTAATTTGAATTCTTCAAATTAAATAAGAAAATTAATTGTATAAGATACAATTAATATAATCTATATAGATACATTATAATATAAAGTTAATTTTACATGAAATTAAAATTATACTTTATTATATGAGAGAGATGAATATTTGAATAAGATTAAAATATTATTTATATAAATAAGATTCATATAAAACTATGGGTTAAAGTTAATATGAATGAGATTCATATTAAACTATAGGTTATATGAGAGAATATTATTTGAATATGATTCAAATTAAATTAAATATGTGATATTTAATTAATTAATTAGTTAATTGGTAATTAATTAGCCTTGTTTATTTAATTATATACAAAATATGATTTAATATGTATTTTAATTAAATTAATACTATTAATTTAATTATATTAAATTATATTTAATAATATTTAATTTGGGACTTATCCTATAAGAGTGGGGAGTTATTGAGAAATAGCTTCCCCCTTCTCTCAATGTTTTAGGAGAAAAAAGATATACAAAATTTTTTGGAACTAAAAAATTCTCTACAAAACTCTGATGTTCCATCTCAATATTATTTTCTTCTCTTACCAAAATCAAAGAGCCCACACTTTCTTCGATTCTTATCCAAAGATTATTAAGAAAGATCAAGTGGTGGTGTTCTCTATACGTTAAGTTTGAAGATGAAACTGTAAAAACCTAAACTTTTTAGGATTTATATAAGGTCATTACTTAATACATGCATAAATCTCACAACGACTCTCTCACAAATTTTAGCTAAATCAAACAAATTTATTTACATAAATACTTTTGTAACATCCAAATAACTGAAAATATTTCAAAATAAATTTCATGAAGTCTGATAAATAAAAATTTCAACCATGAAACTCTAAATTCTCACATGAAGACTGAAATTTTAAAACACTAAAATATGAAAACATGAGCGGAAGCATTTCTTTGGTCCCAGTGGCACGGTCATCGATTCCTTCTGTTACTCGTTGGTACGTCCTTGCTCTTACCTAAAAAACATAACATAAGAAATTATGAGTATAAAATACTCAGTAAGTAATCCCACTACTGAGGTCAGGCTAGACATCCATGTCCTCTAGATGTCGACCTTTGGTGGGACGAACATACATCCTTAATATTCATGGAACACATATAAATGAACATGTAAACTCATCCTACCGTAGTTAGGAGTACCAACTATCTATAGTGAATCCCGAAGGAAACACGACCAATAGTGAATCCCGGAGGAGACACAACCTCTAGTGAATTCTGAAGGATACACAACCTCTAGTCAATCCCGAAGGAGACACAACCTCTGGTGAGTATCAAACTAACGGTATATACAACAATTTCATAAATATATCATACATCATAACATAGGTTCACAACATATATATACATCACCTTATACTCAAACATCCATAGGAGTTGATATATCACACATACTGAAGTTGATGCTAACAATCACACATTGTTCATATATAATCAGAGAAACTCTTTCCTCATACATATCTATACAAACAACCTCATAATCTTTAATGATAGCTTAAATTTCGTTGCTTGGCACATGGGCAGTTTCAATAGTAGATTACTTACCTCGAGTCAAAATTCTAAGACTAGCTCAAGCAATCAAACCCTAGCAGCACTCAACTTAACGTTCCCAAACTATGCCAAAAATGCCAACAAAATCGACCCGCTAAACAAAAAATAAATTCCACACCAACTTCAATCCCGAAGCCAAAATCCAACAAGAATAGTAACGAAGGAAAGAAAATATGTGTGGCAGATCAGTGGCGGCGGATGAGCAATGCGCTCAGATCTGGGCGAAGGGATGAATGGCGGGGAGGAAAAAATCTCAAAGGGTGGGGGCGCTTCATGAAGACAAAAGAGAGAGAGAGGGTTTGGGGGGTGTGCCGTGCGTAAGGGAGAGAGAGAGGGAGGGAAGAGATAAATTCATTTGAATTTAATTCAAAATTACGAATACACGGGTTGTTACATTCTTCTCATCTATAACGACCCGACAATTAGCCTGCATAATTTTGAATTTAATTTTGACAATAACTCCAAATCCATCTATAACCATCCATCTTCCAAATCAAAATTAACTACTTTCCCTCCAAATTGAAATTAATCTTGACAATAACTCCCAATTAAATTCATATAACTCCAAATCCATCTATAACTATCCATCACTTACTTTCAATTCAAAATTAACTACTTCCCATCCAAATTGAATTTAATTTTGACAATAACTCCAAATTAAATTCATGTGACATAAAATCCAAAAATTAAATTCCAACTTCCCAAATTAACTTAAATACAAATTTACAAATTTTTTTAGATACTTAAATCCAAATCTTTTACTTAATATTTGGATCTAAATTCCAAAATTAAAGAGGGTATAAGTTTAAAACCACAATTTCCCCTTTTCCTTTTCAAATTTCACAAAAACTCAAAATTTCTTATCCAAATAATTCAGTTATCCCTTCTAATTAATTTAAAACTCTACTCAAAGAATTCACATTAACCAATAAAACTTCTTCAACTGTAACAATTTGATTCCAAATTACAAAGATTAGAAAAACTAAAACTCAATAATTTACGATAATTAACTTAAAACTTCCTACAACTCAGGATGTTACAGAAACCAAGTGTTCGCGAAGTTTGCAACAGTTCATACTGTGGAGAAAAACTTGTAGAAGACGGTCTTCAAAGGTTTGTAGATTTCTCCCTTGAATCTATTAAGCATGTTAGGTATTTAATGTTTATCCTAGTTCCAATTATTTCTATGTTTTGAGTTTTTCCAAAACGAAATTCATTGGCACAAGATGATCACTCATTTCCGCTGAGGAATTCAGTAAAGGTGAACTCTTCAGAGACCTTTGTTATGGTATTCCAACGAGTCTCATCTTCAATCAAATAACGCCTAACAGTTAATACTCTATCAAAGTTAGAGGCCCCGTCGTGAATGGTAGACTTTAAAGTCCACTGATGCTTAATTTTATGAAGTGGATTATGGATGATATGCATTGATGAAATTGCGTTGTGCACTCAAGTTTCCTCAGCAGAATCCAAGTGTAAATTCCACTGAGTTTCCTGGTAAGTCCAGGGTCGAACACAGGGACTTGTGAAAACAGATTGCGTTAGTAATTTTTATGAAAACTTTGCGGTGGCCAAATAAATAAATTGTTGGTTTTTTGTTGATTGCGTTAATGAGAAAATAAACAAAATGCGACGGATTTGAGAAAATTCAGTTATGTGATAGATGCACTGAGTATGCGATGAACAGGTTGAAAAGATCTTTAGCTAGCGTTACTTGAGAATGCGTCAAACTATGCGATCATGCTACCACCATGCACAACAAGTCATTTTCCAATGCAAATGCAATGCTCCTAAGTCTAGGACGCATGTGTTGAATGCAAAAGTGTCCATAGAGCTTATCCCTAAGTCTCTACTCTTGTCCTATGCGATGATGCAAAATGCATAAAAGCAAGATGACCGCATACAATCATATCCTATCTCTAGGAAGCATGCGATGCGTTGATAGCAAATAGTGCTCATTCCTAAGCTCCTATCTCTTGTTTATTCGTTCTAATCTGACTATCCCGAGCCTAGATTCTAACCTGACCTTCCCAAGCCTAGATCTTCTCCTTAGACTACCCTCTCGAGTATCTCTAATGAACAAATGAAGCATACATAATACAAGATAATCGCATAGTATGAAGATTCTCTAGTTGTGCTAGCTAAATGCTTCTCAACTCATTCAACTAATTTAGCTACTCATGCGTAAATAATAGAGAGTGAACAGATATAGAGAAGTAGATTTCATTTCAATAAATGAGTGGAGTACAAAATAACAATGGAAGTTAAAGGTAAAGAACCTAGTAGTAATTCCTTGCTGACCGAGGCTTTTACACTGTAATCTCTATTCGGTTCTAAAGATGTTCCTGCTTCCGCAGGCGTCAGCCCTCTCTCTGTTCTTGAAGCTTCCGACGCTCTCCCAAGCTTACCGGAACGATCTATCGGCACAACCTTCTCCCTCGCGTCCGCCTTAAAACAAAAGAAAACTATGAACAAGGGCGTGCGAACTTGTGGAACAAAGAATAGTGAACTCGTGAACCCCTTCTCTAAAGGCTGCCTCTGGTATTTATAGACATCCAAGGTGAACGACGACTTCTCTCTCATGATTGTATAAATGGGACGGCTTTAATTCCTGACTAATGTGCCGAATATTTGTCACTGAAAAGCTGAATGTACTTGTGATCATTATCGACTGTCAACTTAATTCGGATTCAACTGTCATCAACTTTCTGTCCCATCACGATTAATTAGCCTTTCACCCAGATGCACCCACCATGTTGCGCTGACCAAGTTGCGACGATCCTTCTTGGGCGAATGTTGCGAACACAATCATCGCAAAGCCTTGCAGTGAAGTTGCGTTCAACCAATGATTTCTTATGATCGCAATTCTTACATTGCGTTAATGCATATTTTGCACAAAAATAAAAAAAAAAATCAACTATTCTAATGCGATAAATGCATGTGACCGCAATATTATGAAATTGATGCTTAATGGATGCAAATTAACATATTTTATCAACACAGTCCAACATTGTTTAAGAACTTAGCACTATGATAACGTGCATTTCTGCCCATTATCATCCACACTATTTTATGTGGAGCCAGGGATACCTCTATTGTTAATTCAATAAAAATTGTGCCATCGTCCAAATCTAGCAAAGCATCTGCAAAAAGAGCATCTAGCAGCTCCTCCACGAAAAGGCTAAGTCCATCTTTGGTAGTTTGGTCCTTATTCGCAAGAATCACAAGATACCTCTTTCCAGACAAAATGTGTTCGGTAAAGTAAACCATGGCACTACATAACAAAAAAAAAATGGCTGAGTCTCAACCGCATGAATTTTGAAAAAAGATGGTGGATGAAAGATAAAAAAAATGGATGGATCTGTCATTGACGTATTATAGGCCAGAATATATGTAGAATATTGAGAACAAAGCTAGTAGAGCACTGAGATTGAAACCGACGGAATGCTAAGTCAAAATCGACAAAATCCTCAAGTCTCACACTAAGATCGATGCCAATGGAGCACTAAGATCAAAACTGGTAGAGCATTGAGCTTGAAATCGACAGAATGCTCGAGTCAAAGATTGAAGCCAAAACTAATGGAATCCTTAGGTTGCGCACTAAGATCAAATCCAATGGAACGCTGAGATCAAAGCCTGTAGAGCATTGAGCTTGAAACCTACGAAATACTCAATCCAAAGACTGAAGCCAAAACCAATGGAATCCTTAGGTTGTGCACTAAGATCGAAGCCAATGGAGTGCTAAGATAAAAATCGGTAGAGGATTGAGCTTGTAACCGACAGAATGCTCGAATCAAAGACTGAAGCCAAAATTGATGGAATCCTCAGGTAATGTACTAAAATCAAAGAGCACTGAGCTTGAAACCGACAGAACACTCGAGTTAAAGACTGAAGCCAAATTTAACAGAATTCTCAGGTCGCACAGTAAAACCGGAGCCAACAAAATATTGAGATTATAGCAAGTAGAATACAAAGCGTGCAGTCGGCGAAATCCTCAAGTCGCGGATTAAGATCATGCTTGTAGGAGGAACACTAAAATCGAAGCTCTGAACTACCTCTCATTCTATTCATAGCTATTTAAAAAAAAAAAAAAAAAAAAGAAAGAAGACAAGTTAGTAAATTGAATATATATATATATATAAATTTAAAAAGTAAAAAAAGAGGGTGATAGAAAATTTAAAAGAGATTTATTAAAAAAATGAAATCAAATGGAAATAATGAATAGAAAAAAGAAAGAAGAAAGAAGGAAAAAGAAAAGAAAAGAAAAAGAAAAAAAGAGAAAAAGAGAAAAAGGAAAAAAAAAAAAATAACCCTACAGACCCATCCTCATCTTTCTTTTTTGTGGTCGTGTTAAGCTTGCCGCTAATCTGAATCGTGCGTTTAAAAGGAGGTGTAGCCGCCAACTACTCTGGCAAGCATTGTCGGTCGTGCACCGCCGGATTAGTGGCGATTGGGTTCCAACTCTGATCGAGCTGTCGTGGCTGGTCGGGCGGCAGTGTTTGCAAAAGGTCAGGAAGAAATGGAAAAGAAAGAGAAGAAGAAACAAGCAAAAAAAAATTTAAAAAGGAAGAAAAATATGAAAAAAAAAAAAAAAAAGGTGTTAGCCCTGTGACACATAAAGCTGAGAATTTACCAAAAAAAATCTGATTGTACCCACTTACCTTGCAATTCAGCAAGCATGGGTCCATTAAATCAAGCAAACATGAGTGTCAAGCTTTAGATGCTGCAATTAACAAAAATATAAGATGATCTAAATGACGAAGAAAGGAGAATTCAAGAAGAGTCAATTCCTCGTTAGATTGAGAGTCACCTCGCGCTTTGTTAAAAAAAATTGAGAGTCGCACTGGTCCGATTTTTAGAGATTGGCTGATCCAATTCCTCGTTAGATTTGGAATCAGATTTGAATCAAATGAGATATTTTCAGATTAAGAAATCTAATTAAATTTAAATTGGATTATCTTATTTGTTCCATTCAAAATAAATAAATAAAGGGTTTGAGGTGAAATTAAATATTAAAGCCATTTAATTTGGATAAATTTTGTTCGAGGTTCAAGTCATCAAAGCCACTTATCCTTAAAATAAATCAAATTGTGGAGTGAGGTCTTAAAATTATCTCAAATGAAAATTTGGTTATATTCCAAATTTTATTTCAAATTCAAATCATCCAAGTTTGATTATTATTCATGAGTCAACTAAAATTGAGAATAATATCTCGATTTTGTCTCAGATCAAAATTTGTGCATATTCTAAATTTCGTCCAAAATTTTATTTAAAATTCATTTCATAGGCTATTACCTCCAAATTAGATTAGGGATAAAGCTTGAAATTTCACTCAAATTAAATTAAAATTGCCCATCATCTAAATTTCATGCTAAATTCAAATTCGTAGGCTTTTATCTTCAAATTAAATTTGGGATAAAGCTTGAAATTTCTCTAATATTAAAAAAATTGTCTATATTCCAAATTTTATACTTAATTTAATTTAAATTATGAATAAAACCTAAAATCTATCTCAAATTAAAATTTTTGCTATATTTCAAATTTTATCCTAAATTCAAATCATCCAAATTTAGGCTTTTATCCTCAAGTTAAATTAGAGTGTAGATAATACCCCAAGTTTATCACAAATTAAAAATTTAGTCATATTCTGAATTTTATCCAAAACTCTAGTCAAACTTAAGTCTAAATTCATAGTATGACTTATACAGCAAAAGAAGTTTAAATCAAGACCAAACAACTTGCCTTTTGATTCAAACTTTATTATTTTCGAGATTCACCCATCCGTAAATGTACATAAATCTTGAGAAGGGGCATCTGTTGAAGGATAAATTTTGAATTAATCACAAATTGCCATGTAATTTCCTCCATTGGTGACAAAATTACAAAAAATAGATGGGCAGTTTTCGATGATACCACTTGTTTCATCATGACAATTGGATTGAATGAAATTAATTTGGTCCAATTTGATATTATAATTTGAGCTAAAAGATATACTTATTTTGGCCCAAATGTCAAATTAGCCATAAATCCAATTAAATGAGTAGAGCTAGATCCAAGACCAACCAAACCCAAGCCCACCTGACAACTCTGTGAATCTAGGAGTTCTTTTCAGAAATTTTATACTTCAAAGAGCCTAGAGAAAATTCTCTAGGATCAAAAGACTCATTCTTTAAAATTGAACCACTCCTTGAAGCTCAAATCCTAAAGATACAAACATTCTTCCAAAACTTCAACTTCAAAAACAACATGTACTCCGCTTTGCCAAGTCAAGAGTGCACATTCAACTGAGAGAGAATCATGAGATCAAATACTAGAGATCGAATTACATCCACATCAAATCTACATCAACACAAGCTCAATTCCACGGAACATGTTTCTCTGAAAACCTCGTGTGAACCGTTTTACAATATAAACAAAAATGGAAAACGAAGATAGGGAATGGCTTAAAAAAATAGATAGAGAAGATAAATATAAATCATGTTTATTAAAGAATTCGATTACATAATAATTAATAAAAAAAAAAAAAAAAAAAGTGAGGTGTAATGAACGAAAAAAAAAAGAAGAAAAATAAATAGAACAAAGCAACTAAGATAAAGGTCAAACCCATAACCTCCTACGCATGTTTAACGCCAATGACCAGCTAATCAATGCAATGTTTGCTATACTTAAGCGAACATAATTAATATTAACGAAAACAATAACATAATTTCTTAACAAAAAAAAAAATATATATATCACGAATATATCACGATATTATTGAATCAATGATATCACCGATATCGATATATTTTGATGATATATTGTCGATATTTTGACATTCATGATAAACTAATATTATCGTCCAAATTTCTATCGTACTTTCATTTTAACGAAATATCACGATTTCTTCATTGTTGATGTTGAGTGAAGGGGCAGTGTCATGATAGGTTTAAAAATTGTCAAAATCATATTGGAATAGTCCTAAGTTTCATTTATTTAATTTTTTTTTTTTTTTTTTTTTTTTTTTTTGTTGAAGATGAGTTTCATTATAATTTAATTAACTGCAACTGTGTGTTTATTAAATAATATATATAATTAATTGTTTCACATAGCGCCAGATGTCCAATTTTGCTTACAACTATAATAAAATGTCCAACTATGCCTTTTTCAACACCCTTTCGTCATCAACAACAACTACATTTGAGCTTTTAAATAAATTTTGCAGTTTATACTTTAAGATAATTATTTTAAATAAAAAAATTAGGATAGACTTCTATCAGTACAATCTAACGTAATATATTATTGATAAATATTAATATTTTATTATATTTAAAAAAAATAAAACAATCCTATATTAAACTAAAAATGGTGTATTAGTTATGTAATGTAATTGAATACAAATTAAAAATGGTTTATTAGTTATATTAATGTAATTTTTGTTCTTCTTAAAAACTATTACCAAATAGAGCAAAATTAGCCGTCATATTATTCCAACAAACTCTAATAATCTCTTTGGTAGTCCTCCTCAACGTATCAAATAATTCAATATTATTGTATGAAAAAACTTAAAAAGTTGTATTTTGATTTTGATATTAATTTGATTATGAATGAGACAAAATTGAGCAAAGCGGTCTATTGTTTAAACTTATCCATTGATATTCAATAATATTGGTTTAAATGAAACCTATATTAATCTCCATAGAGTAAAGGTCTCCCTCACGGAAAGTTATAGAATGAGAGACCACTACAATATGGTTGCCTCATAATAACAATAAAATGAATAATTAAATACATAGTCAACATATTTTTTTTATATAGTTTCTTTCTCATATATTTAACTACAATATTTAGTATGAGGAGAAGTGATTATTTATTTTGAACATAAATAAAATATCGAGAGCTTCTTCAATGATATAATCAGTGTTGAAAGAAAAACCATTTTCGCAAAAACTAGAGTTCTCTTACACTATAATTTTTTCTCTCACACTTGCATTCTCTCGCATATATAAAAAATGTCAAAACCTATTTATAACTCAAAAGACTTATTTATTTAAATTTATGGAGAGAATTAAGTTAAAATGAGAGAAATAAAAAATATTTGTATTCTAAACACGTGAAAAATTATCATCTATTGAGGTGTATTTTAGCTACGACTAATTGTCTAATCACAATTTATCTCAAATTTCTTTTTAAAAAATTATTTTGCTTTATTTATTTATTTATTTTTAAGTATGGCTCTTTGCGAAAATTTAGTTTTTAGGACTTTTAAGCCCACATCTCTCTCAACTAGAAAAGACTAACCCATACAGCAAAACCCTCTCTCTCTCATTTATGTCTAATCGCAAGAAGAAGTTCACATCCATTTTCTCCTCCACCAGCGGCTGTGGCGGCTGTCGGAAACCGAAACTCTCCGACGTTGTCGAACCTAACAAGAAGCCAACCACCACTTCCTTCAGACGATCCTCTTCAACCTCGAGCAACGACCGGAATGGCGGTCTCTCTCTTGACGATGAAGACTGTAGCTCCACTACCAAATCCACCACCGGAATCCAAAGCCCAGTGACTATCCGCATCGGCGACGATAGCATCGCGGTCGAGAAGGATTCTGACAACCCATATGAGGATTTTTGCCGATCGATGGTTCAAATGATCGTGGAGAAGAGAATTTACTCCCCCAATGGTCTTCAAGAGCTTCTCAATTGCTTCCTCCATCTCAATTCTCCTTACCATCATGAAATCATCCTCAAAGCTTTCACTCACATTTCAAATGAGTTTGAATACCACCGCCTTTGGAATATCTCTAATAATACTGACCGGAAACCGCCGTCCGCCGGTGAAGGTTGATGGATAGATGTCACGTGCGAAGCCATGTGAGGAGCATTGAATTGGCCACATGAAAGATGGAGGAGGGAACTATCATGGCGAGGGCACAATGGTCATTTCAAGAGAGTTAGGTCAAAGATTTAATGCTGGTTTCTCTCAGTGTAGATTTGAATTTTTTTGAATCAATCTCCTTTTATTTTTTTTTCTACTTTCTATTGGCTGTAAAT
This sequence comes from Benincasa hispida, assembly GCF_027475165.1. NCBI lineage: Eukaryota > Viridiplantae > Streptophyta > Magnoliopsida > Cucurbitales > Cucurbitaceae > Benincasa > Benincasa hispida. The sequence continues at coordinate 573,207 of NC_143485.1, read as the reverse complement.
TAAAGGTGTAGCATTATATATAAATATAATAACTTTCCTTCTCACTAGTCTAACAATTAGTAAAGTGAGAGTGGAAAATCGAAATTGAAGGAACCTAATCTTTCTCTCTCAATATCTTTTATTTTCTTATACACATTTATTAACATTAACTTTTTAGTTCCAAGTTTTGAAGAATATGTAAGGTTTCGTTTGTGAATTTTAAAACCATACATTTTAATCGAGTTTTTAGAATAGGTTGTTGGAAAGAAATTTTGAAAGTTGGAGGAAATTGGGAAGAGAGAATTAAGAAAGAATGCTACTTATGTTATTGAGCACTTCTAATTTTTTGGCTTGATACAAATAGTAGGACATCCCTCCTATTTATATTAGTTGGTACTCCTAAATCTATGGTTAGAATTTTGCCAACACATTCATGATCTAGTGGCTACAAATGTATATCTAGACTATTGTTTATAATTACACATTTCTCTCATATGTTCTAGAGAATCCTACAAAATGCTCTAAATATCTCCTACATGTAATTTCTCTAGAATATTTCAATAATTAATACTTCTAGAAATTAGGATTTTGTTTTGGACTAGGCCCAAATAACTCTAACACAAAATCAAGTTTACATTTCAACACCTCCTCTTAAACTTGATTTTGTTATTCCAGCAAATCTCTCAATCTTGTGAAGTTTTCTCTTTTATGATAAATAGCCCAAATAACTCTAACCCAAAATCAAGTTTACGTTTCAATACCCCCTCTTAAACTTGATTTTGTTACTCCCAGGAAATCTCTCAATCTTGTGAAGTCTTCTTTTTTATGAGGCTTAGTGAATATGTCAGTTACATGATCATGAGTCTTCACATACTCTAATTGCACATCCTTTCTTCTTAAGCACACTCTAATATAATGATAACGTGTATTGATGTGTTTACTCCGATTGTGAAAGATTGGGCTCTTGTTCAAGGAAATTGCTGATTTTTTGTCCATGAAAATTTTGGTTGGCTCCTCTTGTGGTAGTCTTAATTCCTGTAATAGACTTCTCAGCCAAATTTCATGGAAAACACATAAGGCCAGTAGTAACTACATATTCTGCTTCATATGTGGAGTGAGTAACAATCGATTGCTTCTTTGACATCCACGTGAAGGTAGAACATGTTAGTTTATTCTACCTTCGATGTATTGAAGAATTCTCTTTATTGCCTTCAAGTGTGTGGTTGTTGGTTTCTCCATGAAGTGATTGATAACTCCAACTGCATAGAGAATATCAGGTCATGTGCATGTTAGATACCGAAAATTTCCAACCAAGCTTTTAAAGAGTGTTGGATCCACGCTTTCTTCTTCCTCGCAAAGCGACAGTTTGATTTCGCATTACATGGGTGTGTTTACTGGATTAGAATCATCCATTGTGAACTTCTTGATCACTTCCTTAGCATAGTCTTCCTCTGTGATAAAGATGTCTTTATCTTCTTCCTTTACTTCAATGTCGAGTTAGTAAGACATGAGGCCGATGTCGGTCATCTAAAACTCATTCGCCATCTCTTCTTTAAACTCGATGAACATGCTAGGATTGCTACCTGTAAAGATCAAGTCATCTACATACTGTTGGGATTGGTGTCCTAATTCTTCCGGTGGTCTCGTAGTTTGTAAACATTTTGTACACATTGTTATTAATAAATGTTATTTTATTTGCATTTACTCATATCAATTAAACTAAGATCTGTGGTTATTTCATGTAACTTAAGCATGTATGTGAGACATATAAGTGGATCATGCCTTATGTAGTAATCTAAATGGACTGGAGTATAAGGGTAAAAGAGGGATACCTTATCCTGGTGACACTACAGATACAACCCACTTGACACTACAGATACAACTCACTTTGTAGATATTTCAAATGTTGTAAACTGCTACAAGGTTTGATTCTGACCATTCATGTGGAGACATGCGAGTGGAGGTGTCCTATATAAAGAGTCTGTATAAGACCGGACCACGAGATGATTAGTCTCTTTATATAACGTCGTTGATAATTGAGACTTACATTTCACTAAAATGACCATAGGTGACATGACCTTATTCCTGAGTGAGTTGGGAACTCCTGCCTATGAGGGCGGTCCTTTGATTAGTATGGGTGAAAATGGCCAGATTTCCAACTCAACAAGCCTACCTTTTTGGGGATTCGTCTAATTGGGGAGCTGGGAACTCAGCTACACAAGACAAAATTCACTCCTTCCCCGAAGCAGGATAAGTAGATAAATTTCTCCTTTAAGAGCTGATTTCGGGTCTTGAACATAGTGGCTACACCCTCTCTTTAGAAGAGAGGACTCAGTCATAGTAGGACTATGACTTATTGTTCATTAGAGGAATCAATGGTACTTAAGGAGTTAGATGTAACTATAGGGGAAAAACGGTAAATTGGCTCAGCTGTACTTACGAGTGATTTGTGAAGGGTTATTGCACTGTTGATTGGTCATATAGACACAGAAATATATCTATAATGCAAATAGTGCAATTATCGGTCTTTAGTGAAGTGACCAATAGTTAATGGATGGTGGATCTCGTGACTAAAGAGTTTAGTCGGTTATTCACGTATCATTGGAGCTTTAAGCTACAGGTTCATGAGGTCCCTTGGTAGCTCAATGGGTTCAAGTTGAGAATCAGATTATTAACAAGAGGAAATTCAATTATATGTGATATAATTGATATGATGTATTAGATACATTAATTGGAGAAATTAATATAAATATGATTTATATTAAGTACCATAAAATAGAAAAAGAACTATGGTTTATATGTTTCATATGATGAAATATTAAAACTATAGGTTATAATATAATATGATAAGTTGGTTGTCATATTTATATATAATATATTAATTATATGATAATTAATTCTTTTTCTCTAATAACCGAATTGAGTGGGAGATTATTGGAAGTTTTATGGTAACCGTGAGATAAAAAGGAAAATTGTTTTCCAAAATTAGTAGTTGATTTATTCGGGAAATTATCAAAGAAAATGTTATCAAGTAAAAAGAGTTTTTAATAAGCGATAGTCGTTGAGAGCATACACGATCGTTAAGAGTTGACTATACGATAGTTACTCGTTGATCGTCACTACAAGATCGAGTAGAAAAGTCTATACGATAGGCTTCATCTTCTAAACGATCGAGTACATCGTCTATACGATAAACAGTTTTCATATCTCCCACTTACTCGATCGTCTACTCGATCGTATACCTCATGTCCTCCTCAATCCAAGATCATACAAAGCCCACAACTCCTGGATTCTCACACTGAGAATACCAAGGTAAAACTTGTGGTGGTGTTCTAAATCCGTTCGTGGATCGAGTTGGACTCGATTGGGTTTGTGGGGCATCAAGTTGTTTGTGCTGTTGGTGTTATGTTCGTTGTGTTCGAGTGCTACTTTAGATGCATTGGAAACTAATTGAGGGATACTTGAAGAATAGTTCTTTAAAGGTACGCATACTCTATCCCTTGTATCCTCTTCTACCATGCTGTAATTTCTATTCATGCATAATATGTTCGTTTCTGGTTAGACTGTAATTGTTGTGTTCATTCTTAATAGAATTTGAAACGATCCAATTTCGCTGCTCATGGAGATCTCTGTTTAGATTTCCTTCACATATAAGTATACAATCAATACATCATTATTTCGGACTTTGATGTAAAGTGCATGCTCATATGAACATTTGATGAATTTTTTTTGTGTTAGGTTCTATGTCCTAAAACACGCAATTTGTAATCTTTAAACTTATTCTATTTTACAATAAATTTGTTGTTGAGGTTTATTCAATAAACTTGTTATTGAACATATAAATTTCACTTGTATATAGCCTAAATCTGATAAACTAAACGAACCCCTAGCTATAACATGAATATGAATTTTATATTGAGACTAAAAAATGGATCAAGTTGGAGTATATAATCAAAACAGTCTATAAGTATAAGGTTAGAGTTGGGAAACACTGGATGCAACCCATTTTGTATATGATTCAAATAATATGATCCTAAATCGCTCATGTAAAGACATGCAAGTGGGGGCATCCTATGCAAAAGATGTTTGCATAAAATTGGACTACAAAATAGTCACTTTTCTTTATAACGTCGTTTACTGTTAAAACTGACTATTTCAATATAATGGCCTAAGGTAACTCGATCTCAATCCAGAGCTAACTATGAACTTCTATTTATTCAAGATTTTTCTTTAATCTGTATGGGTAAGAGTGGATCATCATCACTGCTTAATAAGCCTCCCATTTTAGGGTAAGACCGGGTAGATAGCTAAGGATATAATCCTGCAAGATGAAACTCACTCTTACCCGATTTCAGAGATAGCAGATAGTGTTGAGATCGATGCCCTAAATCTCATGGGTTCTGTAGTTTGTAATTATAATGTACAAACATTTTATTTATTTAATAAAATATGAGATGTTTTGTTTATCATTTAGTAGCATTAACCCACAAAATCAATAAACTAACATCCAAGATTATCTTCGGTAGCTTAAACATGTATGCCCTAAACTTCATGGATCATGTTTAAGTGATAGTCTAAATGGTATGTAGTAGATGAATAAGGCTGGATACCTTATCTGTTGGGATTGGTGTCCTAATTCTCCTAGTGGTCTCGTAGTTTGTAAACATTTTGTACACATTGTTATTAATAAAATAAATGTTATTTTATTTGTATTTACTCATATCTAATAAACTAAGATCCGTGGTTATTTCATGTAATTTAAGCATGTATGTTAGACATATAAGTGGATCATGCCTTAAGTAATAACCTAAATAGTCTATAGTATAAGGATAAAGGAGGGATACATTATCCTGGTGACACTACGGATACGACCCGCTTTGTAGATGTTACAAGTGTTGTAAAGTGCTACAAATGGTCTGATCCTAACCATTCATGTAGAGACATGCGAGCGGAGGTGTCCTATACAAAGAGTTGGTCTAAGACCGGACCAAGAGATGATAAGTCTCTTTATATAACGCCGTTGATAATTGAGACTTACATTTCACTAAAATGACCATAGGTGACATGATCTTAATGCTAATGAGTTGGGAACTCTTGTCTACGAGGGCGGTTCTTGATAACGGGTAGAAATACAAGTTATTACAGCTCAAATAAGTAAAACAATGAGAGAATGCAATGGTAAAAGAAGCAATATCATGTCCAAAAACACTAAATTGAAAGGAATTGTGATCGCATGCACCCATCTCATAAAAGCAGCTAATTTACTTATTTTTTGCAGGAAAAATGCGATGGCGCAAGTGAAATTTCGATCCAAAGGAACAAGGCGTCAGCGCGCGTGAAGACTGTGATCGCAAGACATGTGATAATATGCGATCGTGAGAAGTTTCCTAAAAAGGTGGTCGTATAAAGACTGTGCATCAAGGTGACAGCATAATAAATCATGATGGGATGAAAAGCTGATGACGGTCGATTCCGAATTTAGTTGACAAGTCATTAAAACCACACTATAGCAAGTACACTCAACTTTCGGTGACTGATAACTTGTAGAAATACAAGTTATTTATACTTTTTTATTTAGATATTGCAGCTAAAAGAAAGAAAAGTTGCGTCGATAGTATAGAAATTGGCTAAGAAATGCGAAACTTATAAAATGTCGTCAATACACCCACTAACACCATTGCGATGGAAGAATAGAGTGTTTCAATTTTTGTTTTGCAGGAAATCAGTCACTGCATGCGATCATGGCTCAAAGATAAAAAGAACAACGGATCTACATCGCATTGCACCCATCGATTAAGAATGAAGGGATGATCAACGCAATGACGACGCATGCAACAATCGATCAAGAGCTTAGCGATTAACGCAATTTCAACCGTATGTGGTAATAAAAAATAACACCGCATGCGGCGATCGATCGAAGATGTAAAGAGCAACGCATTTGCGGAGGATTCTGACAAATGTGCAACTTTCAGTTGTGCATTTCTGACGAGTTGATTGCATAACAGAAGAAATATTCACTCCGCCATTTCAGGAACTACCATAACCATACAATGAGGACCACAATTGCAAAGAGTCAAGCTTCGCCTATAAATAGCTACTGCAAATTCACTGAAAAGAGATAGTTGAATACATAGAAACGTGCATATATTGATTTCTGAGAGAGAGACTGGTCTGAGGCAACTATTCAGAGTAGATCCGGGAAGAACCACGAGACAAGGCCGAGAGGTGAGTCTCCGAGCAAAGAATTCTTCCAATCCCCGTAGTTGAAGCTTTGTACGAAGGTCACTTCTACCGGGAAAGCAAGCCTGAGAAGGAAGCTTTCCTCTCCACCACTTTCACACGCCAGCAAGCATAATCTCTGTTCAGGATCTGTGTCAAGATGTTGACACTCTTTCTGTATTTGTTTCTAATCTCTATTTCATCATCTGTACACCTTCTCTAATCTTTCATTCACACCATGTATCGAACGCTTAATCTTAGTATTAAATGTTATGATCATCACCATTGTCATCTCTCTATCTATTTTCGTTCATCCGTAATCCATTTTCTCTATGATGTTTTCCTAATACCCTGGGTAATTAGCAAGAATTAAGCAAGTGAACCAATCTGTGTTAAGGAAATAATTAAGTTTAGCTAAAGCATGCTCGATGGCATCTTCACCTATGAGAGCAGAAGTGAAGATGTTATTCTGCCTATCGAGAGAATGATGGAAGAATGTGTTAACTAAAGCGAAAAGTATTTCCAGAGATGGAAACAACTTTGCATTCATTACGTTCACCATAGAGATATGGGAACGCGGTCGATCACCGAGAGGTGTACGCCAAGGGAAAGCGGAACCTTAGTCGCATCTTTAACGCAATTAACAAACTTGCGATGTTTTTACTATTTATTCTTTCTATTTCTGATTCATCCATAAAGACTTGCCATCGCATACCACAATCCTTTTTATAACTTTACAGTCAGTCTCAACCTCAGTATCATGTATCATGTATCATGTATCTTGTATCTTGTATCATTTTAGTTTAGGATTTTACTTCTTAATGCAATTTTATTTTATCAACGCAACTTTATTTTATTAACGCAAATTTATTTCATCGCAATTTAAATTCCTGTATAAACAACCATTCTTTATTAATTGTAAAACCGGTCGCATATATCACAAAAGTAACGCATTAAGAAAAACATTCCTTGTGTTCGACCTTAGATTATTCTGAGAAACTTGCGTTGGGATTATACTTGATTTCAGCGCAAGGAAACTTGTGACACGCATTACTCTATCACATACTACAAGCATATCATTAACAACGCATATTTAGAAGCAGTGTGCATAAGCGATAACACAGCATAACAATCCATTTTTTTATGTCATCAAGTTTATGGCGCCGTTTCCAGGGACATGAGCTTGTAGCACATTATCTATCATCACAGTGCATGCATAACAAGGAATTAAAATTTTAGCATTACAAGTTTATGGCGCCGTTGCCAGGGATTGGTAATAGTTAGTATTGAGTACTTTTGTGGTATTTTGCAGGACAGATCTCTTTGTACTGGCTGTTTATCGCGAAGAGCAGTCTGATGAGTATTGGAATCGATCTAGAAATTCTAAACTGACTCAGAGATCAAGTGTATTTTTCGCGCAGGAATACATCAGAACCAAATTAGGCGCTGGAATTTCAAGCCTACGATTGTAGAGAATGCAAGGTTTGAGATAAGGCCGATCGTGCTTCAAATGATCCAAAATGCGGGACAATTCGAATACAAGGAGAAGACCTGCATGCTCATTTGACCAGCTTCGTAGAAATTTGCAACGTATTCTCCATACCTGGTGTGACACCCGAAGAATTTAGATTGTATCTCTTCCTGTACACACTGTGGGATGAGGCAAAGAGGTGAACAATGCCCTTGATGACATTGCGCAGGCAAGCTTGACTGCCTGCAGGGGATGCTATTGCGGTAACTCTGAAAACCTTCTTTCAATTAGCATCCCTATATCTATGTTTAATTGCTTTCTTTACAGCTTCATTTACTGATTTTTAAATTGCGTCATGTACTGTTTATTAGAACTAGCCTTTACTACTTTGTGTGTTTACTTTCAATTTAATTGTGCATTTCCATGTCGTGTTTAATTCTTTACTTTTATGTAGTAGTAGCATTGTTCTTAAAATTTTGTGAATGACTGAATAAAACGATGAACACCGCAAAGTCTAATTGACTCGCATGTTTGAGGAATTAAAAAGAAAAATAAAAATCAGTGTGCATTGCTATGATGGGTGCATCTTACACTAATAAGATACACTTTGCGTTCATCCTACCCAAATGCATTGCGCTGAGGGGTGTGTTGTGCTCGTATGTATTTTTTGCCCGTCCTTCAACGCACTATGTTGAGGTAGTGTACGCCAGTAGAAATACAGTGCGCCCGTCCTCCAGAAATGCGTTGAGTTGAGAGGTGTGTTGCGTTAATACATGCGTTGTTGCATGTCCTCTGCAAAGATGCATTTGCGTTAATGGATGCATAGTGTTAATCATTAGCCATGCACTCGTCTAAATCAAATACAAAGGATTATTTCATTCATTAATTTCTATGTATAGAAGCAATTAGTTGATTCTTTGTACATGCTAAAATTTTGTATTGCGTTATTTGTAATTCTTTGTTTACTTATTTTTAATACAACTGAGTAACAATTCTTTCCGTATGCGTTAGCCTCTTATTTATCATCCTTTGTCAATTATTGCGATGTTCTTTATCTTCTATCTTGCGTTATTAATTGCGCTACCATGATGAGTTATATGCATACCCTTAGTAACATTTCTCACACTTTGTATTTTCTGACTAACACTTAGATAATTCGTAGCAATAGCACTGCTTTACCTTTTATCCTTCAAAATTCTGTTCAAACCTTCTTTTCAAAATTTTTACTAAGTGTTTGTCTATTCTGTCCAAAAAACAACGCAATGAGGACCTTGCGCATCTCTAAATTTGGGGGTGGGGAAAGTCTGAGCAGATGCGATCAAGTGGATGTGGTCATTAAGAAAATGCGTTCATTATCAAAAAAAAAAAAAATCATACAAACTCCAATGACAGCGTAAGGGAAATTCCGAAACAACATCCCAACCTGATAAGAGTTAAGCCATGAAAGGGATCTGCTCGTAGTTGGATGTTCGCATGACACTCGTGGGAGAAAGCCAAAACGAATGTGGGTTTCCAAGAACGACGAAATATGAAAAGAGAAAAAAAAAACTAAGAGAAAAAAATAAGAGTATAAGAGACAACTCCTCTGGCCAGCAAAAGTTAAACTTAGCTGAAAACCAAGAGTTGAAGTTGAGATTGACACACAACCGTAGTTGGATGGTCACATGACACCCGTGGGAACAAGCCAAAACAAAGGGTATAACCATGATCAATAGTCTCTAATAAAATAACGCAACCTGACCACCGCATTCAAGTCATATCAAGTTGTTTTTGCATGAAGAGGTAAACATTCTTTTCAAAATAAGAAAGGGATTTTTTAGTAGAGATTTGTTGTATAAAAGAATAAAGCAGGGCTTGTTTATGAATTATCAAGGATAGAAGGAAATTACGTTGTTAAGTGTGTTGCCTAGGTGGAGCATTCAGAGCAAAAAATTGATGCAAAATAAGGATAGGAATTGAACAAAATTGCCTTAGTTGAAGATATGCTTGAGGACAAGCATATATCTAAATTTGGAGGTGTGATAACTTGTAGAAATACAAGTTATTTATACTGTTTTATTTAGATATTGCGGCTAAAAGAAAGAAAAGTTGCGTCGATAGTATAAAAATTGGCTAAGAAATGAGAAAATTATAAAATGTCGTCAATACACCCACTAACACCATTGCGATGGTAGAATAGAATGTTTCAATTTCTATTTTGCAGGAAATCAGTCACCGCATGCATTCATGGCTCAAAGATAAAAAGAACAACGCATCTACGTCATATTGTGCCCATCAATCAAGAATGAAGGGATGATCAATGCAATGATGGTGCATGCGACAATCGATTAAGAGCTTAGCGATTGACGCAATTTCAACCGCATGCAATAATAAAAAATAACACTGCATGCGGCGATTGATCGAAGATGTAAAGAGCAACGCATTTGTGGAGGATTCTGACAAATGTACAACTTTCAGTTGTGCATTTCTGACAGGTTGATTGCATAACAGAAGGAATATTCACTCCGCCATTTCAGGAACTACCATAACCATACAATGAGGACCACAATTGCAAAGAGTTAAGCTTCGCCTATAAATAGTTACTGCAAATTCACTAAAAAGAGATAGTTGAATACATAGAAACGTGCATATATTGATTTCTGAGAGAGAGACTAGTCTGAGGCGACTATCTAGAGTAGATCCGAGAAGAACACGAGGCAAGGCCGAGGTGAGTCTCCGAGCAAAGAATCCTTCTAATCCCCGTAGTTGAAGCTCTGTACGAAGGTCACTTCTACCGGGAAAGCAAGCCTGAGAGGGAAGTTTCCTCTCCACCACTTTCACATGCCAGCAAATATAATCTCCATTCAGGATCTGTGTCAAGACGTTGACACTCTTTCTGTATTTGTTTCTAATCTCTATTTCATCATCTGTACATCTTCTCTAATCTTTCATTCACATCATGTATTGAACGCTTAATCTTAGTATTAAATGTTATGATCATTACCATTGTCATCTCTCTATCTATTTTCGTTTATCCGTAATCCATTTTCTCTATGATGTTTTCCTAATACCCCAGGTAATTAGCAAGAATTAAGCAAGTGAATCAATCTGTGTTAAGGAAATAATTAAGTTTAGCTAAAGTATGCTCGATGGCATCTTCACTTGTGAGAGCAGAAGTGAAGATGTTATTCCGCCTATCAAGAGAAGGAAGGAAGAATGCGTTAACTAAAGCGAGAAGTATTTCCAGAGATGGAAACAACCTTGCGTTCATTACATTCATCGCTGTTTCACCATAGAGTTTTGGGAACGCAGACGATCACCGAGAGGTATATGCCAAGGGAAATCAGAACCTTAGTTGGATCTTTAGCGCAATTGACAAACTTGCGTTGTTTTTATTATTTACTCTTTCCTTTTCTGCTGCATCCATAAAGACTTGCCATCGCATACCACGACCCTTTGTCAACTTCACAGTTACTCTCGACCTCAGTATCGTATATCATGTATCTTGTATCTTGTATCATATTAGTTTAGGATTTTATTTTATTAACGCAACTTTATTTTATCAACGCAATTTTATTTCATCGCAATTTATATTCCTGTGTAAACCAAATTCTTTATTCATTGTTAAATCGATCGCATGTATCACAATAGTAACGCATTAACGAAAACAATCCCTGTGTTCGACCTCGAATTATTCTAAGAAACTTGTGTTGGAATTATACTTGGTTTTAGCGCAAGGAAACTGTTGACACGCACTACTCTATCGCATACTACACGCATATCATTAACAATGCATATTTAGAAGTAGTGTGCATAAGCGATAACACAGCATAACATTCCATTTTTTTAGCGTTACAAGTTTATGGCAATATAAGCTTGTTGTTCATTCATACATATTCATATTTGTTCACATGTTGTAAGATAAGACATAAAAACATCGTGTCAAAAAGCTACAAACATTTTTCGACTCGTCTCCACGCTGTTTGCTCACGAACACTCGAACACAACAACCTAAAACGCTCAAACAACATGATCGCAACACTGCACGAATACTTCGCGCTCGACCTTAGTGATCTCCTTGGTCACAAACTCCCCAACAACACGAATGGACTCTACAGATCCTCGACAGTGTCGAGTTGAGTATGACACTACCAAGAAGGTTACCTTGGTATTCTCGGTGTGAGAATCCGAGGGTGGGCTCTGTTCGGACTTGGAATGAGGTAGAGAAAGGAGGAATGAACAATCGTGTACACAATTGGGCAAGTGAGAGAAGACAAAAACCTATCGCATAGGTCGATGCCCAATCGTTTAGCTAAAGCTAAGCGATCGTCTAGCAAAAGCTAAACAATCGTTTAGCTCATCCTACAAAACACTACACGATCGTTTACTAAAACACGTTATCGCTTAGTAAATCGGTATTTACTTGATAAGTGCCCGTGAGTTTCTTTTTGTGAGAGAGAAAAAACTCAAAATCAATTTTCAAACTTTTGTAAAAACTTACTAAAATTATGAAAACAATTTTCCTTTTAACTAGTGATTACCATAAATCACCAATAAACACTTACTCAATTGGTTATAAAGAAAAATATTTAATTATCCAATAATTAGTTTTATTATAAATATAATTGATAACCAACTTATCATACAATATTTATAACCTATAGTTTTAATATTTCATCTCATAAAACATATAAACCATAGTTCTTTTTCTATTCCATGGTACTTAATGTAAATCTCATTTACATCAATCCTCTACTAGATGTATCTCATACATCATATCGATTATATCATATATAATCAAAATACCTCTTGTCAATTTGAACATTTCAAATCAACACCAAGAACTGATCTTCAATTGAATCCATTGAGCTACCAAAAGGACCTTATGAACCTGTAGCTCGAAGCTCCAACGGTACGTGAATAATTGACTAAACTTTTTAGTCATGGGATCCACCATCCGTTAACTGCCAGGCACTCCACTAAAGGCCGATAGCTGAACTCTCCTTACCACAGATATATTATGTGTTCATCTTAACCAATTAGCAGTGCGACAATCCTTTATAGATCGCTTGTAAGTACAGCTGAGCCAATAACTGTTACATCTAACTTCTTAAGTACCACTGATCCCTCTAATGAAATAGTCATACTATGACTGAGTCCTCTCTTCCAAAGAGAAGTTGTGGCCTCTATGTTCAAGCCCCCGAATCAGCCCTTAAAGGAGCAATCTCTCTACTTATCCCTGCTTCGAGAAAAAAGTGAATTTCATCTTGTGGATTGAGTTCCTAGCTCTTAGATCAGACAAGTCCCAAAAAAGTACACATGTTGAGTTGGCAATCTGGCCACTCTCACCCATACCACGACCCTTTTTAATCATGGCAGCTCTCATCTGGTCTACCAGTGTGCTCATTGCATCAATTGGCATAACGACATCTTCTTCTCTCTCTTGCTCCAGACCTATTTCCTCGAACTCGGTATCAATCCACTCATTTGAATGTCGCGAGATGCTATCCAAGATGCTCTTTGCTTCTGTATAGGATCTGTCCATTAATCCTTCTGCTGCGGAGGCATTAGCAACTACTTGCGTTGATTGATCTAAGCCATTGTAAAAATTCTCCATCAGAATGCCATCGGGAATTCTGATATGCGGACAGCACTTCACTAATTGTCGGAATCACACCCAGGTAGTGCTCAAAGTTTCATAACCCTTTTTTTGAAAATTCAACACATCCCTCCGTCTCCTTGCGTTGACGGCTAGAAGGAAGAATCTATTCATGAACCTTTCGACCAACTGGTCCCATGTGTTAATCTCATTTGGCTCTAACGACTGAGCCCACCTCTTTGCTTCATCCCGTAGTGTATATGGGAAAAGATGTAATCTAAGTCCTTCTTGAGTCACACCAGGCATGGAGAATGCACTGCACATGTCTACAAAGCTCGTCAAATAAGCATGCAAGTTTCTCCTTGTAATCTTCCGAATTGCCCCACATTCTGAATCATCTACAGCATAATCGGTTGTATCTCAAATCTTACATTCTCCTCAACAATGGGTCTTGAAATTCTGGGCGAGAAGTTATAAAAATCTGGTGCCGCATAGTTCTTCATAGGGATGTTGTGGTCAGCAGCAAGAAATATGGAGTCTTGCGCTGGCCAATTTTCCCTTTAATTCCCTGCGGGTGCCTTGTTATTATTAGCCATGCTTCTTCACCATTTAATTCGGCCCTGATGTGCTCTTGCGCAAAAAAATACACTAGATCTCTGGGTCAGCTTAGAATTTCTGGATCACTCCATAAGCCATCAGACTGCTCTTCGCGATAAACAGCCAGTACAAAGAGATTTGTCCTTCAACTGTATATTTCATTTAAATTTGATCATTTTTTGTATTTTTTTAATTACCTTTTATTCATTATCATATTTGTTTCTGGATTGAGTGGAAAAGGGATATAAGAAGTTCGTTCTGTTCCTCTGTGCATCTCTGTGATGGGTAAATCCCCATGAAAAAGGGGCATTATATTATTATATCATTAATTTATCTTTTTTACAAACAAATAAGTATTCAATTTTGCAATCTTGCTGTTTTTGCTATGTCTCTACAACGAGGTATGCTGTTATGCTTTTTCATAGGTTTTTGTGGTTGATGAATACAATGTAATTGTTGAAGGTTATGAAAATGGAATTATGAATATAGTATAATTGTAAATAAACGAACTTCTTTCCTGATTTTTTTTCCCGAAATTATATTTGAATTTATATTTTATTACCAAATTAGATTTTATCTAACTACTTATCGATTTTTTTTAAGCAAAATAAACAAAAACTTACTTTTTTTTCTCTCCAATTTATATTTGAATTTATTTTTTATTATCAAATTTGATTTTATCCAACTAACTTTTGATTTTTTTATATGTTTGTTACAAATTCAATTGTATCTAAATATTTTATTATTATTTTATACATATTGTTATCAAATTAATTTGATCTTTTTTTTCTTTTGATTTTTGACGTTTTCAATTTTTCATATACAAACATGTAAAAATGGTTTGTTGAACCTAAAAAGAAACATATAAATGGGAATTAAATTTTAAATGTTTGAAACATGTGAATGTGTATATATATATATATTTTAGTTTATTATTATTATTAATATTAATATTAATAATAATATTATCATTACTATTCTTATTCTTCTTATTATTATTATTATCATAATTATTATTATTTTTAAAAGAATATAACAAAAAATCCTCAATCTCATCTTCTTCATCTTCATTCACTTAGTTGCCCCTAAAATCTCATTTTCTCCTTTGCAATCTCATGTCTTCGATCGTTGGTTCAGCAACTCTTTCTTAAATTCCATCATCTTGGCAAGCTTTTAACGACCACCCTCACCAAGCTACCGATCTTTTTTCGCTTGCACACATGTTTTCTACTTTTGTTTCTACTTTGAATATCAGTTTCAACAATGACATTTTGGGACTGATAGTGTTTAAAGTTTGTTTTCAAGATCTAATGAACAAAATGGTCACATGGAATGAAAATGATAAGACTCCCTACAACTGATTTGGTGTCAAACGCAATCATACTTCCAATGGTCACATCGTCATGAAGTTGCAATTCCTTCACATATTCACTTGTCAACAACAACTTTACTGTTAAAATCAACTTTGCTTTTTCTCACCTTGGAGGAAGTCCATTGTTGTATACATCCATACATTTCTAATGACTCCATCAACTACTCATCATCTTCCTTATATCATATTGACTGATTTTTAATTTTGCTCCTGGAATGTTTAGATACTATGTATTTGTGATTCTAAAATGTCTAGGTAGAGTGTATTTGTGGTATGCCGTGTATCTTGTACTTAATTTTGTTGTTTTAGGTAGTTTTGTCATTTACTAATTAGTATTTTTTATTATATAAATTCGTTTTGCTATTTTTATAATTAATTTTCTTTTTTTTTATCATTTTTCCAAATGAAACTTTAAAATTGGTTGTTTCTCTTGTCAGCCCTGAAAAAAAATACTTTTGTTAACAAAAATTATGGTTCAATCTAATTGTGGATTTCCTATATTCTATTTTCCTTTGTCGTATTTTTCTTTCTTGTTTTTTTTTTCTTTTCCTTTATTGTTTTATTGGTTGTCATGCTGGTTATGATAATTAGTCAATAAAATATGCAAAATTAACATTTTTTATTTTTAAACGTCTCATATTTTATTGATCACTATTATTATAAATAATAAAAAATAATTACAAGTGGTCTTTAGAAAATTTTATTTAAATTTAATTTGGCATTTCAAATAAATTTACTACCTCGAGAAAATTAGAAAAGTCAATATCTTAACCTCCTAATTTTGGTCATAGGAAAGTTTTTATTTTTATTTTTTAAGAGGATGTTCTGCTTATTAATTTTAAAAAAATTGCAAAAACATCTTTTCCAAAAGTATTTATACTTTCTAAAGGAAATGAGTTTCTAGGGGATCAACTTTGAACATTTGGACTACAAACTACTTTGGAATAAAATCCTTTTTTTTTTTTTTACCATTTTTGCTTTAAGGAAAATAAAATTTTATGAAATCAATTTTTTAGGGTTTGTTTATTTAAAACGATGTAAATGGATTATTTTACAAAAAAATCAAATTTTTCTTGGGAAGAAAATGCCTTTTATGAAATTAAACTCTTTTTAACGACCTTTTATCGAGAAATAAAATAAAAGACAAATAAAAAATAAAAGATTTTTTTATTGGACAAATTTTTTAAATTTAAAGAAAACATATTGAAACCAAACCTTAGCATTCCAATAAAAAGATTCTCATCTTAGAAGAAAAAAATATTGGTATATCGAAATTCCAGATATTCTAGGTTTCATTATTAGAAAAGTTTACCTTTTGCAGATATTGAATCAAATACTAAAATAAATCTAGGTACATAACATATATTGAATAATCATAATATAGGAAAAAGATTTAAAGAATCAATCTTAAATATTTATAAAACTCAAACAATAATAACATGAAAATAATATTGAATAAAAACAAAAATAGGTTATGGAGGGAGAAGTGAATATTAACCTAGGCTTAAACATGCTTAAAACAAGAGAGGCATAGAGAGGGAAAAGATTGGATAATGAGGGAAAAAGGGATTTTGAGAGAGATTTGGTTTAAGTTTTATAGGTTCTTTATGTGGTGAACTTATCTCTTATAAACCTCCATCTTATAAAACTTGGTTTTGATTAGGAAAAAATAAATCAAACCAAAATTTTTATGGAAAAAATGATGAATTGTATTTAACTAGATTTGTTTGACTTTCATATAAAAAATAATATGTGTGGCTTAAATAATTGCTTCCAAATTTGACTAAATCTAGCCATTTTCCATACAATAAAAATATGAACATTAAAGTTACAAAATTCTGTTCTCCCTAAAATTCAAAGATGAAAAAAGAAAATCTTCTATTCGCTTAATACATTTGATACACTTAATATACTTGATATACTTGACACATGATACACTACCCAACCGAACACATATACATCTTTAGCTAGGTTCATTCAGTGGGCATCCTCATCGGTAATGGAATAAAGAATCAACAAAATTTCAAAATTCAAGATTTTACCATGTCTGTAAAATCTAAAATATGAAAGACAGGCTTGTAAAATCCTGTTTTAAAATTGTCACTTATTGCAATTTTCCTAAATTAAAGAGAAAAAACTCCACAAATCAAACAAAAAATAAAGTCAGATTAAAATAAAACACAAAGATCTATCCTAACCAAACAAAAACAAATCAAAATTAGAAATGAATTAAACAAAATCAAACAAAATTTGGGGAGAAAATAAGTATATGAAGAAAATGGAAAATGACCTAAGGATAAAATTGCGAAATACAAAGCACATGATGAATGATAGAGAAAAAACACTACAAGAAATTATACCTGTTCCGATATTTTTTTCCCGACGCATCCATTTTCATTGACTATACGTATTTATCCCGAGGAAAATTCAATACGTCGGCCAAAATATAGAAACGCGGACAATCTTTTTAAAAAAATTATATCGACAAAAATTTGAACTTATCCTGACAAAATATGTATTGGCAAAAGACATTAAAGAACCCACACTATTCTTTTTCCCCCACTTTTCCTTTTCCCCCCACTTTTCTTTTTCCCCCTTTTTTTCCGAACCAACTCTTCCTTCCCCACTCTTCCCCCCCCCCCCCCCCTATCGACCCCACTCCCCATCCTGTCTCTTCCTCCCCCCACCTCTTTCTTCCCGTCTCAGGATTTAGACTAAGTTGCTTAGATCATCCTAGTAAAATAGAAACCTAACTAGTTAACGGCATTACAGCTAGGGTTTACTATTTCGCATCCGGTCTCATGCAAACTCATTGCATGGGATACCCCCACTCACATATCTCCTACCCGAACATGTTGAGTCATTGTGTTTGTATCAAATACAAAGTAGGATGTATCCATAGTGTTACAGGATAAGGTACCCAACCTTATCCCTATACTATAGACCCTTTAGGTTGTATCTTGTACAATGATCCCTATATGTCTACACATATAGCTCAAGACTTATACAACAACCCAGGATGTTAGTTTATTGTATTAGAGTTATTTAGGCATGATTAACTTAATTTAAACAATAACGCTTTATTGTAAAAACATCAACAATAATTTATTAATGAACAGTCAAAAGTTACATTTACTATCTACGAGTTTTAGGGCATAAAACCCAACAAACTCCCACTCTAACTAAAACACTAGTTAGTGGAATATATATAAAAATTAATCCAAAGCTGGAAATGTCAAATGTATAATGTACATTACATGGAACGTAAATATACAAATACAATAAACTAGGGCATCCTTATACCCATTACACATTCCCACTTGCCCTAGATATACTATATACATGTCTCGCAGACCTAGACTCTCTAGATGACTCTCAAACACTTTAGTCAAGAAAGTCTTCGTAAAAGGATCAGCAATGTTGTGCTGCGAAGCGATCTTGGTGACAATTACATCTCCTCGTTGCACAATCTCCCATATGAGGTGATACTTCCTTTCTATATGCTTTCCTCGTTTATTGCTGCGAGGTTCTTTGGAATTGGCTACAGCCCCACTGTTATCACAATATAACATAATGGGCAAGTCCATATTTGGAACAACTTCCAAATCTTAGAGGAACTTTCTGAGCCATACTGCTTTCTTAGCTGCTTCACAAGCAGCTACATACTCAGCCTCCATAGTGGAGTCTGCTATGCATCCTTGTTTGATGCTTCTCCAAACTACAGCTCCCTCGTTAAGGGTGAACACTAACCCTGACGTAGATTTCCTAGAATCCTTGTCAGTATAAAAATCAGAGTCGGTGTATCCAGTAAGGATCAAAACCTTAGTGTCATACACCAGCATGTAGTCTCTCACTCTGAAGATACTTGAGGATATTCTTAACCACTGTCCAGTGGTCTAACTCTGGATTGGACTGGTACCTACTAACTATCCCTACTGCAAAACATATGTTAAGTCTAATGCATAACATAGCATACATTAAGCTGCCCACATCTGAGACATAGGGAATGCATCTCATATCCTCAACTTCTTGAGGTGTGTTAGGGAAATACTCCTTAGACAGATGAACCCCATGTCTAAAAGGCAACAAACCTTTCTTGGAGTTCTGCATCGAATATCTAGACAATATCTTGTCGATATACATTGCTTGAGACAACGCTAGCGTTTTGTTATTATGATCTCTGATGATCTGAATCCTAAGAACATATTGCGCCTCTCACAAATCTTTCATTTGGAAGTGGGCTGCTAGCCAATGTCTGTGAGGTACTCTACATCATTCCCAATGAGTAGGATGTTGTCCATATAAAGTAATAGAAAAGCTACTTTATTCTTGATGATCTTCTTGTAAACACAAGGCTCATCAATATTTTGGTCAAAACCAAAAGATTTGATTGTTGTATCAAATCTTATATTCCAAGATCTGGACGCTTGTTTCAATCCATAAATGGATCGATTCAGTTTGCAAACCTTTTGCTCCTAACTTTGGATTATGAACCCCTCGGGCTGAGAGATAAAGATATTCTCTTCAAGATTAACATTTAGAAATGCAGTCTTGACATCCATTTTCCATATTTCATAGTCATAATATGTGGCTATGGACAAGAGAATTCTTATGAACTTGAGCATGGCAATAGAAGAAAAGGTTTCCTCATAGTCAACCCTTTCTCTTTGGGTATAACCCTTTGCTACAAGTCTAGCTTTGAAGGTCTCTACCTTCCCAGCTGCATCTTTTTTTCTTTTGTAGATTCATTTGCATCCGATGTGTTTTACCCCTTCAGGTAGATCTACTAGCTCCCATACTGAATGACCTGAAGTACCATACGAGATGGACCTGAAGTACCAGTACCATCAGATCGAAGTATTATAATTGTTTTACCTAATAAGTTTTCAACTTCAGCCTTATACTCCTTGAACTTTTCAAGGGCTTCAGACTTGTGGTCTATTAGGTATAAGTAACCATATCTGGAATAGTCATCTATAAAAGATATGAAGTATTCGTATCCTCCTCAAGCTTTTACATTCATTGGACCACAGAAATTCGAATGTATCAACTATACGGGTTTATGTGACCTAGCCTTAGGTGCCATATGTAAAAAAAATATGTTGGCATAACCTATCCTGACATTTTTAATACTTTTCCAAACGTTTTTTTTTTGTATGGGGAAAAGTGAAAATTTTTGTAATGAAAATATGAGGAGTGGGAGAATAAGGAAATTGAAAGGTTGAAACTAAGATGTGATGAATGCATAAAGAAATATTCAGTAGCGAAAAATGATGTTGGTTGTTAGAGAACACGTACAGTTGGCCAGGCCAACACACCAAAAGATGCCAACTCAGATTATTGAAGCCACATCTCGGAGAGTCAGTTACAAGTTGTTAGTATTGACTTATTCACTGCACTGTGTTTAGTCCATCTATATTTTAATCTATAGTTGTTAGATTTATTTTATTTCAATTATTCTTTCCTAGCCCTAGGGTTTTTGTATTGTATAAATTGGCCATTATCCTTACAAAATACACAGTGAAAAATATAATGAGATTTTTCCCGAAATATTGAGTTGTCTCAAATCTCAATTTGGTATCAAAGCTCAAATGGCAAACACTGCTTCATCCTCTGCAACTTCTGGATCTACAAGCTTTAGCAATCCACCACTATACCAGCTATTGAATCAGATCATGAGCGTTAACCTTGATCAAGGCAATTATATGCTCTGGAAGACCTTGGCATTATCGATTTTGCGTAGCTACAAATTATAGGGACATTTATCATGAGCCAAACCATGTCTGCCCGTGTATGTTCAATCAGAGGGTCTAAAATAACCGAAGCGTCAAACACCGGTACGTCCATTAAAAGAGTAATTAATCCTTTTCTTGAAGCATGGATGATTGCCAACTAACTTTTGTTGGGATGGTTATAGAACTTGATGTCGCTGGAAGTAGCTATGCAACTTATGGGATTCGACAATGCAAAACAACTCTAGCAAGAAATTCAAGACCTGTTTGACATTCAGTCAAGGGATAAAAAGGATTAACTGAGATTCTTATTCCAACAAACTAGAAAAGGTAATACTAAAATGAATGAATATTTGAAATTAATGAAAACTTATTTTGATAATCTAGCACAGGCAAGAAGCCCAATAACCACCGGAGCCTTGGTTTCAAGTTCTATTGAGGTTAGATGAAGAATATAACCCAGTCATCGTGGCAATATAGGGAAAACCAGATATATGGTTGGATATGCAATCAGAGTTGCTAAGTTTTAAAACGAGACTGGAACATCAGAATTCACAAAAGACAACAGTTGCATTTGGCCATAATGCATCAGTCAATATTGCATGCAGTGGGAGCCATAATAGCAACTACAGCCCTAAACCACAAACCATCCAAGGCAACAATCGGTCACAATCTAGTGGAGAAAGGGGAAACCTAAACTATAATGGAAGAAACAATTGAGGAAGGGGCAAAGGCAGAAGAAACAAACGAACATTCCATGTATGTGGGAGGTATGGACATTCCACTTTCGTGTGTTACAATAGGTACCACAAGTATTTTATTCCAAACTAGAATAAATCCAAAGGAAATGGACCTCTAACTCAATCGAGAAATGGAAATTTAACTGCCTTCGTTGCTGCCCAAAACAACAGTCCCTTCATTACAACCCCTGAGATTGTGGTAGATTCAAGTTGGTACGTCGACAATGGAGCAACTAATCACGTGACTACTGATTACAACAACATTGGAAACCTAGTTGAATATAGAGGTAACGAATCAGTGACTGTTGGTAATGGAGACAAATTAAAAATATCACATGTAGAGAATTCTTCTTTAATTGATGGCAACAACATGCTTAGTTTGCAAAATGTTTTGTGTTTCCCTGCTATTTCAAGAAATTCAGTGAGTGTCTCTAAGCTTGCACACGATAACTCTGTATTCATTGAGTTTCATGGTGATCGATATTTTGTTAAGGACAAGGATTCAAGTCATACACTGCTGAAAGAAGTGCTTAAAGATAGTCTTTACCAGTTGAAGGGTGTTGTAGGAAAATTTGGAGATATTTCAAGTTTTGATGGAAGCAAACTGTCATAGCCCCTGAACAAAAATAAGAGTATCAATAGCATTTATATTGTCGAGTGTAGGAACTAATGCAAATGTTGCTGTCTTGAAAGCTACTTGGCATCAACGGTTGGGTCACCCATCGTCCAAGATTTTAGATATTCTAATAAAGGACTGTAATCTTTCTACTAAATACAATGACGAGTTTACATTTTGTGATTCATGTCAACTTGGTAAAGCACATGCCTTTCGCTTTCCTAATTCAAAATTAGAAGCATGAGCTTGGTTTCATATGATACACATTGACTTATGGGGGCCAGCTCCAATCACCTCAACTAATGGATATCCATACTATGTTTGTTTTTAGATAATTACAATAGATATGCCTATATTTATCCACTTAAGCAGAAGAATGACACCTTGCAGCATTTAATCACTTTATAAAGATGGTTAAAACACAGTTCCATACAATAATTAAAGTCCTCCAATCGAATAATGGCAGAGAATACACTAAAATCCACCAGTTATGCCATACGTTAGAAATTATCTCTAGTTTTCCATGTCCCTACACATCGACTCAAAATGGACAGACAGAATGCAAGAATTATCATATAGTCGAAACTAGCCTCACATTACTAGCTCATGCTTCAATGCCTTTTGTCTACTGGTGGGATGCATTTGTCACAGCCATATCACTGGTTAATGGCCTTATGTCACCCATTCTGAAAGGTAAGGCACCTATTTAGTTGATGTTTAATCATAAAATTGATTATATGAGTCTTCGTATGTTCGGTTGCACATGCTTTCCATGTCTTAGGTCTTATCAAGAGCATAAATTTCAATTCAATTTAGAAAAATGTGTTTACTTGGGTCCCATCCTAACCCATAAAGGATACCGTTGCTTGATTTCCTCTAGCAGAGTTTTTATTTCCAGACATGTAAAGTTCGATGAAGGTGAATTTCCTGGCTTCTAGGTTTTTATCAGCTCAATCGCTCAGTCCAACCCAATTCTCCTAGCCATCCAACCCAACTTTCTTCCCATAATAAACCATATCCCCTTTAGCTATCAATCTAATTTACCTTGTGCACCCACTTCCCAAAGTCAACACGAGCCCAATAATCCATCACAACCCCAGCCTGACAATTGCTCGAACCAGCAACTCATCTCCAACACCTTCACCCACATGCCCCATTATCCCTCAATCTCACCTTTCTCCTAGTCCTCTACCATTCCCAACTGATTCTCCAAAAGTGTTAACCTAGACCGACACAACCTTCCACGCCCACAAACCCTACAGAACCTCATATGGCGATCCGCTTACACAAAACCTACTACAACCTCTGCCATCCAACATCCAACCAACGCATCCCATGGTCCCCAGAAGAAAAGTAGGAAGTTTCAAACCAAAAATATGGGTGGCGGTAAAGAAGATTGATTGGTAACTGACAGAACCAATAAGGGTGAATGATGCCCTTGCAACCCCTCAATGGAAGTCAGTGATGGATTGTGAGCATGTTGCTCTCATGTCTAACAAACATGGAGGTTAGTTTCACCCTCTCCTACTCAGAACGTTGTGGGTAACAAGTGGATCTTTCAATTGAAACAGAACGCAGATGGGTCGATTCAATGATACAAGGTTCGTTTGGTGGCCAAATGATTTCATCAACACCCATGTGTGGATTTTTTTCAAGACCTTTAACTTAGTAGTGAAAGCCTAAACCATTTGGGTGATTTCAGTGTGGAGATAACCAAAGGTTGGTAATTGAGGCAACTTGATTTTGATAATTCTTTTCTGAATGGTACACTTCATGGAAATGTCTATATGACTCAACCACCAGGGTATGTAGATTCTGCCCATCCGGGCTATGTGTGCAAACTCACCAAAGAAATTTATGACCTGAAATAGCTCCCAAGAGCATGAAACAACACTCTCAAAGAAGTCTTGATTAGATGGGGATTTGTTAACTGTCAATTCGACACATCTCTACTCATCTTCTGATTTGGTAAAGTTAGGATTTTTCTGTTAGTATATGTACATGATGTGATAACCACTAGGAGCGACAATCATACCATTGACTAGTTAATTAAACTATTAGATATATAGGATGCCCTTGAAGATCTTTGTGATCTAAACTATTTCTTAGGCATTCAGGTCCACTATATAGATTCTGGTCTACTGATTAATCAACCAAAATATGTGGATAACCTCCTTCACAAGCTCAAACTTGAGGATACGAAACCTGTCGCTTCACCTTGCATTGTTGGGTAACACCTTTCTCAAAATGAGGGGCTCCTCTGTTAAATCCATTTATTTATCGAAGTACCATCGGAGCTCTCCAATGTTTAACTCAAACTCGACTCTACATTGCGTATATAATGAACCATCTAAGTCAGTTCTTACAACATCCAACTGGAACTCACTGGCAAGTCACCAAATGAGTTTTAAGGTATATTAGTGGTACTAAATACTTTGGTATTAACTCACTCAGCCGAAGAATGGGAATGCTAGACTCTACCAAGTAAAGCAACTCCAACAGAAATTGGCTTGCAAACTCTTCCTGCTTAGGAATACAAACACAACCCACAACCTATGGCAACTCCCAATTGCTTACTTTCTCCATCATTGCCTTAACTTGCTTGTTAGCCTTAGGGACTCTAACTCTTATAAGTTAGGCTAGCTGCTTTTCTCAGCATCTTCTGTCGATTGTTAGCCTATTCAGTTGACCTCAAACGATTCCAATCACCCGACTATTGGGGTTGATGCCCTAAAGTCTCTTGTCCTGTAGTTCGTAAACAGTATGTACGAAATCTTGTGTTGTTAATATATGATATTTACTTCACATCTTGTATTTTTACTCAGTTACTTGTTTTATTTGCTTTACCACAAACCAATAAACATAAAATCATTGGTTATCTATATATGACTCAAGCATATATGTGGTGACATACAAGTGGATCATGTCTTGAGTGATAACCAAAATGGTCTGTAGTATATGAATATAGGAGGGAAACCTTATCCTGTTAACGCTACAGATATGGCCCGCTTTGTGGAATGGCCGCAAGTGTTGTGACTTGTCACATATGGTCTGATCCTGATCATTCGTGTTGGGGACATGCGAGCAAGGGCATCCTATACAAAGAGTTTGTATAAGACCTGACCACGAAGTGTTAACGTCTCGTTATATTACACCGTTCATGACAAATACTTCACTTTACTAGGATGACCATAGGTAACATGACCTCAATTCTGAGTGAGTTGGGAACTCCTGCCATTGAGGGCAGTCCTTTGATTTGTATGGGTGCAAGTGGCCAGGTCGCCGATTCAAACCTACCATTTTGGGGATTCGTCTGATTTCGGAGTTGGGAACTCAGCTGCACAAGATGGAATTCACTCCTTCCCCGAGGCAGGGGTAAGTATATAGATGGCTCCCTTAAGGGTTGATTCTAGGGCTTGAACGATGTAGCGCCACACACCTTCTCCTAGGCCGAGAGGTGTTCACACAAAGTTGGACTATGTTGTATTGTTCATTAGAGAAATCAGTGGTACTTAAGGAGTGAGATGTAACTATAGGGGCATAACGGTAAATTGGCCCAGTTGTACTTACGAGTATCTGTGAAGGGTTATCGTACTCATGATTGGTCATATCCGATAGACACAGATGATGGAACTCGAGACATACGCAGCGAAAAAAGAACCTAATTACACTCTAATTTCTTTTAACTTAAAGGAAAAAACATGAAATTTGAAGAAAAAACAGTAATTAACTTACCTTTGAAGCTCCCGAAAATCACTTTTTCTTGTTCAATCTCGACCCGAACTATTTTAGACCACCACTAGAATTGACCTACTATCCTCTGGACTCAGAACGGATTGTGGGACCCGATGGATGAAGAAAACAAGAGAGAGAAAAAAGATGGATCTTTGGTTTTGGGTTTTCCCTTTTTTTAGCCCAATTTTGAAAAGCTATTTGGCAAAATTGGCAAAAAAAAACTTTTTAATTGAAAAATGAAAGCCCATTTTATAGAAGAAATCATGCAACAATTGCATGAACCAAATCCATAAAAACCCAACACCTATAATCCACTATCTTAGTGGGCTTAATGTCTCCACTATAAGTCAACACCTAACCCACTATTTTGTTAGTGAAATTATCCAACAAAAGTTTGGATTTTCCCACTAACTATAGTCAAAGGGCAAAATAGTCATTTGGTCAAAATCAAACTTTGACCAAAAAGTCAACATTTTGACTTTTTATGATTTTTTCTGTGTTGACTAATTTTGACCTCCCGAGTATGAATCCGAATTCATTTTCTCGAAATTCAAATCACATTTGAATATAAGGTCGGTCAAAGTTTAACTTTTCAAAGTCAAAAGTCAACTCTTTGACTTTTTACATCTTTGACTATTTCCATTATTTTCGAGCTTCCGAATATGAACGTATTCATATTCTTGATAATTAAATCACATTTAAATATTAAAGCTGTATCTCTAAACTGAAAAACCCGACCACTATATCACATATATTTGTCGGTTTCTCTCTCTTCACCTAATACGAACAATTCGAATCATTCTATCATACTGTTCTAAGTTTATTCCATATGAGCTAGTAGGAGAACCTAATGGACCTATAGATCATGGGCTCCAACGATCCGAGATTAGCTAGCTAAACTTTTTAGACGGAGCTAATCAACATTCGTTAACTAACGGGTCATTCCACTATAGTCCCGTAGTTACACTTCCCTCACTATAGATATATTTGTGTCCATTTGATATAATCATGGTTAGTAAGCTAATCCTTCACAAGTTGTTCATAATCTCGGCTGGGTCATAAAACCGTTTTACCCCCAAGACTACATCTTGTTCCTAAAGTTCCACTGATCCTCTAATGAATAATTGGTTTAAGGTCCAACCTATAAACTGAATCCCTCTCGGGCCAAGGAGAGAATGGGGCCCCTTGTTCAAGACCTGATTCAGTACTAAAGGGAACAACCTATCTACTATCCCTATAACGGGTAAGAGTGAATTCCGTCTTGCACCCTATGTTCCCAGCTATCCACCCGATCTTACCCCTAAAAGGGGAGGCTTATTAGGCCAGCGATGATGAGCTGCCCTAACCTATGCAGATCTAAGGATAATTCCGAGTGAACAGGAGTTCATAGTTAGCTCTGGATTAAGATTAAGTTACCTAGGTCATCAATTAACGAAATAGCAGTTTTATACATAAAACGGCATTTAGAACGTAAAAAGTGACTATTTCATGGTTCAGTCTTATGTAAACTCTTTACACAGGATGCCCTCACCTTATTCATATACTATAGACCATTTTGGCTATATATATTTGAACTTGATCCACATTTATGTCACTACATAAAGTTCAAACTACATTAAATAGCCCCAGGACCTTAGTTTATTGGATTCAAGATTACATTTCAATAACAACTTTATCGAAAAACAAAACAAAATATGTTTATTAATTTACAAACTACGAGTTTTAGGACATAAAATCCAACAAACTCCCACTTGGACTAAAACTCCTAGTGGAGTATCCCAATGTTGAATTTAAGTGAGAAACATATTAGTACAATAAACATATGAATACAATAAACTAGGGCATATACCCAAAAGTTCTCCCACTTGTTCTAGTTTGCAAACTTCGTAGACCTAGACTCTATAGGTGACCTTCAAACACTTTAGCCATGAGGGCCTTTGTAAAAGGATCAGCAATATTTTGCTCAGAAGATATCTGGGTGACTACAACGTCTCCACGATGTACAATCTCCCGGATAAGATGGTATTTGCGCTCAATATACTTGCCATGCTTGTGGCTTCTTGGTTCTTTTGAATTTGCAACTGCACCACTATTATCACAATATAGGGTGATAGGCAGATGCATATTTGGAATGACTTCCAAATCTGTCAAGAATTTTCTCAACCATATTGCTTCCTTTGCTGCTTCACAAGCACTTACGTATTTAGCTTCCATTGTGGAGTCCGCAATATAGTTTTGCTTCACACTTCTCCACACCACTGTTCCTCCGTTAAGAGTGAACACTGTTCCAGATGTAGACTTTTTAGCATCTTTATCGATTTGAAAATCAGAGTCAGTGTATCTAGTAAGGATCAAATCCTTAGTACCATACACGAGAATGTAGTTCCTCGTTCTCCTAAGATAATTGAGATATTTTAAATGGCAGTCCAATGATCATATCCAAGATTGGATTGATACCTACTGACTATCCCTATTGCGTAACATATGTTAGGTCTAGTACATAACATTGTATACATCAGGCTCCATACTGCAGAAGCATAGGGAATGCGTCTCATATCCTCAACCTCTTGAGATGTCTTAGGACATTGATCCTTTGACAAATGAATTCAATATCTGTAAGGTAACAGACCTCTTTTGAAATTTTGCATCTTATACCTAGACAACATTTTGTCTATATAAGTTGCTTGAGACATGGCTAGTGTTCTGTTCTTGCGGTTCCGAATAATTTGAATCCCGAGAACATATTGCGCATTTCCTAAATATTTCATTTGGAACTCGTTGCTAGCCATTTCTTGATGTCAATTAGGTAACCTACTTCATTCCCAATGAGTAGAATATCGTCAACATATAAAACTAAGAACGCTATAGTAGAATTGACAATCTTCTTGTAAACACGAGTAGGATATCGTCAACATATAAAACTAAGAACGCTATAGTAGAATTGACAATCTTCTTGTAAACACAAGGCACGTCAACATTCTGTTCAAAGCCATAAGATTTGATCGTAGTATCAAATCTTATATTCCAAGATGTAGAAGCTTGTTTCAACCCATAAATGGATTTTTGAAGCTTACAAAACTTTTGTTCTTGACCCTGTGCAATAAACCCCTCTGGTTGAGCCATATAGATACTTTTCTCAAGATCGCCGTTTACAAAGGCTGTCTTGACATCCATCTGCCAAATTTCATAGACATAAATGGTGGCAATGGATAAGAGTATTCTAATCGACTTAAGCATGGCAACGAGAGAGAAAGTTTTTTCGTAGTCCACTCCCTCTCTCTGGGTATAAGCCTTTGCCACAAGTCGAGACTTAAAAGTCTGTACTTTACCAGCTTGGTCTCATTTTCTCTTTAGATCCACTTACAACCAATTGGTTTTACATCATGGTTGATCTATAAGTTCCCAGATAGAATTGAAGTACATAGACTCCATTTCGAGGTCCATGCCTTTGACCCACTGATCACAGTCCACATCTTTTATCGCCTGTTTATAGGTCGATGGATCCTCTATGCCGTCATCAGGTATGACAACATGTGTTTCTGTTAAACCCAAGTAACGGTCAAGCTGATGAACAACCCTTCCACTACGTTGAGGCATTCTCAACTCTTGAGAAGGATGTGACTGACCAAATGTACTAGTTTTATCTACTACTTTAGTAGATGAACTAGCTCTATCTGTAGCATTTTTGGAAATTTCATTCAATAGTAGTCTACTGTGAGATTGATGACTTTTTATGTAGTCTTCTTCTAAGAATGTGGCATTTATCGATACAAATACCTTATTCTCTTAAGGATCGTAAAAAAGACCACCTTTAGTTTCTTTTGGATAACCTACAAATAGGCATAGTTTTGAACGATGTTCTAATTTTTTAGGATTTTGCACCAACACGTGTGTCGGGTATCACCAAATCCTAAAATGACTTAAACTGCCTTTACGCCCTTTCCATAGCTCATAAGGTGTTTCTGAAACACTTTTAGAGGGAACGTTATTCAAAATATAGACAACAGTCTCTAATGCATGTCTTCAAAAGGAATCAGGTAACTCAACAAAGCTCATCATTGAGCGAACCATGTCCAACAAGGTTCTGTTTCTTCTTTTAGATACACCGTTCTATTAAGGCATATTAGGTACAGAGAGTTATGACTTGATTCCGTGTTCTATCATATAGTCCTGGAATCTTAAGTCCATGTTGGGATAATTTATGGACATGTTTTGTTTTGTTTTATTTTTATTATTTAAGGATGGATGGGTTTGCACATGAAATCATGCGTTAGACATAACTGATGCGTTTGCTCCCATACGTCTAAGGTCATGCGTCGGAATGATGATGCATTAATCTTAGCATGTAATGATCACGCGTTCCTATCACAAGTTTTCTTATGCTTGCACTAAGTATAACACAAACGCAAGTTTCTCGGGTAATCCGAGGTCGAACACGGAGACTTGTCACTCAATAATATTTTTGAAGTGATGCGTTTGAGGCGAAGAATAAAAATAAAGCTAAGAAAGTTTAAATGACTTATACACTAGTCCTACTCCTAACTAAACAGATTGAGCAATAAGCGGTTTACAATGAGAATAGGTAGAAACACAACAACCAATAACGCATAGTGATGTTTACTATCTTAAATCGCCCTAGTAATCCCAGCTCGTTGCACTAACGCATCACACCTCTCGGTGGTCAGTCGCATGACTATATCTCTATAGTGCATGGTTGCGTCGAGCATAAGATTGTGCCTATCTCTAGAAATAATATGAACCTTGCCTAGTGCGTACCATCTCTTACCTTCTCAGGCCGTTAGATTCGGGTATTTAACTTATAGACAAGCAATGCAAAATCCCATAGACAGGCGTTGCCATAGCCTTTCACCAAGAAAAGAGGATTAACTCACTTATACTTGCATAATGCACACCTCTCAGTGGGTTTCTACATACGTCTTATCTCTAGGCTACACGATTAAGCATGCGATTGACTTTGATAAATAAACTCTGAAGAAAAAACTATGATTGAGATGAAGATGATGAAGAAGATGGTAATGAAGGAATTAAGATTTGCATTGATCACAAAATATCTTAATATCTCAAGTTAAAATGTAATACAATACAGAGATTAGAAGGGAGATGAAGGACTCTGCGTCAAGGCTGCCGGTGGTGCCATGGTTGAATGGTGGAGATGTCTTTCTCGAGCTCTATCTCCGGTGAATGCTCCGATCGTCACTCGGTCTGGGTTGTGGAGATGAAGAATTCCCACTGGAAATCTCTTTCAATCTCTCATCTGTGATAAAAAAAACTTTTACCTTGAAGCAGAAGCTTAGATGTCTCAAAATGAAGGTCTCAAGGGTTATTTATAGAATTTGGATGCCGACAGTTGTAATGATGAAGGTATGGCTCACTGCTGCTTTTGTCGTGGTATGGGCATTGTCACATTGCCTTATCTTATTGATACTTCCAAGGTATGCGTCTGAGCTGAATTTAGCTGAAGTTATCAACGCGTTCTACCCATCTTGCAATCTTCTCTTATGGCTGTCGATCCGTAGCTGCAATCTCTATTTGTTCACCGGATTCTCCATGCGTTGGATGCATGTGATTACTGCAACTTCCATGCGTTGGACGCATGGGGTTACTTTCTGCGTTCGTCTTTTGCGGTCGTTTGGCTTCAGCGCATGCATTTGTCTGTGATTGCTTATTACAAACGCATGTGTTTGATTCCTGCGATAGCTACAAAAATAGACACTTTGGTACATAATAACGCATAATATTGGGTCAATGAGGTTTTAGGTGCTTATCGACGCAAAACTCAAATTTTCACAAATTCTAAGTATTATCACTGCGTTTTCTACCTGTTAACCCTCATAATTCTAAATAAAAGGCTTATAATAACTGGCATTTCTGCCAGTTATCACCCCCCCAAACTTAGAATCATGTTTGTCCTCAATCATGCGTTACACTCAAGAAATTCTTAACTCACCTTTCGGCGTTCCTTTGCGATGACCAGCTTTTCAGAATATAATTAACTTGTACCTCTAACCATGGCTGCAATGCTCTCCTCTACTTTGGCTGCTTCTTCAAAGAGATCTTTTCTAAGTTGAAATTTGGCAAACCCTTGCTCAAAAACTTTTTATTCATTCTCCACAATTTTTCATTCAGCTCATGAGAATGCGTCCGTTCAAAAAAAAAAATCAAGCTTATGCATTTACTTATTCGAATGCAGCGTTGAACCTGGTTACGTTCTTCGTTTTGGCTTACCCCCACGTATGTCATGCGGGCATCCAACTTCGGTTGCGTTCCATATTCAACTCAACTCATGTCTTGCTTAATTTGGCTTGCGCCAGACAGAGGAGTTGCGCTGATGTGTCGATCCTGGCGATTTACCTTCGCTTTGGCTTGCCCTCACGGGTTTCATGTGGACATCCAACTACGGGTAAATGCCTTTCACAACTTAACTCTTATCAACATGGATTTCCTCATTGCATTGACAGTGGAGTTGTTATTTTCAAAAGTTTTTTTTTTTAAGAAAATGACCGTAATGTTATGAACGCAATTCTCCGAGACTGCTGCCACCCCCCAAACTTAGAGGGTGGTAGCGTTCTCACTGCAAGCTGAAAACAAACTTAATAGGAATGTGATAATAAATGTTTGAGTAAGGGTTTGCACACAATACAACTATAGACTTTCACAATTTAAAGAAACTATTAAAAGTATGGGGTGCCTTGCGATACTAGTTAAAGGATGCGGTGAATTATTTGTACCATTATAGACGCATCGAAAAGAACCGCAGTCAAACAAGGAGAATTCCAAAAGGATAATGCATAAAACATAACAAGAAAAGAACCTTAAGTAGAATAACGTATGCGATAATGCGTTGGAGTTCATGTGATTGAAGCCATGCGTTGAAGGATGTGGAGGAGTCT
This sequence comes from Benincasa hispida, assembly GCF_027475165.1. Lineage (NCBI taxonomy): Eukaryota > Viridiplantae > Streptophyta > Magnoliopsida > Cucurbitales > Cucurbitaceae > Benincasa > Benincasa hispida. The sequence continues at coordinate 540,257 of NC_143485.1, read as the reverse complement.
TCCGTTGTAACTGTGCACTGAGGAGAGTTATTATTGCACCTACAAGGAGAAAATGCACCACAACCAAAGAAGCAGCCGTATATCCAAAATAACAATAAATAAAAAATAAACTAGGAAAGCAATGTAAAAGATAGAATAGAAGGTGTCCCTGGAGAAATTGGAGTGTTGTCACCACAAGAAGTCTCCAATATAGGAGATGGCTCTCAACTGCTTGGGTCAAGGGCTCGCCCTGACCATTGGAGCTTCCAGCAATTGTTGGACGCATAATGGTTGACATGTGTCTAAGACACCTTCCAGCTCATTCAACAGATAGCCTTTCTATCTTGGGGTCAATATTTGACTTTCGACGCATCGCCTATACTTCAAATATTGTTTGCAGCTTGGTCACACAATCTACAATATGCCTAAGATTGAAAGGGTGCCTACGAAAACACAAAAACTTCACAAAACATTAGCTACCAAGTCCCCGGCAATGGCGCCAAAAACTTGTTGGGATAATATATGGACGCGTTTTGTTTTGTTTTATTTTTATTATTTAAGGACGGATGGGTTTGAACATGAAATCATACTTAGACATAACTGATGCGTTTACTCCCATGCGTATGAGGTCATGCGTCGGAATGATGATGCGTTAATCTTAGTATGCAATGATCATGCGTTCTTATCACAAGTTTTTTTACGTTTGCACCAAGTATAACACAAATGCAAGTTTCTCGAGTAATCCGAGGTTGAACACGGGGACTTGTCACTCAATAAGATTTGTGAAGTGATGCATTTGAGACGAAGAATAAAAATAAAGCGAAGAAAGTTTAAATGACTTATACACTACTCCTACTCCTAACTAAACAGATTGAGCAATAGGCGGTTTACAATGAGAATAGGTAGAAACACAACAACTAATAACGCATAGTGATGTTTACTATCTTAAATCGCCCTAGTAATCCTAGCTCGTTGCACTAACGCATCACACCTCTCGGTGGTCAGCCGCATGACTATATCTCTATAGTGCATGGTTGCGTCGAGCATAAGATTGTGTCTATCTCTAGGAATAATACGAACCTTGCTTAGTGCGTTCTATCTCTTACCTTCTCAGGTAGTTAGATACGGTTATTTAACTTATAGACAAGCAATGCAACAACCCATAGACAGGCGTTGCCACAACCTTTCACCAAGCAAAGAGGATTAACTCACTTATACTTGCACAACGCACACCTCTCGGTGGGTTGCTACATGCGTCCTATCTCTAGGCTACACGATTAAGCATGCGATTGACTTTGATAAATAAACGTTGAAGAAAAAACTATGATAGAGATGAAGATGATGAAAAAGATGGTAATGAAGGAATTAAGATTTTCATTGATCACAAAATATCTTAATATCTCAAGCTAAAATGTAATACAATACAGAGATTAGAAGGGAGATGAAGGACTCTGCGTCAAGGCTACTGGTGGTGCCATGGTTGAATGGTGGAGATGTCTCTCTCGAGCTCTATCTCCGGCGAATGCTCCGATCGTCACTCGGTCTGGGTTGTGGAGATGAAGAATTCTGACTGGAAATCTCTTTCAAGCTCTCATCTGTGATCACAAACTTTTTCCTTGAGGCAGAAGCTCGGATGTCTCAAAATGAAGGTCTCAAGGGTCATTTATAGAATTTGGACGCTGACAGTTGTAATGATGAAGGTATGGCTCACTGCTGCTTTTGTCGCGTTATGGGCATTGTCACATCACCTTATCTTGTTGATACTCCTAAGGTATGCATCCGAGCTGAATTAACTGAAGTTATCAACGCGTTCTACCCATCTTGCGATCTTCTATTATGGCTGTCGATCCGTGGCCGCAATTTCTATTTGTTCACCGTATTCTCCATGCGTTGGACGCATGCGATTACTGCAACTTCCATGCGTTGGACGCATAGGGTTGCTGTCTGTGTTCGTCTTTTGTGGTCGCCTGGCTTCAGCGCATGCGTTTGTCTGTGATTGCTTATTACAAATACATGTGTTTGATTCCTGCGATAGCTACAAAAATAGAAACTTTAGCATGGAATAACGCCTAATATTGGGTCAATGAGGTTTTAGGTGATTATTGACGCAAAACTCAAATTTTCACAAATTCTAAGTATTATCACTGCGTTTTCTACCTGTAACCCTCATAATTCTAAATAAAAGGTTTATAATAACTTGCATTTCTGCCAGTTATCAGTCCATGTACTCCCCACCTCGATCTGATCGTAGTGTCTTAATTGTTTTACCTAACTGGTTCTCAACCTCAGCTTTATATTCCTTGAACTTTTCAAAAGAATCAGACTTGTGATGCATTAGGTAAATATGACCATACCTTGAATAATCATCAATAAAACTGATGAAATATTCATACCCATCTCGTGCTTTGAAAAGAGAAGCAAATATGATTAGTGGCTCCTGAATCCAATATCCAGGTTGAGGTATCATACTCCACTAAACATGTTTCAACAACTAGTAAATCATATTTACCTTGTGCTTCTTTTGAGGCAGGGGCCTGAGGACATTCCTCAGTTAAGACAAATCTCAAGTCATCTATTACTAGTGTTGAATTCATATTGTTTTTCCATGTTGAGTAATTATAGTCGTTTAGTTTCTCGGAAGCTAAGAGTTGATCTAGAGAGCTAGTCATGCTGAAAAGAAAAACATATCCTTTTTAGTAAAAACATTAATCTTTTAAATCCAATCAAGTTTAGCAAAAAAAAACTAATAATGTGCCCTTTATTATTATATTTTGCAACGATATTTCAACGATTTAGAATAACCTTCACCGAGGGGTGATCGACTATTCCTCTATTGAACCAAGACTATCTTAACTAGATACTATCACCAGAATAGCTCAGTTATCGCTACTTTGGTCAAGAATTTACTAACACTTAGTAATTCTCGTAAGTGTGACCCTCCATTTTCAGACCTCAAAGATCGGAATCATTATGCTCCCAAAGTTGGAAAGACAAGAATGGAAATGGACCTGAGAGACCCTATCAATTTCTAGAGTTCGTGGAGTTTCGAATCCTATAATACAGCCCTCCGATTGGTAAAGTCGCTCTAGGACAGACATGCAGGCGCATTATGGGAATCTCACGGTGCGACCTAATGGAAGAGACCGTAGGATGTGTTGACACACTTCCTTCTCCTACTTACTATGAACAACTTCCCCTATTCACCTTGGTATTGACTCATGCAAACACTCTTCGAATGGAGTCCGCTCCCAGGGTGGCCCAAAGCCAAGCATGAATCTCACGGTGTGAACTCTTAGGGATGCTAGAGCTAAAAGTACATTACTTCTCTCCAGCTGAAGTGTTCTAGATGGTTAGAGTATTAAATATTTAGCGATACATTTCGGCTAACTAAACATATCCTAAGTCTAGGTGATTCATCCGAGTATAACTTTTATACTGGATTTTTAACCTACGATGTCTAGGTGATAAACAAATTTTATTACCTTACACCGTTCACGCATGCTCATAAAACTGGTTTAACCTAACTCAGACGCCGGCTCGATCTCCAGATAGTAGGTGTTCCGTGAACCGTCAACTTAAAAACCTTCAACCTTAGTCATTTTATCTGACTTTTTGCCAAGATCTTGCCGAGTGAGTTTTCTTGTAACTTCGGTTTTACAAGATATCGACCTATTTTCTATGAAAATTGGGATTGCTCGAAGGTTAAACCTAAGTGAGCATGCATCTTATCTTTGTTATAGATTTTAGAAATCTAGGTTATTTTATAACAATTATAAAATAAATTATAACTATTATAACCCTAGAGCATTCATCTATAACATGCTTCCTTCAATCAAACATGTTTTAATATAACACTTATATTAAAACTAAGCATGCATAGTATATATTTATAACACTTATAAGATATAACAAATGCATGTCACATGCTTTTCCTATGGTGAGGTTTTAAAACTATATGGCATACTATATGCACACATAATCAAACAACACTATACATCACATGCATAATAGGTAAACAACGCTAAAGTGGACCGATTTTGGCATTAAAACTAAACAAATAACTAATTTATTACAAAATTCAGCAACCAGCTTCATGGAATCAACTTCAAACACTTTGAACCATCTTGAACCGACCAAAAAACTCTCGAACCAGCCCAAAAACTCCCGAACCGGCCCAAAAACACCAAAAATCAAGTTAAACCGGTCAAACCAGCTCAACCAGGTCAAACAGACCGGTCCAGACCGTCTGGACCGGCTGATCAACGCTCGCTGACCCAGTCAACAGAGGCGCGGGCGGGTCGGGTCGACAGAACACGCTGGTCACGAGCAAGTGGGAGGCGCGCGGCCGGCGGGTCGGATCCGGGCTAGGCAGGTAGCGAAGCCAGGCGCGCGTGCGAGGCAGCTTCGGGCAAAGAACCGGGTCGAGTCGCGAAACGGGCCGAATTCTTTGTCGATAGCTGGAGCGGGGCTTCTCTGAACCGGATCAGATCCGGGTTGGTGGGTCGGGTTTGGGAGCTCTTCTCTTGTCTGGAGACTAAATTCGGGTCTGTGAACAAATTCTCTTCAACCTTTGATGTTTTTCTCTCTCCCGGAATCAAGAAATTACAGCCTAATTTCAACTCTAACGACTCCAACAAATTTACAGACTCTTTTTCACACATTAATGCTCATAAACAAGTGAGCAATTACAAATTTCCACAAGAAATTTAGAGAAAAACAATGCCAAAATCATAATAAATCCACTTTAGTCCACATTTCATTCAACACTTGAATAGATAGGAAAAAAACACTCACCAAAAGCAATTGAGTTTAATTCTAGCATGCTCTGATACCACATGATGGAACTCGAGACATACGTAGCAGAAAAATGACCTAATTACACTCTAATTACTTTTAACTTAAAGGAAAAACATGCAATTTGAAGAAAAAAGCAGTAATTAACTTACCTTTGAAGCTCCCGAAAACCGCTTTTCCTTGCTGAATCTCGACCCAAACTCTTTCAGACCACCACTAGAGTTGACCTACTATCCTCTAGACTCAGAACCAGATTATGGGACCCAGTAGATGAAGAAAACGAGAGAGAGAAAAAAGATGGATTTTGGGTTTTGGGTTTTCCCTTTTTTTAGCCCAATTTTGAAAAACTATTTGGCAAAATTGGCAAAAAAAACTTTTTAATCCAAAAATGAAAGCCCATTTTATAGAAGAAACCATGCAACAATTGCATGAACCAAATCCATAAAAACCCAACACTTATAATCCACTATTTTAGTGGGCTTAATGTCTCCACTATAAGCCAACACCTAGCCCACTATTTTGTTAGTAGAATTATCCAACAACAGTTTGGATTTTCCCACTAACTATAGTCAAAAGGCAAAATAGTCATTTGGTCAAAGTCAAACTTTGACCAAAAAGTCAACATTTTGACTTTTTATGATTTTTTCCGTGTTGACTAATTTTGACCTCCCGAGTATGAATCCGCATTCATTTTCTCGAAATTCAAATCACATTTGAATATAAGGTCGGTCAAAGTTTGACTTTTCAAAGTCAAAAGTCAACTCTTTGACTTTTTACATCTTTGACTATTTCCATTATTTTCGAGCTTCCAAATATGAACGTATTCATATTCTTGATATTTAAATCACATTTAAATATTAAAGCTGTATTTCTAAACTGAAAAACCCAACCACTATATCATATATACTTGTCGGTTTCTCTCTCTTTACCTAATTCGAACAATTCGAATCATTCTATCATACTGTTCTAAGTTTATTCCATGATTATTAGTGGAACCTAATGGACCTATAGATCATGGGCTCTAATGATTTGTAGTTGCACTCCCCTCACTATAGATATATTTGTGTCCATTTGATATAACCATGATTAGTAAGCTAATCCTTCACAGGTTGTTCGTAATCTCGGTTAGGTCATAAAAGTCGTTTTACCCCCAAGATTACATCTTGTTCCTAAAGTTCCACTGATCCTCTAATGAACAATTGGTTTAAGGTCTAACCTATAAACCGAATCCCTCTCGGGCCAAGGAGAGGGTGGGGCTCCTTGTTCAAGACCTGGATTCAGTACTAAAAGGAACAACCTATCTACTATCCCTATAACGGGTAGGAGTGAATTCCGTCTTGCACCATATGTTCCCAGCTATCCACCCGATCTTACCCTTGAAATGGGAGGCTTATTGGGCCAGCGATGATGAATTGCCCTCACCTATGTTGATCTAAGGATAATTCCGAGTGAACAGAAGTTCATAGTTAGCTCAGGATTAAGATTAAGTTACCTAGGTCATCAATTAACGAAATAGTCTTTTTATACATAAAATGACATTTAGAACGTAAAAAGTGACTATTTCATGGTTCAGTCTTATGTAAACTCTTTACATAGGATGCCCCTACTCACATATCTCTAAAAGAACGATTCATGATCACATCGTTTGTATTAACTACAAAGTGGGCCGCATCCATAGTGTCCCCAGAATAAGGCGCCCAACCTTATTCATATACTATAGACCATTTTGGCTATATATATTTGAACTTGATCCACATTTATGTCACTACATAAAGTTCAAACTACATTAAATAGCCCCAGGACCTTGGTTTATTGGATTCAAGATTACAATTTCAATAACAACTTTATCGAAAAACAAAACAGAATATGTTTATTAATTTACAAACTACGAGTTGAGGACATAAAATCCAACAACAGAGATATATCAGTGGTAAGAAGAGTTCAACTGTTGGTCTTTAGTGGAATGTTAACGGATGGTGGATCTCGTGACTAAAGAGTTTAGTCAGCTATTCACATACCGTTGGAGCTTCGAGCCACAGGTCCATTAGGTTCCCTGTGTAGCTTGGATGAAGTCGAGAACCAGTATTTGGGTTAATTTGAAATGTTCAAATTAACAAGAATGAGTTCGATTATATATGATATAATTGGCAAATGTATGAGATACAATTTTATGGAGGAAATTAGATATAAATATGATTTATATCAAGTAGAGGAGAAAATACTATAGTAGATATGTGATATCAAACTATAGGATATAAATATAATATGATTATATTTATTAATTAATTAATTGATTAATTATATGATAATTAATCCTTTTTCCATGTTCGGATGTGGGTTAGTGGGCAGCATCGTTATGGTAACCGATAAGTTAAAAATGAAAAAAGTTTTCATTTTTGCATCGTGCAATCGATATTCATTCTTCTACCCAAAAAAATTCGTGAAACGATCGCCCGAGAGCCTATACAATAGTTGCTTCTCCACCTAAACGATCGTACACCTTTTCCTAAACGATTATTCAGCATTTCCTACACGATCGTGTAGCTCCTCTATGCGATAAGCACTTCTGCTATACGATAGCATTGTTTTACCTTCCACTTGCTTATCGCCTACACGACTCGTTTTTCCTCCATCCTCTACCAAATTCATCAAAGCCCACCCTTTGGGTTTTCACTCCGAGAATACCCGGGGCTCATTAGTGGTGGTGTCGTCCCCGTTGCGACGTTCGTGTTCGCGTTGATCGTGTTGCTGCAGTCGACGTTCCTGTCGGGTGTTGGTAGATTTGTTGGAAGGTTCCGCTGCGTTGGGGTTCTGAAGTTTGAAGATAGTTTTCAACTGGAATGGAACTCTTTCCCTGTTATTTATCTTGTTCTAAGCATGTCGTTAATTAGAATTTATTTGCATAGCTGTATGTATTGAATGTATAAAATTGTATTTCGTTCACGGTGAGATCAGAGCGATCCGAACATACTCATGGAACTCTCGGTATGAGATCCTTCACCGACACAATATATTTCTTTCCGACGGCGAAACCATTATGTTGCCTAGGCTAGGACTACTCCAGAAGATCAGCAATCGAGCCCTGTTGCTTCCTCAGATTATGGATCCCTCTCTCAGGTTTGTCGATCCTCTTGACATTTCTTATCCCATTGCTGAATTTTTGTCTGATTTTAGACAGAGTTTTTCCCAAAACATCGAGCTTACCACATGTCAGTTCAATCTTCTCATGAACCTTAATCATTTGCTTCAGTCTGAAACCTAATCATTTGCTTCAGCCTGAAGCCTAATCGTTTGCTTCAGTCTTAATCAATCTCTTCAGCTTGAATTCCAATAAGCCTGAATTCTTTCAACTGAGTCCTGACTTAACTGTGACAACCTACTCTGATGTTGACTGGACCTCAAATATCAATGATCAGAAGTCAGTTTCAGCTTACTGTGTATTTTTTGGGATGGTCTCCTAGTCTTCTAAGAAGCAAACAATTGTGGCTCGATCGAGCACGGAGTCTGAATATCAAGCTCTTGCACATGCTGAGATTAAATGGCTGCAACAACTTCTCCATGAGATGGGTTAGAAAATAATTGTGCTTCAATCCTGTGCTGTGATAGTTTGAGCATAGGGACGTTAGCTATGAATCCGATGTTTCACACATAACACATATACTAAACATATAGAAATTGATATTCATTTTATTCATGATGAGGCACTCCAAGGTGTCCTTAATGTATATTATGTCCCCGCAGTAGATCAATTGGTGGATTGTCTCATCAAGCTATTAACTCATGTGCCGTTTTTTTCGCTTCGGGCCAAACTTAGATAACACGTACAGCTAGCCTGGTGAAATAATAGGGAAAGAAATCAAGATTAATTGAAAAAAAAGGATAACATTGAAATATTAAAGAAAGAAAAGGAATCTACCTTTTATTGCTACATTTGCAAAGTTAAAAAACCGGTGATAAAATTTGAAATACACTAATTCCTTTACTACCCATTACAATTTGACTTTTATTCAAAGAAAGAAAAGTAAATTAAACTTATTTTTGTTTTTTTTTTCTTAAGTTTGTGAATTTTAAATTATGGAAAAATACACAAAAATTATCCAAAATAAAGATGATAAAATAAAATACCTACAAATTAGGAGTTTATAAGTGCCCCTTCATATCTATGAAGACTCTGATTACTGCCGAAATGTCCGACTCTGGTTACTATCTACCCACAAAGTCCAATAGGTTATTCAAAAGATAGAGAACTCCATATTCAAAGAATCTACTACCTCCACAAGGCAGAAAATGTAAATCAACCAACATCATAAAGGGATTAAGGGAACAACCTATGCACCCATAGTTGTAAAATATCCTGATTTATTGTAGTGTCACGAACAACTTCACACATTCTATTTTAGAAGAATTAAGTTTCCGACAAAAAAAAAAATTAAATTAAAAATGTGTATAATATCTAATGGTCGTTTGTTTTACTGACATCCTAGATTCTTAAGAAGTGGACATCTGATCATTACATTTGTTTTGTGGTATTAAACATGCAGGCATCTTAGGATATCCTTATGAAGAGCATCAGATGCCCTCCTGAAAGATGTATTTTTCAAATTCTCAAGTTGAAAGCATCCTTATTTTACTTTTTTATCTCTTCCTTTTATATATATATATATATATATATATCCCACTCTTCATTTGTATTATATAATTGAAATAAATACTTTGAATCATATATCACATTTTTTTTGTTATATTGTAATTCTTATTATTTTTAGTAAGATATTCAAATTTAAATTTGAATTAATATTTATTTTATATAAAAAAATCTTAAATTATAAAATATTATTTTTTGAGAAAAATAACATATAAAAGTAATATAAATTATATTAATTTAAAAAAAAAATTCAAATCGATAAAAAACAAAGGAAATTCTTATAAATAGAAAAATTTCAAAAATATTTACTTTTGTTCTTATATTAATATATATTGTGTACTTTTAAAATATTTTATTATAAAATATAAATATTTAAAAAAAATTATATTAAAAACATCCCAAATAACGAATATATTATTTAAGTTCAAATTACATTAAATAATTTATAAATTAAATAAATAGCCATAAGAGCATTTTTGAAACGCTGTAAAGTTAATATTTCCGTGTGAAATCCTACCAAACAAATAGCGTTAACAAATGGCCCCAAAGTCCTTGAACCCCATCCGATTCCCTCTTAAAAAGCATCCACTTGTGTTTTACCTAAACTTTTTGTCTCCGTCTGCTCCTAATCAAACTCAGCAATTTTTCATTTACCACAAATTCTTTTGCTTGAGATGCAAGAACATTACCAAGCCCTTCATTCTTTAGAAACTCTTCTAAAATTCCTTACTTTTTTGCTTATTTGACATGGATCCGAATTTTCAATCATAATTCATGCATCAAAATTATCAATTTACTGGAATTCTGATTGGTAACCATTTGATTTTTAATTTTTTGAAAATTAAGTCAATAAATATCATTTCCTTCCAATAATCCATATGTTAATATTTCTATATGAAATATGAAAACATATGGAAATAAATAAATAATAAATCTTTGTTTTTTTTTTATTTAATTTAATTTTTTTCTACAATTAATTAGAAGACCTCTAATCCATACAATACCCCAGCATGTTTCTGCATCTCATTCTGTACAAAATACGTATCTCTCATTTTCTGAAACGCATGCCACGTAAGCAAGCTATCGGACCCGGCCTGATGGCACTTTCCAACCGCCCGGTTCACGTTCAGAATCTTCGCAATCCGGTCCAAACCGCCGTAGAGACTCTCGCAGAATCGCATCAAGTACTTCATATCATACACGTTATCGCCGAAGAAAACCCTAAGAACGCCGAGGAATTCGTCTACCCGATCCGGAAGCCTTCGCTGTGTCAAAATCTTAACCAAATACCCAAAATCGTAGGCGCTATGAAACGTCACCCAACTCACTGAGTTGTTACAAACGAGTCCCGATGACATCATCAACTCAGCGAATCGGGACGAGTCGATCCCTTCCACTCGGTTCCGATTGAAATCGATTCCCTGACGGCGGAGAAGCTCGATGGAATCCGGAGCGTGGAGGTCACGCGCCACGTCAAAGTCCATGAAATTGAACTCCCAGATGAATCGGGTGTCGTCGGTGCCGAGATCCGGCAGATTCCCGTCGGAATCGGAGAGAGTGATTCCGATCTGGATGAGATGGAGAGCGTCAACGTTGGATTTGAGGAGTCTGTAGTGATCGGAGGGCTGACTTTGAAAGTTGAAGGGTCTGGCTGGATCGGCGAAAACGATTCCGGGGAACTCCGTGTCCATTGAAACGCAAGGGAATTGATCGATGAGATCGCGGATCAACTGGAACTCAGATTCGAGATTAGAAGCCCAAACTTCACGAATTTTGATGGATTTGTTGTTGATGTTTAGATCGTGGATAACCATGGTTGAATAAAATTGAACTAGTGAGTGAATTAGAGGAATTTGGATGGAAAAGAAGAGGAAGAAGGAGAGTTTTAATACAAGGATTGAGAAAGGGGGGGAAACGAATAGAAGGAAAGCGCGAGGATAGAGAGAAAAAAAGGCGTATAAGTTCAGAGTATTTTGTTGAACGCGTTTTTTTTTTCTCAAGTGTGTTTGACTCGGAGAGTAAGGAAACCGACTCGGTCTAAATTGGGTTCTGCCTAACGTTTTTTTTTTTCTTTTTTTATTGGAGAATTTGAAGAGTTAAATTTTAATAATGGCTCTTTGGAGTAGTGGATGGGTATAAAATTTGATAGTGGGCCCTACTTTTCCTGTTTTCCTGCCACTTTCTCTCTAATGTGTTTATGCTGTTATTTATTATTATTATTATTTTTTAATAAATGAACAATTATGAACGTGGAGGAGGATTTTGGTCTAGGTGAATCCCATGAGGTTATTTTTAAAACATGTTATCTTTTTTTTTTTTTTTTTTTTTGCCAAATTATATACTTGAATTTTGTTCTTGCAAAACTGGTGAGTCGTTTGTAAGGTTTAATATCATGATGTTGACGAAAATATCGAAATTTTAATTTTATGAAAATTTTGATTGAAATATAGATAAAATATCGATTTCGATAGATATTTAAAAAGTATCGAAACAAGAAATTGAAAAAATAAATTTAAATAAGTAAATAAATTTTTTACGATTTTCAAATAAGTTAATAAATCTTTTATTTATATTATATTTATATGAGTGGAATTTTGATTTGTTTTCCCTGTTGGGTATAGTTTAGGTGATATTTAATTTTCATTTAAAACGTGGTAGAATTTCTGAGTTTTTTGGGCAAATAGTTTAAAATTAATCATAGATTTTCATGTGGATGTAAAGTGAGAAAATACTTTGAGTGGGGTCCTCTCTTAAGATTGGTCTATGGGATATTAAGGTAAGTGCTGAGTAGTGTGAATATCTCTAGAAAATGGTACGTTGCGGAGGATTGGAGGGTCAACTATTGTTTACCGAATATGAAGAATAAACCCTACTTTCAAGCATTAAGGTGTACATGGAACTAAAGCGAACAATTTGAAGATTTGAACTACCATACTCTTTAGCACGAGATTTTGAGATTGCTATGTTTATCTAATGAAGCAACCATGTTAAATAGAAGAGAAAAAGACGAAAATACTCCTAAGACCTAGTGCTACAATGCTAGGCATGACACAAAAACCCGAGGTTGTGAAAAAGTCACGATACCATAGCGATTTCGTATTGCTATAAGAACAGTTCAGTAATTAGGTCATAATTTTTTAATAGGGTAGTTCATTTTCGGCGACGACCATTCCTTTTCCTTATTTCTTCTTCCTCTATCCATCTGTAGTGTTAGTTTTCAGTTTTTTCTTTATTTTTTTTTTTTTTTGTAATTGAGTTGAATGATGACATGTTTTAACTTTCTCGTCTCAATAGAAAGATAAAGATTGCCAATTCCTAGTATTAATGATTTCTTCCAGTTGTAATCTTGTGAGACTTGTGCTAAACTCTGAATGTTTCTATTTTGTTTATGAACTTTCATCTTCGGATTATATTTATGGTTGTGTTTTTTTGAGACTGTCTAACATAAACTAGTCAAAATTGCATGATTGATCGTTATAGATTAATAATTAATTCATAATCTGAATGCTCATAGTCTTAGTAACAAAGTTAAGTCAAAGTTGTGGATTGTGTGGCATCCTATCAATTAGCATTATTTATTTAACTAGATGAAGATCATACCAAGTGGCTACTTCAGTATTACCTGTTTGTCATTTATCCTAGGGTTTTCCCTAAATCTTAATAATGCATTTGACATCAGTATTAACTGTTTGTCATCTTATATTGATTAATTAGTTATTTTGGACTTTCATTCATCACTATTGAATATGTTGGATAAGCATAGTCAAAGATAGAAATCAAAACCTAGGATAGATTGGTTTTATTATTCTTGCACTTTGCATTTCACATTTAATTTTTTCCATGCTTACTTCTCAAGCCACACCAAACCCCTCCCCGCCTCATTTATCACTTCAATTAGAGAATAGGCTTAGTAAAAATAACTTCGAGCTTCTCTACGGATCGACCTAGTCTTGCTAACTATACTACACAGTAGTAGAGGATGTTTAGATCAATATTTATAAATTTTATTTGATGACTCGTAGAATGATTCGACACCCCTTTCACCAAGCATCATATACACACACATGTATGTATGTCTGTATGTATGTTTGTATGTATGTATGCATGCATATGTGTCACTCGATCTTACTTTTATTCATGATTTATATGACAACTTAGATCATTAAACTTTTGGATAGGTGAGATTTTCTCTTAAAAATATGAAGTACAAAATTCTTTGACTTATGTCTACTACTTTAGTTGAATTCTATAACATCATAGCTTTCAAAATGTATCTTTTAACCTATTAATTTTCAGAATAATTATTTTTTATATATACTTTTGTCATCTGATATAATATTTATTAATAAACATGAGATGGATCATCTAAAAGTTTTTTGTTTTGAGAAAGAGCCATTTATTTATCTAATATTGGTATTAGGGCCAATAAAATTAAAATGAGTATTTAGTCATAAAGAGAGACAAAAAAAAAGTTCTAACAATGGTGAACTAAGAAAGATATCATCTTAACAAAATGAGTATAGCTCAACTGACATAATGTTTGTACCATCAACCTTAAAGTTAGAGGTTTGATTTTCGCATCCCACATGTCGTAAAAAAAGAAAGAAAAAAAAAGAAAAAAAAAACCATTTTAGACATTCATGTTTAGAATTTCACATTAGAAAGACAGAGATAACTCAAAATATTTGTAAGATATACATAAGTTACTCATCTAGCTCATGGTAATTATAGCTTCTAGCCTCGTGGTTAAACATGAAACACTTTTCTAGTATGGCGAAATTATGTCACATGTTGGGTCACTAATCTATGAAACAAGCACGTTGTGGTTCAAATTTGAATTAGCAAAATATTACAGAGTGATTGTCTAATTTGCTCATTTGGGTTACACCTCTTTGGGGAATAACCCCATTTTCACTTATAATTTTTTTTTTCTTTTGGTATTCGCTTTACCCTTATTTTAAAATTACATTCAAGTTGGTACAAATTTAATTTTTAGTTTTTAAAATTATGACTATTAAATATCTAAATTTTCAATTTTAACTCTACTAAATCTCTTAAAAATGTCTAGTAGATACATAAACTTTCAAATTAGTATCTAAAAAACGTTTAAAAATGAACCATTGTACTAGATAAAAAATTGTTTTTGTTACTAGTTGAACCTCAAACATTCGATTTTGTAGCAAATAGTTACATTATATCTTTTTAAAAAAATGTATGGTACTATATTTTTTACACACAAATCGAGATGTCAATAACTCAATATATATTTTTTAAAATCAATTATATATAACACAAATAAGACGTTAATGAGCTAAAATTTTAATATTATGTAAAGTTGTGCCCCTAAATGAAATTTAGGATCTGTCACCGTCTGTTGTCAGTTAGTTATGCTCATTTTTATGATATTATATCAAGGGTTGTTTTTAAATATAGAAAAATAAACCAAAATATTTACAAAATATGATAAAATTTTAGAACTATCAATATCTATCAGCGTCTATCATTGATAATTCAAAAACTTTACTATATCTTGTAAGTATTTTCAACAGTTTTACCATTTGAAATAATTTCTCTTATATCAATGTGTCTAAATTAAATTTATATAAACTTCTATCCCTTACGTAAAATCCAAGATCCGCCACTAACCACTAGCATTGATGGTCAATCACCATACTCTACACCAACCTAAACTCTTAAGATTGTAATCGAACGAGGAAGCAGAGGGAGACACCGAAGAATGAGAATTAGTAGTACAAACTAAAACGTTATAGGACATGGGTGAGCAGAGGGAGACATGAAAGAGGAGAATGAACAGAGGGAAGTAGAAGACAAGACAGCAGAGAACGAAGAACCATGAATGGAAAAAGTTAGGCCTTATAACTTTTAATAAAATAAAATAAAAATCCTATTTTCTTCTTGTAAAAATTAATTGTTTTTATTTAATGACGGTAAGTCATAGTCATAAATAGGCGACACTGAAAAAAGTGTCATCAATTTCTAAAAATACAAAAATCTTCTCCTTAATTCATCCTTTCTTTTGTTACATGCAAATTCATTCTTCTTGTAGTACATTTCACTATGCGAAAGTAGATCATTGACACAACATACAACTAAACTGCCTACCTTCCACTTGTAAAAGAATATATAATCAAAACCTAATTCATTTAAGATTGCAACAAACCTAATTCTCCACATGGTGGTCTTCTTCAAGACCTGGGAGCTACTAGAATATGGTAAATTAGAAAATGCTAGATTTTTTTTATATATATAATATCCTATGAAGCACAAACACGACTAATACGATTGGGTACGACTATTCATCAATTTCTAAAAAGTAAGATACGGATACGTCTAAGGATGCACCATTTTTTTAATATATATATTTCTAAAAAATGAGAATATTGATATGTTGAAAATACATTTTCTTTTTCTTTAAAATAATATAGGATATAGATAAATTTAGCATACAAGTTAATAACAATAGTACAAAATAGAATACAAAAAAAGCAATATCTAAGATGTTGAAGTACAATAGTTAATAAAATGCAATAGAAAAGTGATTGATATTGTAAAAAAAACATTTTTATTTATCAAAATATATTTAAAAACCTATTTTGAATGATTGTCAAATACTTCAATTTTTTTAATTTAAAATTATTTATATTTTAAATTAAACATTTGAAAATGTATTTCAAACATATATCAACGAGGGCGAGAGAATGTGTATTTTGACAATAAAATATTATTTTAGGGATAAGATCTTTTATATGGTGAAAAGCTTAAAAAGTGGGTGTGCTAGTTGGGGAGATCACGTGAAGAGTGGTTTGTTTTGGGAATGAAAAATTATTATTATTATTTTGTAAGAAATATTGACACGCTTTGGAAGATAAGGAGAGAAGGGAAAAAAAGAATAATGGGAGAAGATGAAGAAGCTGTGAAGGTAAGAGAGAGAAGAGAATTTTAGAGAATTTAATTAAAGGGGGAAATTAATTCACAAAATGAGGAAGTCAAGAATTTTGGGGAATTAATTTAATTCTTCCTTACTAATAACAATAATAATAGTGGACATATAAAGTAAAAGTGCTTAATGAGGAGAGAGTATAAATATACATTGGTTAAAATTATTGAATTCAATTTGGTGATTAATGAGTAGTTATCATATGAGTGTTGGAATTAATATTTCACGACAAATCGAGATGAGGGTGGCTTTTGATCTAAATTTTACAATCTAGAAATTTGATGAGTGGTTTATTGTACAAATATTTTATTATTGAGATAAATAATATGAAATTTAACAAATCTTATGAATACATGCTATTTAAGTGTATTGTCATGTGATTTTCAGGCAGAGTAATAAATTTCATGATTTTATATTCAAGAATAATTTATTAGATCTATTATATGAAGTTCGGACATAATTATCAAGATTTGAAGTGCATTCACGTTTCTAGCAGGAATTTATGTTTTAAAGTATTTTAAAGAAAATGTGTTTCATGTGAATTGTTGGATTTACGAAATGTTGTTTCAAAGAAAATTCATAGTTTTAGAATGATTTATGAATTATGTGTCGAGAAGATTTTTCAGAAGTGTCAAGCTTATGTTTTATGTTTAAAGTGGTTTTCAAACCACTAGATCGATGTACCTATGGCGATTGATTACCCACTGCACTCACATGAATGTGCTTCCATAGTATAGCCATGATATACACGAGGTCTTTGTGACCCACTACGACACATACATGGCTTTGTGTAACACTCGAGCCTTCACGGTATTCTTTAGGTTGAGAGATGAAATCAAGCTTTGGAAGGGAAAAGTTTGGCTAAGTACCTAAACTATGTCTTGGAGGAAGTAAAAGTACTTAGGAAAGTTTCTAAGTGTTGTAGGTATAGTAGGTTGAAGCTAAAATTTGACTAAGTGTTCAAAACAAGCTGTGAACCTTGAAAAATTTCAAGGCATGAATTAGCCTAGGTAAGTGAAGAATTGGCTAAGTGTTAATAAAGAGATTCGACTCATAACATAGTTAAGTAGGAGAAGTCATAGCACGGCTAAAGACATAACATAGTTGAATAGGAGAAGTCATAACATAGTTGGATAAGATAAGTCATAGCATAGTTAAGGAACTTCAACTCATAGCATAGTCGAGTAAAATTCTACCATGTTAGATGCATGGTAGGTGCATCCTAAGGAAAACTTTGGTCGATGCATAGGGGATATTGACCACTATGTTATGAGAAAGAAGAAACTATGTTGTGAGCATGAGGAGTTATGCTACGAGCATAAGAGACTATGTTGTGAGCATGAGGAGCTATGCTATGAGCATAAGAGACTATGTTGTGAGCATGTGGAGCTATGCTATGAGCATAAGAAACTATGCTATGAGAGTGTGAAGCCATGCGTTGAGATGAGGGACAAGGTGAAAGCATAGGGAAGAGTTGGTTAAGTGTTGAACAAACCATGCATTTAACTATGCACAACCAAAAGAGGTAGGAAAATAGCACAAGCATAGTTGGATGCATGAGGAGGTTCGAGGTGAGAATTTAACCAAGTGTTGAATAGTATAGGACACAAGTGATGAAACCTTAAAGGAAGAGAGTTGGACGCATAGGGAAGGGAGTTGGACGTTTACCTTGAGGTGAAGAGAGGCAAAGTAGACGCATAATTATGCTATGAGCTCAAAAGAGAAAGTTATGCTATGTGAAGGAGATGGAGGAAGAATGAAGTTGAGGAAGAGTTGGACGCATAAGGGAAGAGTTAGATGCATAGGAAGACTTTGTGGATTCCATTTTGGGTATATGAAGAGCAAGATGGAAGCATGAGACAATCCCTTGGGTAAGAATTACACCAAGAAATCCTAATTTTCCATAGTTGAACGCATACCTTTGGAGAAAAACATAGTTGGACGCATAATCATGCTATGAACCTAAAGAAGAAAGCTATGCTATGAGAGGGAGACAAGTTGGTAGCATAGTTAGGGAACCATGCTTCCAAACCTAGTGAACCATTTGTTGACTTAAGTTACTTGGAGAGCAAGGTCGAATTGACAGCGAGGTGAGGTACATGGTTTGATCAAATGAAGTCTTGGACCGAGCAAAGAATGAGGGGATGTATAGGGGAGCATGTAAAGTGTTGAAGTGCCACCTCAAGGGAAGCTATGTGTTGGCCTATGCATGGTGAAGACACCTAAGTCTTGCATGCAAGTAGGAGGTGTCAAGTAGAAGGTGTCAAGAAGTGTTACATTGGGCTTTGCATGGTGTTGACACTTAAGTTTTCCATGCACATGAGGCGTCATGCATTGAGGCATGAGAAGGATGACAAGGAAAATCCTAAATTCCTATAAATATCTTTAGGAGGTCTCATTTCACCTCACAACTCAAGTTTCCTCAAAAGAAAACTTAAAAATGAGGGAATTGAAAAGAATTAGAGTTGTTAAGGAGAGGCCTATTCATTTAGGAGGAAGCCTATGCGTTGAAGACACTGGACCATGCGCCCAACTTGATGTACATGCATTGAGTAGAGTAGTCAAGGTGTCCAGAAGAGCTGCCATGTGTCACAATCGCTCTTTCGGAAGCTTCTCTTAGAAATTGTGCGGTACTTGTTCCTGCTCACGAACAAGTCAGCCAACTCGAATACGGATTGCCGGTGGCACACCGAGTGCCTTTCGCAACCTCCACCCCCGTTTTAGGGAAAACGGGTTTGGAGAAAAGGTTTTCGTAAGAAGTTTTTGTGAGTGTGAATAAAGAAAGAAAGATTGTAGTAGGCTAGAAAGCAATAAGCAACAACAACAGCTTTATAGAGTACTACTCCGAGTATGAGGAAGTGATGATTAGTTTTATCCCCATATAGTGCATTCTGAACAAAAAGCCAACTGGCACCCTTGCATATGCAAAAGGGCAAGTGGTCACTTACAATGAAAATGTAAAGAAAGCAAGCTAACTAAGCTAATACAGTACATGATATGAAAGTATGCTATAAGGGGGTTGGATCGGGCATGCGGCCATGGGCAACAGGCCCTGGACAAGCATGACCGTGACATTCTCCCCCACTTAATTGGTTGACGTCCCTGTCAACCGACCTTGTTCAAAATCTGCGATGGCTAGAGCTGCATTCTTCAAATCTTCGGCCCACTCCCAACTGATCTCTTCGTCGGGAGATCCTTCCATTTCACTAAGAACTCTGTCAGTTCTCGTCTGGGTCTTCCAATACGGCGCGTACGTTTATTCAGGATTTGTGCAACTTCTTTCTCAGCGAAATTCTTCATCGTGACCGGTGGACACCTTAGCATGTTTCGCTGTTCATCCTCGGGATTGGGATGATAGGGCTTCAAGATACTCACATGGATGACAGGATGAATCTACATCCATGAGGGTAACTGAACCTTATATGAGGTTCTCCCGACCTTCTCAATTACCTCCACTGGACCTTTATATTTCCTTACTAGTCGTTGGTCTCTCTGGCCTCGGAAACGAAACTGTTCCGATCGTAGCTTGATCAAGACCTTGTCCCTAGCTTGAAACTCAAGGGACCTTCGCTTCTTATCAGCCCACTTCTTCATCCTTTTTTATGCTCTTTTCTAGGTAGACGTGAGCTATCTCAGAGGTTTTGCTCCACTCTTTAGTGAAGTTATGTGCCTGAGGACTTTTACCTGCATAAGGGTGGTCCATCAAGTGTGGCATGAGCAGCTGTCTACCGCACACCACTTCGAAGGGCATTTTTCCAATCGCAGAACTCTGCTGGCTATTGAAGCTGAACTGAGCCACATCTAACAACTGAACCCAGTTCTTCTGCCTAGCGTCGATAAAGTGACGCAGATATTCCTCGAGCATACTATTGAAGCGTTCTGTCTGGCCGTCAGTTTGGGGATGATAGCTAGAGGAGATATTCAGTGTTGACCCCAATATTTTGAACAATTCTGTCCAAAATGTCCCAGTGAATCTTCCGTCCCGATCGCTAACAATGCTCGTGGGGACGCCCCATAATTTCACGATGTGTTTGAAGAACAACTGGGCACTCATTATGGCTGTGCACATCTTCGGCATTGGGAATGAAGGTGGCATATTTTGAGAACCGGTCGATGATAACAAGGATCGATTCGAACTCTCCCACCTTGGGCAAATGGGTGATAAAGTCGAGGGACACACTCTCCCATGGTCTCGAGGGCACAGGTAGGGGTTCCAGCAGACCCACTAATTTTGCCCTTTTGACCTTGTCTTGTTGGCAGACAAGGCAAGTCTTGGTAAATTGCATGACATCATCTCGAAGGCTTGGCCAGTAGTAGTCTTGTTTCAAGAGGGCATGAGTCCTCTGCCAACCATTATGTCCTGCCCACGGTGTGTCGTGACACTCCTTCATCAGCGACGTTCGTAACTCCCCGGATCTGGGGATGTAGAGGCGATTGCCCTTGGTGTATAGTAGATCGTCTTCCACCCAAAACTGGTGTGTCTTCCCTTCTTTGGTCAACTGTATGATGGCCTGTGTCGCTATGTCGTTTGTCAAGTGAGTTTTGACAGTTTCTTGTACTGTTGCAACGTACTTTCTTGTAGGCGGGCGAACATGCATAGGACCGCATGTTTGCTCTTTCAGCTAAGAGCATCGGCCGCTTGGTTACTTTTCCCCGGTCTATGTTCGAATTGGAAATCGAACTCCGCTAGACACTCCTGCCACCATGCCTGTTTCGATGACAACTTCGGTTGGTTGAAGAAGTGGCAAATGGAGTCGTTGTTGGTCTTGACCACGAACTTGGCCCCTAAGAGATACTGTCTCTAGGCCCTCAAGCAGTGAACTACTGCTAACATCTCTTTCTCGGAGGCGGCATACCTCCGTTCGGCATCATTTTGTTTCCTACTCTCATACGCGATGGGGTGTCCGTCTTGGAGGAGGACACCACCCAACGCAAAGTCAGAAGCATCAGTCTCTACTTCAAATGGCTTGGTCACGTCGGCAATTCCGAGGACCGACCCCTCAATCATCACTTTCTTCAATCCCTTAAAGGCGGCTTGACATTCAGGAGTCCAGCTCCATTGGCTATCTTTCTTCAGCAGTTCGGTTAACGGCCCTGTTCTTCTTGAAAATCCTTCTACGAACCGCCT
The DNA here is from genome assembly GCF_027475165.1 of Benincasa hispida. Classification (NCBI taxonomy): domain Eukaryota; kingdom Viridiplantae; phylum Streptophyta; class Magnoliopsida; order Cucurbitales; family Cucurbitaceae; genus Benincasa; species Benincasa hispida. The sequence goes on along the minus strand of NC_143485.1, from coordinate 518,753 downwards.
ATAGTAGTTGGCTAGTCCGAGGAAGGATCGTAGTTTGGTCACAGATGATGGTACCCTCCAGTCTCTGATCGCGGCCACCTTGCCCTATTCCATACCAATCAGACCACACTCAATCACGTGGGCGAGGAAATTTATGCGCTCTTGGGCAAAGGAGCACTTCTCTCTCTTCAAATACAAATGATTTTTCCTCAGCTTTTCGAAGACTAGTTGGAGGTGATGTCGATGGTCCTCCAGTGAGGCACTATAGACCACAATGTCATCGAGATACACTACGACGAATTTGTCGAGGTATTCGTGAAACACTTGGTTCATTAAGGTACAGAAAGTTGCTGGAGCATTGGTGAGGCCAAAGAGCATCACGAGGAATTCGAAGGACTCCATATCTCGTGACACAGGTCGTCTTAGGTTCGTCTCCTTCAACAATTTAGACTTGATAATATCCCGACCGCAGGTCCAATTTCGAGAAATACTTAGCGTCGTGGATCCGATCAAATAAGTCAGTAATGATAGGAAGGGGATATTTGTTGCGAACTGTGAGCTTGTTCAAGACCCGTTAGTCGATGCACAACCGGAGGCTCCCATCCTTCTTCTTCTAAAACAGTACTAGGGCTCCGTAAGGGGCCTTTGCCGGTCTGATAAATCCTGCATCTAACAATTCGTCTAATTGTTTTCGGAGTTCGGCCAATTCTGGCGGGGCCATCCGATATGCATTCTTGGCGGGCGGCTTTGCCCCTGGTAACAACTCAATCTCATGGTCAATCCCCCTTCGTGGGGGTGAGGACTTGGGCAAGCTTTTAGGGATGACATCTCGATACTCTTCCAAGACAAATAGAACGTCTTTGGGGATCTCCTCTTCGGTGGATTCAACTAATTCTATCGAGATGGCCATGAACGTGGGTTCGTCATGGCCAGGCCTCTCTTCAATTGGAGGGCTGAGATCATTCTCACCCCATTTGGCTGCTTGATACTGGCTTGAACTACGGTGGGTGTAGATCCGGTAATGACTAGACATTTGGTGAGGGGCATTGGTATGACTTTATGTTCAAGTAGGAACTTCATCCCCAATACCACGTCGAAATCATCCATCTTGACAATCACGAAGTCAACGAGGCCCTTCCAGTCTCCTAACTTCACCGGAGTTCTCTTCGCTATCCCCGTAATCGGTAGGGCTGCAGAATTCACAGCTTTCATCTTCCCTGCATCTCTTTCCCAGGTCAAGTTCAGGCGGCAGGCTTCCGTTTCAGCTATGAAGTTATGGGTGGCCCCAGAGTCGACCATAGTGCTCTTGGCCGATCTTTGGTTGACCCAAGCGTCCATATACATTAGTCCTTTCTCTAGTAGCTCCGTCGCCTTTCCCATTTTCTTCTGGAGCGCAGATAAGAATTTCAATGCCCCCATCCTGAGATTTTCAATTTCTGCAGCTGGTTCGATTACTGTCTCCTCCAGTTCAGCCTTGTCTTCGGAAGCAGAGGCTAATGTGGCTTGAAAAGCATTGAACGCGGTTCGATTTGGACATTCGCCTGCCCTGTGTGGCCCTCTACATATGAAACAAGACATGTGGCGGTTGTAATTGTTATGCTGTTGCGACGGCCCTCGCCAGTTGTTTCCTGATCTCGGTTGGAATGGTTTACGGTCCCCCCCTGTGTTCTTGTCTCCTCCCCCAGGTCTGGGAGGACTGGAACGACTATTTTTGTTTCCCCCATTTGAGGAAGTTGACTGCTTCCTCACATCTTGCGAGTTAGTGCTAAGGTCGTATAGCCGTTCAACTACTGCATAGGCAGAGGGGAGATCCTGTACTCTCTGTTCATATAATTTTGATTTCGCCCACGGTTTCAGCCCTTCGACAAAGCAAAAGACCTTGTCTTTCTCGACATATCTCGTATATCCAACATGAGTCCTGCAAACTATTTTACGTAGTCCCTGATGTTACCTGTTTGCTTCAACTCTCGAAGTTTTCGTCGAGTCAAGATCTCGACATTTTCAGGGAAGAACTGTGAGCGAAGTTCTTGTTTCAATCTATCTCAAGTATCAATAGTGCATCGTCCTTCCTGTATGTCTGTAAATCGTGATCTCCACTATAGTTTTGCATCTTCAGCCAGATGCATCATTGCTAGTGTGACTTTCGACTCTTCAGTCACTATGTTCGTCGCCTTGAAATATTGCTCAAGATCGAAGATAAAGTTTTCCAGGGCTTTTGCTTCTCGCACCCCACAGAAGGGTTTCAGTTCTGGAATTTTTATTCTGCTTACTGCCATTGCTCTCTCAGATGGGGCTTGGTTCCCTACCGCTTGGATGGTGAGATTCACCCTTGTGCTCAAATCCGCTATCTCGGCTCTGACGACGTCAAGGGCCGACCGAAAGTCTTCAGAAAAATCGGTTACCATCTGAAGTATTACTTTTTGGGAGCCGTCCAGCTCTTCGACGCGCTCCTTTATGTGGGCAACAGAGCCCGATGAGCTATCGCCATGTTCAAAGTTTCCAGACCGTGCTGTTTTGGTCTCGAGGGTCTCTACCCTCATCATCAATTCTCTGACGGGTAATCCTCTAGGCAGCCCACTACCGCATCAATTCCATCGGCTTTCTCAGCAACTTCTTGTAGCCGAGTCTCTAGGAAACGGACATTATCCGGGACCTCTCTCAGGTAAAGCATTTGCTCTTTCATCTCTACCAACCTATCCACATGGGACTTGTCAGGTTCTTCTTCGCCGACATGATCACTGATCTTTCCTCTGTGAGCCGACTTGCCTCTGATACCAACTGTCACAATTTCTCTTTCGGAAGCTTCTCTTAGCGATTGTGCGGCACTTGTTTCCGCTCACGAACAAGTCAGCCAACTCGAATACGGATTTCCGGTGGCACACCGAGTGCCTCTCGCAACCTCCACCCCCGTTTTAGGGAAAACGGTTTTAGAAAACGGGTTTGGAGAAAAGGTTTTCGTAAGAAGTTTTTGTGAGTATGAATAAAGAAAGAAAGATTGTACTAGGCTAGAAAGCAATAAGCAACAACAACAGCTTTATAAAGTACTACTTCGGGTATGAGGAAGTGATGATTAGTCTTATCCCCATATAGTGCATTCTGAACAAAAAGTCAACTGGCACCCTTGCATATGTAAAAGGACGAGTGGTCACTTACAATGAAAATGTAAAGAAAGCAAGCTAACTAAGCCAATACAGTACATGATATGAAAGTATGCTAGAAGGAGGTTGGATCGGGCATGCAACCATGGGCAACAAACCCTGGACAAGCATGACCGTGACACCATGCGCCCAACAGCCTTAAGGTAGCCTTAACTTGCACCCACTGTTGTCCAAGAATGTTCAAAGGCCTAGTTTCATATTAGTTGGAGTTGGTAGGCTAAGTTTAGGGCCAAGATTATATTCTAAGGTTATTATTGCCATAAGCATGAGATTCTAATTTAAATTGGACTAGTGTAGGCCCAACATTTTTTAGAAGAAGTTGGGAAGCCAGAAGGTTTAGGAAACAGGAGAATCTCTAGTAGCAAAATGGTGAGTGGTATTCTTTAAAGGTTTCTTGTGAAATTCTATATATAGATATATGCATAGCTTGCATGGGATAAGAATACGTGACACAAGATGGTTAGGGGGTCAAAGACTTGGTTCCTAACCTGTGGTATAATCTCACGGGATGGTCAGGAGGTCGTGGGATCTAGTTCCTAAGCCTATAGGAAGTACCTCACATGGGATAGTCAGAGTACCGACGGGTCTAGTTTTTTAGCCCATATGACGTAGGTCTATGTACACATAGAGGGATTAACTTTCTACAGTGTATGTAGGGATAGCAGGAAACGAATACGTTCAAGCTTGAGGTTTTGTGGGAAAACCTCATTGTGTTTAATTAATGCACTATGTTTGAGCCTTTGCTCTTAACGGTTGTAAGAGACCTTGTAAGTTGTTTACCACTCACTAAGCTTCTTGAAGCTCATTCTTTTCTTTTATATTTTTTCTTCGCAGGTAGGGGAAAAGTCTGGGTTTCTGCGAGAAGACGAGGTCTGCCACGAGTTAAATATTTTATATAGTAATTTGTAGAAATGGGTTGGGCAAATGATTTGTAAAACCTTGAAACTGTACAAACTTTAATTTCTGTTTAATGAAAACTTGAAGTTAATTTTATTTTCACCTAAGTTGAGTTGAAGCTAGTTCTCACAAAAAGGTGGTATCTACCATCCTCACACCTCTTTTCGGGCTTGAGAGGTAAACTCGGGAGGGGGTGCGACACTTTGGGCCATGTGTCAAGGTGTTTTACCTTTTGGGGGTTGCTCTGCATGCACGTATGACCATGTGTCTCTGCTATTTACCTTGACCTTGCTTGATGAGTAGTATGACAACGTTTCCTCTGCTATGCATATGAAGTTTGATCAATGTATAGTATAACCATGTTTCTTTACTATATACGTTGAGTTTCTCTGTATATAGTATGACCACGTGCAGGTACAAGTTTGGTGATAGTTTTTATAAGTTCATGTTCACGATTGCAAGAGAACGATCAAGATTTTATTTATGCAATAATTTTCAAGTTATTAAATTCTTAGGTTCTACATCTATTTACAGGTTATGCTTATGATTGCAAGAATATGTTTATGATATACTATATGTGTTATCTCTTTCAAGTTTTCAAACTACTCATGTTTTAAGTAAATTTACAAAACTTATGTTTCTATCTAATATGATTATAATTTCTTCAAAATTATTTTCTTATAAATTTCACCACTCACTAGGCATTTTTAACTCAACCTTTTTTTAAAAAATTCCCCCATCAGGTTGCTTTTGAGTTTTAACAAGGATTAGGGGATCAGAAGCTGCCACCCAACTCATTAGTTCGTTATGATATGTAGGTAAACGAGGTATTTAGTTCAAGTTAAGTTTTTAGTTTAAGACAAGTTTGATGGTAGACTCCATTACACGCTCGGGGTCTACTGTCATCGCATCTTGTCCCAGGTTTAGGTAGGGTAATTTGGGACGGGGTGTGACAACCTCCTCAATCCCCATAAGGTAATTTCAATATGGCCAATCTCACATCTTTCCCAAAATCAGTTTCACTACATTGTATTTATTGCTCTAGCTAATTGTCCCCCATTTTCAAATGTGATTTATATGGTGGCATTTTAAATATGTCATCAGCTCAACCCTAGATAGGTGGTGGAAACTACCATGTTAGAGTACAGTAGAGGCAGAGAAATTTTTTTGGTGGAACAGTGAAATACATAAGATAAAAAAGAACACCATTTTTTTTTTTATGGATTTATGAATTATAAGCATGAAGGTCTTGTGTTTTGACATGAACGGGATTCAATCAATGGTCTTAAGTTTCTTGAGACCTATTTAGGGTACTCAAATTTAGAATAAAAAAAAAGTTGTTTAACCTAAATTTGTTAGGCATATCCACCATTTGAGTCTCCAACAATTATTCCAATAATTACATATTTGAATTGACTAATTGACAAATACACCGACATAGATTTCATGGTTGTTTGACTAATTGCAATGAGATTCCCTAATATCATGCTAAAAATAGGTATAGGTAGAAAACTTTATACATTGTGTCAAAATACTCTTGAACTTCAACTTTTAAAAGTTTCAATAACACCCTTGAACTTAACAAAAAGAAAAAAAAATCAAGAATACCGGTACTGTTAGTTTTAGTTTTAGATGAAAAGTATTAGTATTCTTAATTTATTTCAAAAATATCTTTAAACTTTCAAAAGTTTCAATGATATATTTAAACAAAAAAAAAAAAAAAAACACCCTTATCATTAATATATGGATGGAAATCATTAAAATCTAAATCTCAATGTGTCATTAATTCTCAACGTGTCTTTATTTTTGTATACTAAACTCAAACGATAGATTACCACACGCTCAACATACAACTTTGTTAAGATATTTAAGTTATAATATTTCTTGGTGGTTTCATTACTCTCTCTCTTTTTTTTTTTCTATGATCTATATGCATCTTAACATAGTTTTTTTTTTTCTTTTTTTCTTTTTTTATCTAGATAAACAAAGGTCAAATAGTAACATAAAACAACAAAAATAGTAACGAGAAGAAAATCCATGGATGGGAGATGAAGGACGAAGAAGAAAAGTAAGAGACCGTTAAAGAAGAGAGCCAAAAAAAAAGAAAAATAGAGAAATGTTAGATCATGAATTGAAGTAGAGAGAGGAAATATAAGAGAGAAGGTGATAAGGTGAAGATAAACCATCGATGCATTTTTGTTTTTTGTTCTTTTTTTTTTTTTTTTTAAAAAAAAGATTAGAGTTAAATGATCTTTTTAAAATATTATTATGCTAATTATTAGGTACCATCTTGTAAAATCATACACGACCTCACTCAAAGTGACACAAACAAAAAGCTAATTTTGGGAATGCTTTATGCCATTATGTGGTCAACTTTAAAGCAAAATTTATTATTTTTTATATTACAATCTATTTATTAATTATTTCCTTTCCTCTCCACATCTCAACTTTCTTCTCTATTCTTCTCTTCTGGTTGAAGGCATTGCTCTCTCTACTTTTTCTTACACTTTTCCTACTTTCTCTCCCATAATATCTTCTCTTTGCTCCTTCTTTACTTAACCCACAACCATTATTTTGAAAAATGAAACTATTTGAAAGTGACTAAAGTTGAGAATTTGACCTGTAAATAATTGTCATCAAATTTTATGAAATTGAATATATATATATAGGTATATATGGATTTAATACCTTCAAAAGAAATATACATACTTTGAAATTGGTACAATACCATGATAAAAACTATTAGCAAATATTCAAAATAGGAATGAACTAACAAAAAGGAGCTAGAATAAGGCAAACAAATTAAGAACTACGAAATGAAAGTAAAACATCTGAGTAAAGGTAATCACAATCGAGAGGTCAATAAACTCCTCATTTAGCAACCTCAGTCGACACGTCAACAACATTTCCTCGAGATGCTTGATCGACCAAATTGAATACATCAAGCAGTGTAGTGTTGTTACAGTTAGGACATTTGAGATCTAACTTAGACGACATGACGTACATGAGGCATCGGGTGCACCCTAGTAGCACCATGACTGTCAATGAGGCATCTTCGGTTGTTGAATTAGATACTCCTAACGATAGATCTTGCAATATCGGTTCTAACTTTGGATTGTTGAAGTTTCGATCCATAATTCGTCAGAGTTCTTCAACAAAGAAATGGAGAAAGAGAATGAAATGTACAATTAAACAAAGAATAGGAGAACAAATACAATGTTGTATTTATAATAGTAAGATATATATATTATTTAAAAAGGGGAAGAGAAAAGTATGGCCAAAGGTGGAGTAAACAATTAGAAGGTCTAAATTATCATTTAATACAAAGTTTGAACATTGACATTTAGGTTTTGGCGGTAGGAATATCCAACTTGGTTTTGAAAATCATGTCATTAACTCCTTTGATATGGATACATTTGACTTATAATCCATAAGTTTATGGCATTTTGACTTGTCAAATTCACAAGTTTATGATATTGACTTGCTAACACAAACGTATCAAGTTTAGTGACCTACCACCAATGATAAGACGAACAAAATCCAATTTTAATAAGTTTATTTTTTGGTTAAGTCACTCCTCAAAATTTGCTCTTCAATTTTTATTTTCTTAAAGTATTCAAAAGGATAAATTACAAATTTACATCTGATAGTTCAATATAGAATTAAACTAACATGTTCTAATATCATATTAAACTGATGGGTGAAAATAAATTTAATTATATCATGTAACAAAATTATGAGGAGACTTAATTATGAGATACAAATTTGAAGTTGAGATTTATTAGATAAATATCAAAGTTAATGGAAAACATATAATTTAAAGTATTTAAAAAAGAAGAGAAAAATATTAGAAAACCATTAGTATATACTATTGATTCTCTTATAGACCTTTCATATAGACATTATGTAAGTTGGGAAATTGTACTGTATAGGAAGTTTTAAAATTTCTTTCGAAAGAATGACATAAAATAACTTCATTAAGAAATGGTCAGAAATAGTACTTTGAAATTTTCATCTTACAAGTAGTATCTTTTTTAAAATTTATTCAAATAGGTTTTCTCAATTCATCTCGGATGAGATCAACCATCAAAATTTAATTAAAAATTTAAGTCTTTATAACTTATCGATTGTTTTGGGTTTCTCGTAGAAAGATTAAACATCAAGATTCTACTAATTTTTTGCTTCGTTTGGTAACCATTTTGTTTTTTTTTTGTTTTGTTTTTTTTTTTTAAAATTAAACCTATAGACACTACTTTCACCTTCAAATTTCTTTTTTTGTTATCACTTTTCACTAATGGTTTTAAAAAACAAAGCCAAATTTTGAGAACTAAAAATAGCTTTCAAAAAGTCGTTTTTGTTTTTTAAATTTGGCTAAAAATTTAACTATTGTACTTAAAATGCAAAATCATAGTAAGAAATGTAGATGATGTAGGCTTAATTTTCAAAAATATAAACAAAAGAAAAATGGTTACCGTAACCTATGTAATCTACCAAAATTTTGCACCAAATAATCTATTTTTAAATTTTTTCCAAATTCAGTCATCTTTACGAAATATTATATTCAATTCTCGCGTATTTTTCAATATTTTTGGCCAAATTCTGTTTCCACAAATATATAAATTTTTAAATTTTTAAATGAATTTACCAATTAGATTTTTTTCAGATGCATGATTCCATTTTTATTTTTAAATTTTAGGAAAGAATAAATTTTACAAAAAAAAAAATATAAGATATGAAAAGTATATAAAATCTCGGTATTAATCCATCCGAGAATTACTGATATTGGCGTTAATTTGCCCATGATTAAAACAAAGATTTTATATATTTTTCATATCTTACTATGATTTTTTTCAAAATTTAAAAACTAAAATGTAATCACTTAACATTCGTCTAAAAAATTTCATTTGCGTAATTGGTAAGTTGATTTGGATATTAGAAATTGGTTATAATATTTGTCAAATATAACTGAATTTGGAGAAACTTTTGAAAACACATAAGATTTGGGAAGACTACATAATATTTAGAAAAATTACCATAGAATCTTGGTGGTAATCCCTCCAAAATATACCAAGATGAAGACCCAAAATATTAGAAAATTTTAATTTTTTAACTAAATCTTGATGGTCGATGTCCTCTGAGATTGATCCAAAAAACTGTTTAAACGAATTTAAAAAAAAAACATTAATTTTGTAAGATGAATACTTCAATAAGCTATTTCCGACCATTTTAAGTTCATCTGATTTATAACAAAACACACTGACATTGACGTGTTTCTCATTTTTTACTAATCCTAAAATGTCGTAGCAGTATTTTTAGATATAGTGTAACCTATTCCTACTAAACAGATTCAAATATGAAAAATGTGTATTTGCTAAGTTTTCGGCCCCTCCAAATATTTAGAATCATTCTATCTTTTTTTTTTTTTTTTTTTTTTTTTTTTTTTTTTTAAAAAAAAAATCACATTATCTTTATTATTTTTTTTACTTTATCTTACTTTTTCATATTTTAATTTATATTTTCTTATTTAGATTTGAAAAAAAAAAATTAATTTGACTATATAAAAAACTTTGAGGAGATAGATGTAATTACATAGGTAAAATGGTAATTTGACTCTGTTGTAATTACAAGCGATTCGTAAAAGATCGACTTACTATTGATTGGTTATATTCGTGTACACACGAATATATCTACAATCGAAGAGTGCAGCTGTGAATCTTTAATGGATTAGTTAATGAATGTTGATTAATTTATTTAAAACTTTAATTAATTAATTTCATATCATTGAAGGTTATAATCTGTACGTCTATTAAGTCATCTTGCTAGCTCACTAAGAATAAAACAAAAAATAAATGGTTTGGAATAATTCGAATTGTTCGACTTATTTAAAGGAAACAAAGGCATCATTTATATATAGTTAATTATAAATATGATTTATAATTAATACTATATATAATCGAGATAAAGATTTGAATAAGATTCAAAATAGTATAATGTATATAGATACATTATAATATAAAATTAATTTTGAATAAGATTCAAAATTATACTTTACAAGAGTAATATACCAGAATGTGATTCGAATATTGATTGTATGAACGTGATTCATATAATTACCATAGATTATAATAAATATGAATAAGATTCATATTGAAATTATAGGTTAGGAGAGAGTTATGCATTTAAATATGATTTAAATGCATGTTTATTTAAATTTATAATTGATTAATAAGATTAGTTCATTATTATATATATTATTTAATTTTATAATTAATTAATTGTTTTTATATAATTAAAATTAAATATTGAATTTGATTTTAACTAAATAATATTATAAATTAAAATAACTCCCCTACAGTTGCGAGAGAATAATTGTTGATGTGAGGGGAGTTAACTCCCTCTCACGTTTATTTTTGTGGTAAAAGTTCTCATTCTATAAGGGTTATAGAAAACAAGAAGAAAATATCAAAGAAAAATTCTCTCTCATTTTTCCACTCTCGGTTTCTCTATACATTCTTCCCTTTTATCTTCCAAACAAGAAGGATCTCACCACCCTGTTCCTTGTCCTAAAAATAGCAAGAAAGATCCAGTGATGATGTCTTGGGGTATGTTTTTGTTCTTGGAAAGAGATTAGAGTTCGAGGGAGAAGTTCACAGCACGAAGAGTTTGTTACGTGGAGACGATTTCTAAGAAGAAAGTCTTCAAGGTTGAGCCATTTATTATTCCTGTATCAAGCATGTTGTTGATTAGTTTAAATGTTTATCCTATTACTTTGCGTTTTCTCTGTTTTTTTCACGTTTTCTAAAATGAAATTGATTGACACATGCGTTTACTGCGCTTCCATTGAGGAATTCGATTTCTTCAAATGGTATCAGAGTTAATTCGTGTCCCAATTTTTCTTTTTGAAAACAAAAAATTAGAGAAAATATTATGTTTTCTGCATATTGTATGTGAGAATTGCGAAATATATGTTTTTTGGGTTTGAAACTATCAGATTACTGTTTTACATGATTTGATCTTATAAGGGCCCGATGTTTTTTGCGCGTTTAATTTAGTAATTGAGTCTGTAAGTTCGGGTCTGAGTGTTCTAGCAAGAATTGTTGAAGACGACGTTAAACTCCGTAGCAAACAGACGAAGTTTGAAGCACAAAGGAGTAGTTTTCCATTTTTATTATTTTTTGTTGGAAATTAATGTAATTTTGATTTTTTATTAATTAAATTAATATAATATGATAATATTAATTTGATTATTATTTTAGGGTTCCAATCAGTTTATTTTCACTGTTTACTTTAATTTAATGCATGTGATGTATGATTAAATTAATATATGTTACATAATATATGCCATTATAGATTAAAATCCCATCTTAAGATAAACATATTGAGGCATAATATTTAATATAAATGTTATATTATATGGTTGCATTGCATGATATAATAAGCATGCTCATGCATCATATTTAATATAATTATTATATTATATGGTTGCATGTACTAATAAGCATGTCGATACATCATAATTTAATATAAATGTTATATTGTATGATGGGATGTGTATGCTTTTCATTAGTGTTAATATAGTTGTTATATTTATATGATGAAAATGGAAATGCATTGAGCATGACATTACCTAGTAAATGTAAGAGTTATATTTGATTAATGTCATTAGAGTACATGTTATAGGTTTTAATAATTTATTAAAATATGAATTTTTTATGTTTAATGAGATAGATTAAAATTTATAACAAAGAGTTGCATGCAAACATAAGGACTTAATTAATTTTAAATGGTTTAAATTAATTCACTTAGACTTATGTTTAAATATTTCTAATATAATTAGAAATATGCTCATCTTTTATTTTTTGTTTTAATAGGATTAAAATGAATGCAACACAAGATTAAATTTATAAAATATGTACCTATAAGGGACATTTGTCTAAGGAATGTTCTGTCTAGGCTAGGGTATTTAAGCTGACGAAAATGGAATATCCCTATTTGGAAACTGATTTGGAAGATAAATTAGTCAAATATTTTATAAGTATGCAATAGATGATTAGAATTTATTAAAGTGTTTAATAAATGATAATCATACATTGTTAAACTATCCAATATAAGTATTATATTGGGCAAATTTAGCAAGGACTTAGGCAAATTATTAGCTGGATTTACCTAAATAATAAACCTAGGTCTAAAACCCAGGTATAAAACCCTTAGTGCGAGAAAAGATATATAGGGTGTGTCAATCTTCTTTCACGTTCTCCGTTAAAGTTCAGATTGTGAGATCTATGCTTGGTCCTATGTCATCCACGATTTGTGTCCTCCCTTCGGAAGGTGTTTGCGTAGGCTAATATCAAGGTGAATAGAGAAAGTGTTTATAGTAATTGGAAGAGTGACGTGTGTCAACACATCCTATAGTCTCCTTCATTGGTTTGCAAGTGAGGTTTCATGCTTGGCCTCGTGGTACCTTTGATTTGTGTCCCCCTTCAGAAGGTGTTTGCATGAAATTGATATCAACACAAACTCTAATAATGGATAGGGTCGCTTTAGTTTTTGCCCCAATCGATTTTCCCCTTCGGTTCACTCATTGGGGCGGAAGTCGAGGATCTAAAAAATGGAGGGTCACACTTGCAAGAAATTGTTAAGCTAGTTAATAATTTCTTAATCATGGTGACTAATTATTATAGGAAAAAGAGTTATTTTGGTGTAATAATTGGTTGAGAGTGTCTCAATTCAGTGAAGGGGCAACTGACCACTCTCCGGTGACTTTCATCATAAAACACTGAAGTATGCAAAATTAGATGTCACATAGGGTTTATTAAAATTTTACTAAACTTGATTGAGTTTAAAGAGTTATGCACTTTCTAATATAAATAATTTGTTTGTTTTCAGCAATTTCAAATATGACTAGTGCTACTATTAATTTGCTAAGAGTTGATAAGTTAACTAGTGAAAATCATACAATATTGAAAAACACGATAAATATTGTGTTTATTATTGACGACCTAAAGTTGGTCTTACATGAGGAGTGTCCTCAGGTCCTCACTCCCATTGCATCTTAAAATATTTAAGAAGCATATGAAAGGTGGATGAAAGCAAACGAGAAGACTAGAGCATACATTATAGCCAGCTTTACTAATGTTTTGGATAAGAAACACGAGAAAATGGTCACTACATTCGAGATCATGGACTCGTTGTAGGAGATGTTTGGACAACCATTCACATAGATCAAGCACAATGCTCTGAAATTCATTTTTTATGCCTATATGAAAGAGGGACCTTAGTGTGAAAACATGTTCTCAATATGATGGTCCACTTCAACGTGGAAGAAATGAATGAGGTTGTCACTGATGAGGTCAGTCAAGTTAGTTTTATTCTTGAATCTCTTCCGAATAGTTTTCTAAAGTTTTATAGCAATGTTGTCATGAACTAGTTTGACTACAACCTTACGACTCTTCAAAATGAACCACAGACTTATGAGCCTTTGGTGAAAGCCAAAGGACAGAAGAGGGAGGCAAATGTTGCCAGTTCCTCTCAAATTTTCCAATGAGGTTAGACTTCTGAAACTAAGTTTGTGTCTTCTTCCTTTCCCACTAAAAAATTGAAGAAGAAGAAGACTGATAAAGGAAATAAAGCTAACCAAGTTGTAGCACACAAGGGTAAAAAGGCCAAGGTTGCAAAAAGAAACTGTTTCCATTACAATCAAGGAAATTGGAAACAAAGTTGCCCTAAGTATTTGACAGAAAAGAAGAAGGCCAAACAAGGTAAATGTGATTTACTAGTTTTGAAAACTTGTTTAGTGGAAAATGATGATTCGACTTAGATAGTTGATTCAGGAGGCCCCTAATCACGTTTTTCTCTTTTTAGGGAATTAGTTCCTGGCAGTAGCTTGGGACTGGCAAGATGACCTTGCGGGTCGGAATTGGGCAGGTTGTCTCAGTAGTTGCGGTGAGAGACATCAAATTACTTCAGAAATATTATTTGTTACTAAATAATGTATATGTGATTCTTGGTTTAAAAAGAAACTTTGGTTTTTGTAAAATGTTTGCTCAAACAATATTATAATATCTCATTTTCTGTAAGTAAAGTGTTTATTTATAAAGATGTGATTAATATTTGTTTTCCAAACTTAGAGAGTAATTTTTATGTGTTAAGGTCGTTAGCATCTAAAGCATTTGTAAATACTAAAATGTTCAGAAGTGCAACAACATAACATAAATGAAAAAAGATTTCTTCTAAAGAAAATGCTCATCTTTGGCATCTAAGGTTAGGTCACATAAATCTCAATAGGATTGAGAGGTTGGTTAAAAATGGAATTTTAAGTGAGTTAGAAAAAAAACTCTTTACTTGTATGGGAGTCATGTCTGGAAGGCAAGATGACGAAAGATTTTTACTGGAAGAGGTTATAGAGCTAAAGAGCCCTTAGAACTTGTATATTTAGACCTCTGTGGTCCGATGAATGTTAAGGCAAGAAGATGGCATGAATACTTCATCTCTTTTATAGATGATTATTCAAGATATGGGTATCTTTACCTAATGCAACACAAGTCTGAAGCTCTTGAAAAGTTCAAAGAGTATAAGGCTAAGGTTGAGAGTTCATTAGGTAAAGCCATTAAAACACTTCGATCACATCAGAGTAGAGAGTATATGAATTTGAGATTCCAGAACTATTTGATAAAACATGGAATCATATCTCAACTTTTGGCACCTAGTACACCTCAACAAAAGGGTGTATCAGAAAGGAGAAATAGAACCCCCTTAGACATGGTTCGGTCTATAAGGAGTTATGCTCAGTTACCTGATTTGTTTAGGCATTATACGATAATGATTGCAATGTACATTTTGAACAATGTTCTGTACAAATGTGTTTCTGAAACTCCTTTGGAATTATGGAGAGGTCGTAAAGATAGTTTACGACAATTCAAGTTTTGGTTGTCCAACACACATGGTTGAGACAAATATAAAGAAATTCAAAAGAATGCTTATTTGTAGGTTACCCCAACGAAACGAGAGGTGGTCTCTCTCTCTCTCTCTCTCTTTTTTTTTTTTTTTTTTATCCAAGAGAAAATAAAGTATTTGTATTGACAAATACTACATTTTTTACGAAGACCACATCAGGAAGCATAAGCCCACAGTAAAATCATGTTAAATGAGTTTTCTAGTGAAACTACTAAACTTCAATAAGAGTTGTTGAAGAGGCTAGTACGTCAGCAAAGTTGTTGATGTTTGTTCATCTAATCAAACACATTCATTTCTAGAGTTAAGAATGCCTCAACATAGTGGGAAGGTTACGAACCAAGCTATTTGCTATATGCGTTTAATAGAAGCCCAATGCATCGTACCAGATGATGATGCTGAGGATCCATTAATCTATAATCAGGTAATGAATGATGTGAACAAAGATGAATGGGTTAAAGCCATGGATCTAGAAATGGAGTAGATGTACTTCAATTCTATATGGGATCTTATAGATCTATTTGATGGGGTAAAACTTATAGGTTGTAAATGGATTTATAAGAGGAAAAGGGATGTAGATGGAAAGGTGCAGACCTTTAAGGCTAAATTGGTGGCAAAGAGTTATACTTAAGTTAAGGAAGTGGACATGAAGAAACTTTCTCACCTATTGCTATGCTTAAGTCTATTAGGATTCTCTTGTCCATTGCCACATATTATGACTATGAGATATGATAAATGGACGTCAATATTGCTTTTTTGAATGGTAATCTTGAAGAGAGTATCTACATGAACAACTAGAGGGAATCATTGAATCGGGTTAAGAGCAAAAAGTTTGCAAGCTTAAACGTTCTATTTACGGGCTGAAACAAGCATCTAGATCTTGGTAAAATTTGATATTGCGATTAAATTTTGTGACTTTGATCAAAATACTAATGGACCTTATATCTACAAGAGAGTCATCAATAGTACAGTAGCATTCCTAGGTTATATGTAGATGATATCTTACTCATTGGGAATGATGTAGATAACTAACTGATGTAAAGAAATAGCTACCCGCTCCATTTCAAAAAAAAGATTTGGGTGAGACGCAATTTGTTCTAGGGATCTAGATCATAAAGAATCATAAGAACAAAGCATTGGCCTTGTCTCAGGCATCGAATATTGACAAGATGCTTATCAAATATTCGATGCAAAATTCTAAGAGGGGTTTATTACCTTTCAGGAATGGAATCGTGTTGTCTAAGGAGAACGAGGGACTATATGCTTGTATATAGCTAAGGATTTGATTTTTACAAGATACACTGACTCTGCTTTTCGAATTTATAGGGATTCTAAGAAATCCACATCAGGATCAGTATTCACTCTTAACGGAGGAGCTATAGTTTCGTGGAGTGTCAAGCAAGGTTGTATTGATGACTTCACCATGGAGGCTGAATATGTAGCTGCTTATGAACCTGCTAAAGAAGTCATTTGGCCTATGAAGTTCTTGATGGATTTAGAAGTTATTTCAAATATGACTTTGCTCATCACACTTTATTGTGATAATAGTGGTGTTGTGGCAAACCCCAAAGAACCTCGAAACCATAAGCGCAAGAAGCATATTGAAAGGAAATATCATTTAATAAGAGAGATTGTGCAACGGAAAGACGTGATTGTCACAAAGATAGCTTTAGAGAACAATGTTGCTGATCTATTTAAAAAGGTTCTCACGACCAAAGTGTTTGAGGGTCATCTAGAAAGTCTAGGTCTATGAGATATGCACCACATTAGTTAGAGCAAGTGGGAGATGTTGGATTTTATGTCCTAAAACTCGCAGTTTATAAAATTAAACATATTTTATTATCAATAAAGATGTTATTCAATATTTCTTCAATATAGTTATTATTGAATCTATTAATTGCATTCATAAATTCTAAATCCAATAAACTAAGTTCCATCAACATAAATACTTGAACTTTATGTAGAGACATAAAGATGGGTCAAAGTTCGAGTAAATAGCCAAAATGGTCTATAGTACATGATTAAGGTTGGGTACCTTATTCTGGTAACACTATTGGATGCGGCCTACTCTGTAGCTATTACAAGTTGTTGTAAAAATACTACAAACGAAGTGATCCAGATTCGTTCATGTATTGACATGAGGAGTGAGGGCATCCTATGTAATGAGTTTACATAAGATCGGACCAAGAAATAAGTCATTCTTAATATATAATGTTGTTACATAAGATCAGACCAAGAAATAAGTCATTCTTAATATATAATGTTGTTTACTGTTTAAGACTGATTATTTTGTTTAGATGACCTAGGTACCTCGATCTTAATTCAGAGCTAATTTTGAACTCCTATCTATTCAACATTATCCTTAGATTTGCATGGGTGAGGGTTGGCTCAATAGTGCCGGCTCAATAAGCCTCCCATTTATGGGTAAGATTGGGTAAGGGACATAGGGTGCAAGACGGAATTCACACATACCTAATTTAGGGATAGGAGAAAGGTTATTCTCTTAGGTACTGAATCCAAGTCTTGAACAAGGGGCCCTACCCTCTCACTGGCCCGAGAAGAATTCGGTTTAGTGATTAGATCATAAACCAATTGTTCATTAGAGGATCAGTAAGAACTTAAGGAGAAAGACGTAATATCGGGGGTAAAACAACATATTACCCAACTTACGATCAACCTATGAAGGGTCAACTTATGGGTTATGGTTAAATCATGTGGACATAAATATATCTACAGTGAGGAGAGTGCAACTATTGAGCTATAATGGTGTGACTCGATAGTTAACGGATACTGATTAATTTAGATTAAAGAGTTTAGCCAATTAATCTTAATCGTTGGAGCTCATTATCTGTAGGTCCATAAGGTCCCTCTACTAGCTCGTAAAACATGAACACCTTGAATTAATAAATTAAGTGAATTTGGAATGATATCAATTTGAATTGTTCAAATTGAATTAGGGTTTGAGTTTGAATAAGTTCAAAATCAAATTAGGGTTTGATTAATTATATTCGATATAATTAACGTTTAATTTTAACAAAATTTGAGAGTTTATAATATTTAAATATTGATTTAAATATTAATTGCATGAATAGGATTCATGTATAAATTAGGTGTGTGATTAATTTGATATTGAATGAATGAATTAATTAAATATGTTTAATTAATTAAAAATCAAATTAAATTCCAATTTTAAATTCAATTTAAAGAAATTGGATTTTGATATTTTGGATTTGATTAATTATGAATTAATTAAATCATTTGCAATTAATTTTTGAATTAATTGAATTTTGAAATGAAAAATTGGAAACATTGGATTAAGTGAGTTTTTCCCACAAACACCTCAAGTAGGAGGCGTTCTTTCAATAATAAACCACACAATCACACTTCAATTATTGAAGCAGCTGCTGGAAATGAAGTTGCGAATGTTACTTGCATGTATTCAGTGATTAAATACACTTAATGATGAAGAAGAATAGAGAGAGTGAGATGGAAAAAAGTGTTTTTCTGCTACATCTTCTTCTCCCTCTCAAACCCAAAAATTCCTTCATCTAATTCACTCAAATTCGAGTTTCACCCATTCAAATTCAAGGCTGAGAATAATAGAACAGATTTTTTGGTGGTTCACTATCGATTTGGAGCTGAATTAACATGAAGAGCAACTTAGATAAGGGAGAATTCAACAAAGGTATGTGAATAGAAACCCTATTGTATTTTTCTTGCAAAAGCATGCTTTTAGAACTTAAATTAAATGTAATTAGAGTGCTTATTGATTCTGTTTGCTTCCGTTGCATGCTTGTACATTCCATCAGGAGATATTACTGGGTATAGTGTATGCCCTAATTTATTATATTAGTTCCCATTACTGTATTATAATTGTTATAGTTATTGTTTTGTACACTCTACTATTTTTAGGACAAGTTGGAGTTTTTTTGGGATTGTGCTTTAAGTCACTTGGTTTGTAATGTATAAACTAAATTCATTTATTTAAAGAAATAAGCAGTTATTTTATTTGACATTTAGGCTTGTGTAACTCAATCTAATAAACTAAGATCCAAGGTTATTTTATGTAACTTAAACATGTATGTGGTGGACATATAAGTGGATCATGTTAAAGTAATAACCTAAATGGTCTATAGTATATGAATAAGATTGAGTGCATTATCCTAGTAATACTATAAATACGACTCACTTTGTAATTGTTACAAGAGTTGTAAAATGTTACAAACGATGTGATGCTAATAGTTCATATGGAGACATGTGAGTGGGGTATCCCATACAAAGAGTTTGTATAAGTCCGGATCGCGAAATGATTAATCTCTTTATAACGTTATTAATTGAAGAGATTAGCTTTTCATAGGATGATCATAGGTGACTTGACTTTAATCCTGAATGACTTATGAGCTCCTACTTATGAGCGCAATCTTTTGATCTATATGGGTGAAAGTGGTCAGTTTTGCCGACTCAATATGCCTACAATTTTGGGGATTTGTCCAAGTAGGGAGCTGAAAGCATAGCTACACAAAATAGAATTCACTCATTCACATCTTTAGGCTAAGTACATGACTTAATCCCCTAAGGACTGATTCCAGGTCTTGAACAATGAGGTCTCACCCTCTCGAAGGCTCAAGAGGGATTACTTTCTAGTTGGACTATAAACTGTTTGTTCATTAGAGGGATCGGTGGTACTTAAGGAGTTAGATATAATTATAGGGATAGGTAATTTGACCCAGCTTTAATTACAAGCAGTTTGTGAAGGGTTGACTTTGTTGGGAACATCCTAAAACTCGCAGTTCATAATTTTTGAAACATATTCTATTTCATACTAAAAGTATTATTGAGACTTCATTCAATAAAAGCTTTAATGAAATTGCACTTTGTTATTAAATCAAATAAACAAACCCATGGCTATTGGCTATAGTATGAATACTTTAACTTTATGTAGAGACATAAAAGTGGATCATATTATAGTATATGACCTAAAAGGTCAATAAGTATATGGATGAAATTGGGTACCTCATCCTAGGGACACTATAGATGCGACCCAATTTGTATACTGATACAAACGATGTGATCCTGAAATCGTTCATGTGGAGACATGCGAGTGGAAGCATCCTATGCAAAAGAAATTTGCATAAGACTTGACAATGAAATAGTCATTTTTGTTTATAACAACCGTTTACTCTTTAAACTAACTATTTCAATCGATGACCTAGGGTAACTCGATCTTAATCCTGAACTAACTATGAACTCCTATTTATTTAGGATTATCCTTTAATATGTATAGGTGATAGTAGTTCAACAACACTACTCAATAAGCCTCTCATTTTAGGGATAAAACCGGATAGATAACTGGGGATATAACCTTAAAGATGGAATTCACTCCTAACCAATTTAGGATTAGAAGATATGTTTTTCTCTTAAATACCAATTCCTAGTCTTGAACAAAGGGGTATCACCCTCTCATGATATAGAGGGACATGGTTTATTAGTTGGACTATAAACAAATTGTTCAATAGAGGATTGGTTGTGACTGATGAATTTACAGGGATAAGACAGTAATTTTGACCTAGTTGTAAATACGAACAACCTGTGAAGGATCGACTTACTGACCATGGTTAAATCAAGTGGAAAAAAATATATCTACAGTGACAAGAGTGAAACTATCGATGTAGAGGTATGTCTCAGTAGTTAATAAATATTGATTAATTCAGATTCAAGAGTTTAACCGATTAATCTCAAATCATTGTAGCTCATGATCTAGGTCCATAAGGTCCCTCTACTAGCTTGTTAAAGATTAAACCTTGGATTAAAATTTTAGGATTTGGATTTGAAATGTTCAAATTCAATTTTAGGGCTTGGATAATTATATTCAATATAATTAACATTTAAATTTATTGAAATTAAATGTATTTGGAGAGTTAAGCATATTTAAATAATAATTTAAATATTGATTACATGAATAGAATTCATGTTTGAATTAGATGTTTTATTAATTTAATATTTGATATTAAATTATTATTTAATTAATTAAATTAAAATTATTTCAAGTTTAAAAAGGAAATTCACTTTTTGGAAATTGAATTTAAATTATATTTTATTGAATTTTAAATTAAATGTAATTAATTAATTGAAATTGAGTTTTTGAGTTTTAGTAGAATTATCCAAAATTTGAACTTGTTAGTGGATTTCCCCCTAAATCAACACGTAGCCCACTTCTGTAATGCATTTTGAAGTGTCAAAATTCTGAATTACTTAGTGCTTGCATGAGTAATCTGAATAAATACTATCAGATTTTAGGAAAATGAAATTTTGAATTTTTGAGAAAGAAAATTCTACTGAAAATTTTCTCTCAAATCCTCTCCAATCCACTATAAATTCCCTTTCAATTCAGAGTTCCACCACTCAGTTTCAAGGTTGAAAATAGTATAGAGGATTTTCTTAGTGGTCTACTGAAGATTTGAAGGTCAAATTCATGGAGATTTGCAAGGAACAAGAGGATCTCTCACTTAGACTAATACTCCAGTGAGTTACAAATATATACAAATATACAGTGTTGAGAAAAAGAGAGAAAAAACAATAAACTAGGGCATCTATAAACCTTTGATATTCTCCCACTTGCCCTAGATTTATGAAGCTCATAATCTCAATCCTACCAAGTGACCCTCAAACACTTTAGCCGAGAGGGCCTTCGTAAATCGATCAGCAAGATTATCATCAGAGACTATTTTCATGACTATCATGTCTCCTCTATGTACTATCTCTTTGATGAAATGGTACTTTCGCTCGATGTGCTTTCGACGTTTGTGGCTCCTAGGTTCCTTTGAATTTGCAACTGCTCCACTGTTATCGAAATGTAGGGTGATTGGCAGATGCATGTTTGGAACTACTTCCAAATCCTTCAGAAACTTTCTAAGCCATACAACTTCTTTAGCTGCTTCACATGCAGCTACATATTCAGCTTCCATAGTGGAGTTAGTAATACAACTCGTTTTTATGATTCTCTACACTATAGCTCCTCCATTTAGAGTGAATACTGAACCTGAAGTAGATTTCCTATAATCTACATTAGTCTGAAAATCAGAATCAGTGAATCTCGTAAGGATCAAATCCTTAGGACCATACACGAGCATATATTACCTCATTTTCTGAAAATACTTGAGGATATTCTTAACTACAGTCCAACGACTATGTCCAAGATTGGACTAAAACCTGCTGACTATTCTATCTACAAAGAATATGTCAGGACATATACATAATATAGCGTACATTAAGCTCCCGACTACTAATGAATAAGGATTTCTTTTCATTCGTCAACTTCTTGAGGTGTTTTATAACACTGTTCCTTAGACACATGAATTTCAGGTCTAAAAGGTAGCATGCTCTTTTTGAAATTTTGCATATTATATCTTGACAATATTTTGTCAATATAAGATGCTTGAGATAGCGCTAGTGTTCTGTTCTTACGATTTCGAACAATTTGAATTCCAAGAACATATTGTACATTTCTAAAATCTTTCATTTGAAATTGCGATGCTAGCCATCTCTTTACATCAGTAAGGAATTTTGTCTCATTCCCAATGAGCAGAATATTATCAACATAAAGTACCAAGAAAGCTATAGTCGTGTAGACTATTTTCTTGTAAACACAAGGTTCGACAACATTCTGTTCAAAGCCATAAGATTTGATTGCAAGGTCAAATCCTATATTTCAGGATCGAGATGCTTGTTTTAATCCCTAAAATGGTCTATTAAGCTTACAAACTTTTTACGCATGACCTTGTTCAATAAACCCTTCAGGTTGAGACATATAAATACTTTCGTCAAGATGAGCTTTCAAAAAGGTTGTGTTGACATCCATTTGCAATATTTCATAATCATAGAAAGCAGCAATGGTTAAAAGTATTTTAATAGATTTAATAATGGCAACATGAGAGAAGGTTGCTTTATAGTCTACCCCATCTCTTAGAGTAAAACCTTTTGCCATGAGTCTGGCTTTATAGGTTTACACCTTACTAGTTTGGTCTCTCTTTCTTTTGTAGATTCACTTGCAACCAATAGGTTTTACCCCACCTGGTTGATCTACAAGCTCCAAGACAGAATTGAAGTACATTGACTTTATTTATAGGTTCATGGCTTTTATCCATTTATTTCTATCTACATCTTCCATTGCCTATTTAAAGGTCAATTGATCCTCTAAGCCATCATCAAGTATTATGACTTGAGTTTCCGTTAAACCCATATAGCGGTCAGGATGTTGAAGAACCCCACCACTACATCGAGGCATTCTCAATCCATGAGAAGGATGTGATGGATCAATAATTATTGTTGAAGGACCAACTTGATCAATAACTTTTGTTGATTTAACTGTAGATTCTTTAGATATCTCATCTAATACTAGATTACTTCGAGGTTGATGATTTCTTATGTGATCTTTCTCTAAGAATGTGGCATTTGTCGATACAAATACTTTATCTTCTTGAGGATCATAAAATAGACTACCTTTTATTTCTTTAGGGTATCTTATAAATAGGCATACTTTTTAACATCGTTCTAATTTCTTAGGATTTTGCCCAAGACTACCTTTACGTCCTCTCCATAACTCATGCGGTGTTTCTGAAACAATTTTTTAGAGAACCATGTTCAAAATATACACGATAGCTTGCACTACATACCCCCAAAAGGACTGAGGTAACTGGGCATAACTCATCATTGAATGAACCATGTCTAATAAGGTTCCATTTCTCCTTTATACTACACCATTCTATTGTGGTGTATTAGGTGCTGTGAGTTGGGATTGAATTCTATGTTCTACTAAATACTTCTAGAATTTTAAATCCACATATTCATCACTCCGATCTAATCGGAGTGTTTTAATCATTTTACCTAACAGGTTCTCAATCACAGTCTTATATTCTTTCAATTTTCAAGAGTCTCAGACTTATGATGCATTAGGTAAATGTAGTCGTATCTGGAATAATCATCAATAAAACTGTCATAATATTCAAATCTTCCCTGAACTTTAACATTCATCGAACCACAAAGATCTGAATGTATAAGTTTATGAGGTTCTTTGGTTCTAAGACCTTTTCTTGAAAAAGATATTTTAGTCATTTTTTCTATTGGGTTTTATGCCCTAAAACTCATAGATAGTAAATGTAACTTTTGACTGTTCATTAATAAATTATTATTGATGTTTTTCAATAAAGAATTATTTTTTATATTATGTTAATCATGCCTAAATAACTCTAATTCAATAAACTAACATCCTGGGTTGTTGTATAAGTCTTGAGCTATATGTGGAGACATACGGGTATCACTGTTTAAGATACAATCTAAAGGGTCTATAGTATAGGCATAAGGTTAGGTACCTTATCATGTAACACTATGGACGACCCACTTTATGTTTGATACAAACACAATGATTTAGCGTGTTTGTATAGGAGACATGTGAGTGAGGGTATCCCATGCAATGAGTTAGCATGAGACCGGACCGTGAAATAGTAATCCCTAGCTGTAACACTGTTGACTAGTTAGGTTTCTATTTCACGAGGATGATCTAGGTAACTTAGTCTCAATCTTGAGTGAATTATGAACTTCTGTTCATAAGGGATTGTCCTTTGATTTGTATGGGTGAGAGTGGCTAGCACGCCGACTCAATAAACCTACCATTTAGGGACAAAACCGAGTAGATAGCTGGGAACGTAATTTCATAAGATGGTGGGAACGTAATTTCATAAGATGGAATTCGCTCCCTCCCAGCTTTAAGAAAGTAGATGAGTGTTGTTCGTTGCTATAATGATTTGTTCTGAGAGTGTATTGTATAAAATAAATTGAAAAAGATAGGTTCTAAATACAAGTGATGCGTTTAAGTTTTGATACGTTTAAGTAATTGTAACACGTTGGGGCATTAGATATATACACAGAACGCACACAACTCCTAATAATGACATTCAAGTTTCCCTAAACTAGACCCAAGTATAAATCTGATTTAGGTTCCTGGTAAGTCCAGGGTCGAACTCAAGGATTCAGTTGACCAAATGCAGACCTTGCGTTATATCTACTGTAGGTGTTTCCCAAATGAATGTGAGAAATGTATTATTTACACTAAATTGTTGTGCCTGTGCGGATACAAAAGAGGAGTGGTGAGTGATGGATCATGCGAAAATGGAATTTAAGTTAAGTGAAAGCGTCGGTCTAAGATGAGTGTACACAATTAGGATGTGATGTGAATGAGATGGGATGATTTTCTTAACTTTTGTTTATGCGTCAGACTTCATTGAACATTTCTCAACATGAATAATATACAAAGCCTATCTCTAGGATGCATGTGTCTAATACAAAATGCAATAGACACCAGTAAGTCTATCTCTAGCTATACTAGGCATCCTACTTAATGCAGCTTAGTTATTCTTTCGAATAGTCTAAATTAAAGATGCTTTTACCAAGTTGTCAAGTTGGCTTGAGCGTTAGAATGAAGTTGTGCATAAAGTATTAATGCATTCAACATAAACAAGAAATAAACAATAGTAAGTATGATGGATCAATATTTGAATTTTATAAAGAAACAAGGAGTCTTTACAAAAACAATATTCAATCAAATGGAATGAAAGCGATAAATAAGAAGGAAACTGAGTCAAGCCAAAGAATACAATCTCTTATATTTCCTTGGCTTAATCTCGTTGTGTACTATCACTTGTATAGGAAGTGGACGGAGTGTCTTTCTTAAGAGTGGCTTCCTTTGCTCCCTGACCGGCGGCGGTGGAGGTTCTCAACCATTTTGATCGTCTCGACACCACGGCACAGCTTCTACACAACTAAGACTATGACTACAATTTACAGAGAGTAAGGATCTTGATAATTTTTCAAACTTCTTAACTCTGGAGGGACTTCATCTATTTATAGGCGTTGGTCATGTCCACTTGGTGAAAGGGCAACATTAAAGTCCATGTCCTAGTCAGCATTAAAGTCCATGCCCTGGTTAGCCGCCTGACTCTTGGAAGCTTTTCAGACACCGCCTGCTGCTTGGAAGCTTTTTAGACGCCGCCTGCTGCATGTAGCCATATTTACAAGTGGTGATGTGATACAATCAGCCTAGAGCAATGAATCTTCTCTGCGTTGAACTCCCTCCGACGCATGCCCTTGCGCTAGAGCTTTTCCTGCGGCGCTTGTCTAATGCGTTAGCATTAATCCTTATGTTGAAATCTTGCATTACATTACATTAGTGCCGCGATATTTAGTAGTAAAACTTTTTTTGTATCAGTTTGCTAATGTTTGAATAAATCCATGCGTTTCTTCTAAAAATGAGGAGAATTTATCATTAAAAACCTTAGTTGTTCCAACTTAAGAGCAAAAATAACTTGTATTTCTACAAGTTATCAAGTGTTCCCTTAAGTGGTGTTTCCGGGTCATGAACATAGGGCCCTGCCCTCTCATTGGCCCAAAGATTTCTGTTTGTTGGTTGGACCACAAACAGGTTGTTCATTAGAGGAGCACTGATATTTAAGGATGTAGAAGTAACCCAGGGGTAAAACGATAATTTGACCCAACTGGTGTTACCAACAATCGTGAAGGACTAACTTGCTATTATTGGCCTATATCTGTAGACACAGAAATATATCTACAGTGAGAAGAGTACAACTGTGAGTCTATAGTCGAGTGTACCCACAGTTAACGAATATTGATTAACTTGGTTAATGAGTTTAGTCAATTAATTTCATATTGTTGGAGCTTCTGATCTGTAGGTCCATTAGGTCCCACTGGTAGCTCGAAAAGGGGTATTGAGGAAATTAAAGTAATTTGAATTGTTCAAAATAACTCAGGGAAATTAAAGTTTATAATTTAATTAAACTTTATAATATAAATTTAGTTTTTGAATTTGATTAAAAAATTAATTTATGGGAGTATTAAATATTTGAAGGATTTCAAATATTAAATGTAATATGAATTAATTTCATATTAAAACTATAGGTTAAAAATAATGCATATAAGATGCACATTAAAACTATAGATTATATGAGAGAAAGATAATTGTATGTGATTCAATTATAATGTTAAATTAAATATGTGATATTTAATTTAATGATTAATTAATTGAAGAATTAATTATTTTAATTTAATAATATTTAATTAAATATTATTTGATTAAATTAATTGAATTGAAACTATAGATTATATGAGAGGGATTTATTAGAATATGATTCTAATACACATTTAATTAAATATGGGAGATATTTAATTATTATTAATTAATAATTATTTAATTTAATTTTTAATAAATTAAATTAAATTAAATTTATTTAGTTAAATTAAATATATTTATTATTATTTAATTAATAAAATAAATTAAAATAAAATTTATTTATTTTAATTAATAATAATGATAATAAATAAAATTAAAAAAAAGGGAGATTATGTAACTCCCCACATTGGGGGAGTTACGAGATTTATGGGGAGAGGGAGTCTTCTCCCTGATTTTTTCCTCTCCCTCTCCCTCTCTCTCATTCCCACTCTAGGTTAACGAAAAAAAAAAAAAAAAACTTCTTCTTGGGTAGTTTTTTTTTCTCTCAATTTTTTCCCTTCTCTTTTTCTCCCAAATAAAAAAAAAAGGTGATCCCACCATCACACCTCAGTGGACACAACAGAGAATACTGGTGAAGGCCTTTTGGGAGTGCTGTGTTTATTTCTAACAGAGGATTTTCACCAATAAACTATGAAATTCTTTTTTTTTTTTTTTTTTAATATTTGAAAGTATATTTTTAGCATAGGTTTGTTTTTCGATGCAATGTCTGTTTAGTATTAAAACTAGATTTAGGTCTGAAAATTTTCGCTGCGTGGGGATTTAATCCCTACATTTCCCTCAAGAGATAACTCACATGGAGGTAAATATCTATCTTCTAACTGATTTAGATGGCCATTCTTTACCAATCTTTCAATCCTATTGAGATTTATGTGACCAAGTCTTAAGTGCCAAAGATAAGCATTAGGAGAAATCTTTCTTTTCTTGTTTTAAGTTTCTGCTATTTTAAACATCTCTATATTTAAAATAACATTCGCCTCAGTTGGTTTTAACACATAAAAATTATTTTCAAGTTTAGCTTTACATATTTGAACACCTCTTGAACTAATGAACACTTCATTTACATCAAAAGTGACTTTATACACATGTTCTAGTAAACAAGATATAGAGATTAAGTTCCTTTTCACTTTAGGTACAAAGCATACAATTTCTAATAAAATGTAAGAATCTCCAAAACATAATTTGATGTCTCCCACTGCTTTTGTTGAAATGACTTCACCTATTTCCACATTGAAAGTCATTTCATTTTCTGATAGCTACTTCCAGGAACAAGTTTCCTGAATGAAAGTGTAAATATGATTAGCGGTGCCTGAATATAGTATCCAGGTTAAGTGAGAACTTTCCACTAAATATGTTCCTATTACAAAATTTACCTTGATTTTCCTTCTCAGCTTTCTTCTCCGCAAGATATAGGGCAATTGCGTTTTCAATGCCCGTAAACGTTACAATAGAAACATTTTCCTTTTGCAACTTTCGTCTTGCTCAGAGGGTTTTGAACTAGATGTTGAACCCTTCTGAAATTTCCTTTAGGAAACAACATTTGCTTCCTCTTCTTTATTTTTCATTAAGGATCGATAAGTCTGAAGTTCATTCAAGAGAGTTGTCAAGTTGTAGTCAATCTTATTCATTATAGCATTTGTACGAAAAGTTAGAAAACTCTTTGGAAGAGATTCCATTATCATACTAACTTGATTTCTCTCATCTGTGACAGTACCGTTTTCTTCCGCTATGTTGAAGGACATGTTCTCTAATAGAGGTCCCCTCCTTCATATGCGGATTGTAAACATATTTTATAGCATCCTGTCGTATCGATAAGGACGACTATCCATATATCCTTTGTAACGACTCCATGATCTCTCTAGTAGTGACAATGGTTTCATACTTTTTAGTAAGCACATCATATATGCTTGCTAAAATGTAGACCCTGGCTTTTTCATTAGCCCTGAACCATCTATCATAGGCATCTTGAACATATTGAGTTGCATTAAAAATGGGAAGAGGAGATGTTCTTCCGTTAAAACGAATCTCAAGTCATCAATGGCTAGTATTGTGTTTATGTTTGACTTCTAATTTGAATAACCCTCTCCATTCAGCTTATCGGAGGCTAAGAGTTGTATAATCGAGTTCGACATGCTAAAACATAAACAAATTCTATGAGAAAATTGCATCTAAATCCAATTTTAGCAAAACTAATAAAGTGCCCATATATCTTTATTTGTTTGTAACGATACTTTAGTGAGTCAGAATAGATGCTATCGAGGGGCAATTAAATACTCTTTCACTAAAGCAAGACATTCTTGACTAAATACTATATCCAAAAGAACTCTTACTCCTATAGCCATTTAGTTACCGCTTTCGGTCAAGAACTTACTAACACTTAGTAACTCTTGTAAGTGTGACCCTCCATTTTTAGATTTCATAGAACGATATGAATATGCCCTCGAATTGGAAGACAATGTTCAAGACGGAACTAAGAAACCCTATTCATTTTTTATGTTTGAATTGTTCTGAATCCTATGTTACAACCCTCCAAGGGGATCAGTGAAAAATGACTAACTAGTGCCGCCTAAAAACGATAGCAAGAGAAACATAAGAATCTCGTGGTTCAAACTAATGAAAGAGACTATAGGATATGTTGACACATTTCCTGCACCCACTTATGATGAACTACTTCCCCTATTCACCTTGTTATTGATCCATGCAAACACTTTTCGAATTGAGTAGTCGGGGTAAAAGTGACACGAAATTGAGCATGGATCTCCCGGTGTGAACTCTTAGGGATTTGAGAGCTAAAAAAAATATATCATATATATTATTAATCTTCCATTGAAGTGTTCTAATTGTTTGAGTATCTCTTATACTTAGGTATATTTCGGCTAAAAAACATCCTAAGTCTATGTAGTTTATCCAAGTATAACGTTTATATTTGTTTTTAACCTATGATATCTAAGTGATAAAACCATTTTATTACCTCACATCACTCACATGTGCTCAATCAGTTAACAACGCTCAGTATTTTGAATATAATCCCCAGGTAGCAGGTGTACGTAAACCGTCAACTTAAGTATCTCTAGCCTTAGATAAAATTATAGACCAATTGAGTTTTAGTCGTGTTTTATAAGATAACGACATTTTTTAACTATTAAAATAAGTTGTTATTTAAACCTAAGTGAGCATGAGTCTTATCTTTGTTATAGATTTTAAATGTCTAATTCATTTATTAACTCTTATAAAACTATAGCCATGCTATAACATACACTTAAGCATTCCATACTTTAATATAAAAATTATATTAAACTTACGAAACCCTAAACATGAATACTATATATTATATATAATGTATAACATACATTAATGCATGAAACATGCTTTTCTATGGTGGGATTTTAAATCTACATGACATAAATATGCATATATATGTTTAATTTAAATATACATACATCACATGCATAAAATACTTAAACAACACTGATATGGACCAACTTTGGAAACCTAAGTAAGCAAAAAAACTAATTTATTACAAAAATAAATAGAATACAGCTCAAGGAACTTCTGGACTACTTGAATCGTCCCTCCAAAGCTCAAAAAGAGGCTGAACTGGACAAAATAGGATTGAACCAAACACACTGGCAGTTGAACCGGTTGAATCGGCCTACTTCTGCGAACCAGTGTACGTGCGTGCGCATTTCTAGATTAGGATGAATAGTGCTGCAACGCTCCATCTCAGCATTGCAACGCCTCGGGCTTCAGAAAGAACAACATTGGAACGCTGTATAGGTAACATCGCAACGCGGCCTGGCAGTGGCATCTTCTCCAATTTTTCCAATTGAGCATGCTTGCTTGAAACTTCAATAACAACCTAGTTTCGACTCTATTGATTCCAATAAAATTATAGACCCTTAAATACTCATTAGGACTCATCAACCGAAAGCTAATTACAATTATAACAATATAATTAAAGAGGAATCTAATGCCAGAGCTGGGATAAAACCATATCAATCACCACAACATGCATATCTAGAAATTCACCCACGAAACTTAAATTAACATTAATTGAGTGTTAAATCATCTTTGATACCAACTAATAGATTAAACATGCATAAAATGGAAGCTAATAGAATCATTAAGACTCTAATGATATTTAATTTGAGTCACAAGCATGCTAAAACACAAGTTACAAACAAAAGGGTTTTAGAATTTACAACCTTTGTAGAAATCCTCTTGTTCCTTGCAAATCTCCACGAATTTGACCTTCAAATCTTCAGTAGGCTACCAAGAGAATCTTTTCTACTATTCCAACCTTGAAAATTAGTGATGAAACTCAAAATTGAAAGGGAACTTAGAGTGGATTGGAGAGGATTTGAGAGAAAATTTTCAGCAGAATTTTCTTTCTAAAAAATTCTAATTTTCATTTTCCCCAAAATCTTATAATTCAAGTATTTATTTAGATTCATCATGCAAGCACTAAGTAATGGGGCATTTTGACACTTTAAAATGCATATATAAGTGAGCTAGATGTTGATTTAAGGGAAAATCCACTAACAAGTTCAAATTTTGGATAATTCCACTAAAACTCAAAAAATTAATTTCCAAAAATTGAATTTCCTTTTTAAACTTGATATTCATTTTAATTTAATTAATTAACAAATTTAATTAATTGAATAATAATTTAATATCAAATATTAAATTAATAAAACACTTAATTCAAACATGAATCCTATTCATGTAATCAATATTTCATCAACCTTGAAATTGCACAAAGGGATATTGATGGAGTAAACATGCATAAATAGAAAGCTAACAGAATCATTAAGCACTCTAATTGCATTTAATTTGAGTCACAAACATGCTAAAATACAAATTACAAACAAAAGGGTTTTAGAATTTGCAACCTTTGTAGAAACCCTTTTGTTCTTTACAAATCTCCACAAATTTGACCTTCAATATTCGGCAGACTATCAAGAGAATCTTTTCTACTATTGTCAACCTTGAAATTGAGTGGTGGAACTCTAAATTCAAAGGGAATTTAGAGTGGATTGGAGAGGTTTTGAGAGAAAATTTTCAGTAGAATTTTCTTTTCTTTCTCAAAACTTCAAATTTCATTTTTTTTCAAAATATGATAATTCAAGTATTTATTCAAATTACTCATGCAAGCACTAAGCAATTCAACATTTTGTCACTTCAAAATGCATTATAGAAGTGGGCTAAGTTTTGATTTAGGGGGAAAACCACTAACAATTTCAAATTTTGGATAATTTCAGTAAAACTCAAAAAAATCAATTTCAAATTAATTAATTATATTTAATTTTAAATTAAATTAAATATAATTTAAATTAAATTTCCAAAAATTGATTTTTCTTTTTAAAACTGAAATTAATTTTAATTTAAATTAATTAAACGAATTTAATAATTAAATAATAATTTAATATCAAATATCAAATTAATAAAACACATAATTCAAACATGAATTCTATTCATGTAATCAATATTTAAATCATTATTTAAATATATTCAACTCTCTAAATACGTCTAATTTCAATAAATTTAAATATTAATTATATCGAATATAATTAACCAAACCCTAAAATTGAATTTGAACATTTCAAAACCAAACCCTAAAATTTTAATCCAGGGTTTAATCTTTTACGAGCTAGTAGAGGGACCTTATGGACCTATAGATCACGAGCTCCAACAATTTGAGATTAATCAGTTAAACTCTTTAATCCGAATTAATCAATATTCGTTAACTACTAAGACATATCACTATAGCTCGATAGTTGCACTCTCCTCGCTATAGATATATTTATGTCCACTTGATTTAACCATGATCAGTAAGTCGATTCTTCACAGGTCGTTCAAATTTACAGCTAGGTCAAACTTAACGTTTTATCCCTGTAAATACATCTTACTTCTTAAGTCATCATTGTTCCTTTATTGAAGAATTGATTTGTAGTCCAACTAATAAACTATGTTCCTTTTTATCATGAGAGGGTGGGGTCGCCTTTGTTCAAGACCAGAAATCAGTTCTTAAAAGAACAATCTATCTACTAACCCTAAACTGGGTAGGAGTGAATTCCATCTTGTAAGACTATGTCCTCAACTATCTATCTGGTTTTATCCCCAAAATGAGAGACTTAGTGATTAAAAAAAAAAAGAAAAAAAAAACTTATGTTTTTCTTCATTTCACATTGAGTTAAAGGAGAAGGAGTTACTCATTTCCCACTAACTCCCAATAACTCCCCATATAGGGAATTATTATTTTTATTTATTATTATTAATATAAATTGAATCAAATTTTAATTTAAATTAATTAAATAATGTTTAATAAATCTAATTTATTACATTTAATTAATTAAATATTATATAGGGCTGTTTTTATATCTAGAAAAATGAATCAAAATATTTACAAAACATAGTAAAATTTTAGAACTATCGTCTATCAGCGTCTATCAGTGATATTGTTAGACATTGATAGAAGTCTATCAGTGTTTATCAACCTCTATCATTCATAGTTCTGAAATTTTTGCTATATTTTGTTAAACACCTAATTTTGGCTAACGTTTGCCCTTACGTCTTCAACCTTTGTTTGTATTCAATTTTAGGTTTCTCCATGTATAATCTATAAGATCGTGGCCAAATTCAACGCATAATCCACGCTTCTGTCCAAATCTCGCTCTTTCTGTTCTCAGAATCTCACTCTCTCCAGCTTTCTCGCTGGTCTCGCTCTCGCTCCTCCTCTCACTCTTGCTCCTGCTCTCTCCCACTGTCTTGCTGAGAATCTCGCTCTCTCTACTTTTGCTCTCTCCAATTTTCTCTCCACTCTCGCTCTCTCTAATTTTCTCTCCAATCTCGCTAGTTTTCACGCGTGGGTTGCCTTCACTGCTTGTGGATTCCACTTCCCCTTTTTTAACTCTTTCACATTTTAAGAGTATATGGGCAATTAATTCACCTCCAATTCTTCCAATGAGCAGTGCCCAAACAAAATTTATCTACTGCCCTTTGTCTCTTGAATTAGCTAGCGTCCAACTTCTAATTAATCCTCCCTGATTCTGCCCCCTTATTCATTGTTTTTGGATAATTAATAAATTTCTTATTTTTTTCCAATTCTAAATTTCCACCAGATTTTCCTATTAAGTTTATATATTTTTCATTCTTAATTATATATTTTATTTGTTTTCCTGCTTTCTAAATTAGGGTTAGGGTATTACATTTACCATCCCTTTAAATAAAATTTCGTCCTGCTTAACATTTGACATTTAATTTCTTGTAGTGTATGCGTACAAATTTGGGTTGTTATATTCTTCCCCCCTTAAGAACTTTCATCCTCGAAAGTTTCTTGGTTCTTAAACAGATAAGGGTATTTGACTTTCATCTCTTCTTCTCGTTCCCATGTAGCTTGCTGATTTCTCCAGAGAACCTTCACTAAACTTATTTCCTGATTACAAAGTGACTTCTTTTCTCTTGCTAGGATGCAAACTGGAGTCTCTTCATATTCCAAGTTTTCACTTATTTGTAGAGGTTATGGATGAAATTGGGTATCTCATCCTGGTAACACTATTGGATGTGGTGCACTCTGTAGTTGTTAAAAGAAGTTGTAAAGTGCTACAAACGATGTGATCCACAAATTGTTCATGTTGAGACATGTGAGTGGGGGCATCCTATGCAATGAGTTTGCATATAGACTGGACACGAAAATGGTCATTTTTCTTTATAACGACCGTTTATTGTCAAAACTGACTATTTCATTTATTATGTAACCTATGTTAACTCGATCTTAATCCCAAGCTAACTATGAACTCCTGTTTGTTCGGAATTATCCTTTGATCTGTAAATGGTGAGAGTAATCCAACAACACTACTCAATAAGCTTACCATTTTGGGATAAGACCGGATGAATACCTGGGGACATAGCCTTGTAAGATGGAATTCACTCCTACCCTCGATTAGCAGATATGTTGTTCTCTTAAGTACTGATTCCAGGTCTTGAACAATCGGGACCCCTCCTTCTCATGATAGAGAAAGGATTTGATTCGTAGAGATTATGAATCAGAATTGTTCATTAGAGGGTCAGTAGGAAATTAAGGAATAAGATGTATTCATAGGGGTAAAACGGTATTTTTGATCCAGTTCTGATTATGAACAACCTGTGAAGGATCGACTCACTGATTATGGTTATTAAGTGGACATAATATATCTACAGTGAGGGGAGTTCAACTATGGGCTATAGTGGAGCATCCCATTAGTTAACGAATGGGAGTTAGATCGGACTAATGAGTTTAGCCGATTAATCTCTAATCGTTGGAATCCATGATCTGTAGGTCCATGAGGTCCCCCTACTAGCTCGTAAATGGATAAGCTTTAGAGTAACTTGAGAAATTAATTTGAAACGTTCAAATTAAATGGAACAGGATGTCACACCCCACCCCAGACCACCCTCTTAGCCTAGGAAAGGGTGTGACTGACAACAGTTATTAACCCTTTTGTTGACACTTACTGCCTACTAATTGTTGCGGAATAACTCTGATACCAATATATAACTCATACACAGTGGAATGTCTTTAGGCCAAAAATTTATTAATTCAGAAACAGAACATGTTTAGAGTCATTACCACATTAGATTTATAAGTCCCAAAGCCCAAAACCCTAGTCCCTATATGAACAACTATAACATGTGTACAATATTTACAGTAATCACCTAACAGACGGGTTACAATATCTTTATCCTTTAGTGGCAGAGCAGATGCAGAGCTATCTTCTGAGGATTTGATCGCTACCTGGGGGAGGGGGAAGGAAAACATTTGAAAACGGGGTGAGCTTGCTAGCCTAGTGAGTGACTTAAGAAAGATAATTGATTCTCATGTAAAATATCAATAAAGAGTTCAAACTGAAATATAAGCTTCTACAGTACTTGTACTGCAGTATAAACATTTTCCAAGCATAAAGCATATAAAGCTGTTTTAATCATAAAACAGTAAAACTGTTTCTCAGTTGAGAATAACCCCACTGTGGGTAAAAACAATTCCAACACCAACTGCTAGTCAAGAGAGACCCCCTTTTGCTCAATCTCTGACTCTATCTACCTACATGCACATGGCCATACTAAGTACCGTCATACCTTAGGTACTTCTGTTCAGATACCTTCTTAAATGTCCTTCAGTATCGAGCTACTAGGATACCTTCTTAAATGTCCTTCAGTATCCGGTTGATTTGGTACCTTCTCAAACGTCCTTCAGTACCAATAGATACCTTCTCAAATGTCCTTCGGTATCTAGTTGGGCGGATACCTTCTCAAATGTCCTTCGGTATCGCGTTTTAAGTAAAACTAGTCATAAATGACTTTCTCTTTAAAGTATGTAAAGTATAACACATATAAAAACATGGCTTTAAAGATACTAACGCATGCTGGGTATATTTAACACATAAAAATAGCTTTTCAACAAACTTCCCACACATGCATGCATTTAAAACATAACTCATGGTTTGCTTGGAAATCACTTTGTAAAACTAGCTGGCATGAGAATAATCTTCTTTAAACCATGCTTTCTGTAAAACATTGTAAATCAAACATTTTAGTCACTCACCGCGATCGCTTAGGAACTTTTCACTCTAGTAGTTCCATTTCTACCTCGGGCTCCCTTTTTCACACCTAGAATCCAGATTCAATTTACAGCTCAGATTATTTCGAGATACTTCCTTCTACAAATTTATTCTAAAATATTTCAGGAAGCTTACCCTAAAATATAAGCTTAGAAAGTCTTGTGGTTTGGCAGGAATCTCAAAATCTTCAAGACTGGCCTAAGCTTATCCGACAGCCTGACCCTTCTGTCGTCTTCTCAGTTTCTAGCCTGATCTCTTTGAGCTTTTTATCTGGCAGCCCTACCCCGAAAACTATACTTCCAGCGCTTTCAGATGGCTTTGGAATCAATCCAAATGCACGAGTAAATTGGGAGATCTTCTCTTCCAAAGATGATGTTGTTTTCCAGACTTCACTGTCCAATGCGTCATCTTTGAAGCTCTATGATCAACGCATGGATTTTGGCCTCAACGCAAGGTTTACTCAACTTTCCCACTCTTTTTACTGTATTTTTGAATTGTGATCTAAAAATGAAGTATTTGGCCTTATTTATAGGCGTCCAAACCTTCTTCAAATTCGACACCTCCTACTTGGCTGCATGTCCAAGTGTTTCTCCCTCATATTACCAACACATCTTTTTGATCAACACAATCTAAGTGTCTTTCTCCTATGTAGCCAACGCATGAGCTTCAAATTGCATGTCCTCTGATGCAACAACCTCAAATGCTTAAGGCTTCCTCCCAAGAAGACACATGGTTTGATGACGTTTTTTAGGTGATCTCATCCTTTATATGCGTCCAACTCATGGATGTTCAACGCATAGTCCACTACTCAACGCCTAGCAACCCAACTTAGCCATCGCAATCCAACTTAGCCCTCACAAGAGCCAGCCATCACCAACGCATAGGATGGCTGCTCATCCTCGACGCATGGCTCACTAGGTGTCACCGCAAGGCTTGCTCGACATGGCGCATGCTGCTTGGCATAGGCGCTGGTGATCGACGCATCGGCATTCTGCATAGGCGTTGGCCACTCGACGCATGGGCATGCTGCATAGGCACTGGCCATCGCTCGCTTGCTGAGCCGCATGGGCATGCTCAGCACATTGATGCTCGACAGGGCGCTTCGACGCATGGGCATGGCCGTTCGATAGGGCGCTCGCTGCATAGGCATGGCCGCTCGACGCATGGCAAGGGCGCTTGGCTGGCCGCTCGATGCATTGGGCAAGGGCGCTTGGCTGGACGCTTGACGCATTGGGAAAGGGCACTTGGCTGGCCACTCGACGCATTGGGAAAGGGCGCTTGGTTGGCCGCTCGATGCATGGGCTGCCTTCCAACGCATTCCTTGCCTACCCTTGTGCCTTCCAACGTGTCACCTCCATCTTTCCTCCTTCAGCCGCATGCCATCATCAACAACCCTTCCAACGCATCAATACACCCTTCCAATGCATCAACAAACAATTTTTATACTTAGCCAAATTTCCAAATTTTTCCCCAAAAGTCAAACTTCCATATTTCCTCTTTTCTTCTAATTTTTCACCCTTTTCTCTACCATTCCACACTAGTTTCCACATTAACCTACTCATCTCACTGGTCTCAGTAGGGAACATACTCAGGTAGAGAAATTAGGATTCAAGATTCACATTTGACTCCCCTTTATGAAAATTTCATTTCGAAATTTTGCTACAAGTCCGTTAATTAAACAACTGCAGATACTTGTTTATGATTTGCTCTTCAGCTTCCCACGTTGCTTCTTCCATGCTATGGTTCCGCCATAGTACCTTTACCAATGGGATTGTCTTATTCCTTAAGACCTGTTCCTTTCTGTCAAGAATCTCCACTGGCTCTTCCTCATAAGACAAATTCTCTCTCAACTGTACCGGTTGCTCAGGCAGCACATGGGTAGGATCTGGCACATACTTTCTAAGCATTGCCACATGAAACACATCATGAATACGAGATAACTCTGGAGGTAAATCCAATCTATATGCCATTGGGCCAATTCTTTCTATCAATATATCTCGGGCTTAATTTCCCTTTCCTACCAAACCTGAGTATTCCTTTCCATGGAGATAACTTAAGAAATATTTTATCACCAACTTCGAACTCCAATTCTCTTCTCTGCTTATCGACATAACTCTTTTGCCTATCTCGAGCTGTCTTAAGATTATCTCTTATAATCTTAACGCTGTCTGATGTATGTTGCACGAGTTCTGGACCTAGTAATTTCCTCTCACCGACTTCATCCCAACATATCGAAGTTCTACATGGCCTTCCGTATAGTGCCTCATACGGTGCCATCCCGATACTCGAATGGTAACTATTGTTATACGCAAATTCGATTAACGATAGATGCATATCCCAACTGCTTTAAATTGTAATATACATGCTCTCAGCATGTCCTCTAATGTCTGAATTGTCTGCTTCGACTGGCCATCCGTCTGTGGATGAAAAACGGTACTAAAATATAACTTGGTTCCCATAGCTTTCTGCAAACTAGGCCAAAACTTTGATGTAAATATGGAGTCTCGATTTGATACTATTGAAACTGGAGCTCCAAACTGACTCACAACTCAATCAACATACAGCTTAACTAATTGGTCTTAAGTAACTTTAACAGGTAAAAACTTAGCTGTTTTTGTCAATCTATTCACAATTACCCATATACCATCATAGCTTGCTGGTGTCTTAGGTAATCCAAATAGGAAATCCATCATAATATGCTCCCACTTCCACTCTGGTACTGGGAGTGGATTGAGTAATCCTACTGGCCTCTATCTGTCCAGTTTAACTTGTTGACATATTAGACACCTGTCAACATACTCCGCTATTTCTCTTTTCATACCAGGCCACCAGTACGATCTCTTTAATGTTCTGTACATCTTCGTACTACCTGGATGCATAGCATAGGCCGAACGATGTGCCTCTTCTAGAATAGTTTGTTTAAGTGCTAAGTTATTAGGTACGCATGCCCTACCCTATTTTAATTGGTAGTCCGTCCTCACTCCTTTACCTACTTCTTCAGCTAACTTCTGAAGATCGAAATCCTTTAATTGTTCACGTAGAATATCTTCCACGATAGTAGGACGCACTTGAAATGAAGCCAGTAAACCTCCTATTTGACTGACTGATAATGTTGCCCTAGCATTATACAACACATGAATCAGTGTACCCTTCACTGAGTTGATACTAGCTTTAGTTGATCTGGTTTTTCGACTTAGAGTGTCAGCTACCACATTTGCTTTACCTGGGTGATAGTCAATGGTACAGCCATAGTCTTTGATCAAATTGAGCCATCTTCTTTGTCTCAAGTTCAGTTCCTTCTGATAAAAAATATACTTCAGACTCTTATGATCCGTGAATATATGATAACGCTCACCAAACAGGTAATGTCTCCACAACTTTAGAGCTAACACAACTGCTGCTAACTCTAAATCATGTGTAGGGTAGTTACATTCATGCTTCTTTAACTGTCGAGAAGCATAAGCTACTACCTTTCCCTCCTGCATCAGCACACATCCTAACCCTTGTTGGGATGCATCGCAGTAGATCTCAAACTCTTTACCTAGTGTAGGTAGAGTTAATACTGGTTCTGACACTAAACTTTGTTTCAACACTTGAAAACTGTGCTCGCATTTTGGCGACCACTCAAACTTCGCATCTTTTCTGGTCAGGTTTGTCAATGGTAGAGCTATCTTAGAAAAGCCCTCCACGAATCTCCTATAATAACCTGCTAAGCCCAGAAAACTGCGTACTTCCGTCACATTCAGGGTTCGTTCCCAATTGATTATTGCTTCTATCTTTTGGGAATCTATGCTAACTCCGTCAGCTGAAACTATATACCCAAGGAATACGACTTGGTTTAACCAAAAATCACACTTACTAAATTTGGCATATAACTTCTTTTCACTTAGCATCTGCAACACCGTCCTCAGATGTTCTTTGTGCTTCTCTGCACTACTAGAATATACTAGTATATCGTCTATGAAAACTATCACAAACTGATCTAGATAAAGATGAAATATCCTATTCATCAAGTTCATAAATACCGCAGGAGCATTTTTCAATCCAAACGACATTACTAGGAACTCATAATGTTCATATATATATTCTGAATGCAGTCTTTGGAACATCGGAGTCTTTTACCTTCAACTGGTGATAACCTGATCTCAAATCTATCTTAGAGAACAATGTGGTTCCCTTTAACTGATCGAAGAGATCATCTATACGAGGCAATGGGTACTTATTCTTAATGGTCACCTTATTCAATTGTTTATAGTCTATGCATAATCTAAGAGTACCATCTTTCTTCTTAACAAACAAGACTGACGCTCCCCAAGGCGACACACTGGGTCTAATATACCCCTTATCCACCCGTTCCTGTAATTAAACTTTTAACTCCTTCAGTTCCGTTGGTGCCATCCTATATGGTGCCTGGGATATAGGTGTTGTACCTGGAACTAACTCAATAGTAAACTCTATTTCCCTGTCAGGTGGTAAGCCTGGTAACTCTTCAGGGAACACATCTAAGAATTCTTGTACCACAGGTACATCCTCGGGTCTCAGTTTCTTATCCTGTGAAACTGCTACATAGGCTAAATGGGCTTCACATCCCTTACTCAGCAGCTTTCTAGCCTTCACTGCTGATATTAAACTTCCTGGAAGTATTCTTTTACTTCCTACTAGGGTTATCTCTTTTTCATCTGGTTTTCTAAACACTATTTCTCTCCTAAAACAATTCATAGTTGCATAGTGTTTACTTAGGAAATCCATACCTAAGATAACATTAAACTCTAGTAATTATAATGGAATCAAGAAAACCCCTAAACTCTGATTTCCAAGAATTACTTCACAATTCCTGTAATACTCATGTACAATTAGAGTATCTCCTACAGGCGTAGAGATAAATAAATCCTCATTCATACACTCAGGCACTCTATCTATATATAATGCACATATGCTAGATATGAATGAGTGCGTAGCACTAGGATCAAATAATGCATAAGCGGATTGATTACATAAAGTTATCGTACCAGTTACGACATCTGGAGCCTTTTCTTCTTCCTGGTGTGTCATAGCGTATACTCTACCCTGTTGCTGCTGTTGCTGCTGTTGCTGTGTGGGTCGTCCGACTACCCCTTTCTGCTTAGCTGCACCAGATCCCTCACCTTTAGTTCTGGTTGCTCTAGATTGGTCTACAATCTTGGTAACTCCTCTTTGTTCACTCTGTGCTCCATGATCTAGCTGGGGACAATCTCTCTTGAAATTCCCCACTTGTCCGCACTGGAAGCACACATTCCTATTGCCATAACATACTCCTGTATGGGACCTACCACAGTTTACACAAAGTGGTCTCCTTCATGTACTAGCTACTGACTCGCTAGCATGACCCGATGCTGATCTACCAGTCGGTTCAGCTGCAGGTCTTGACCTCTTTCGACCTAAGCTTTGTTGGCTCGTGCCTCTAAAACTCCTCATACCCCACTGTCTAGAAAATAGGGGTCTAAAACTCTTGCCTCTCATTTCTCTAGGCATCTTAAACAGTCCTTCACCTGGCTGGAGTATATCTTCCCTCGCTACACTCTGCTCTACTCGGAAAGCAGTCTCAACTAACTGAGTGAAATTCACCCAATTGGATGTAGAGGTAATGGGTGTACGTATCTTTCTTCTCAGGCCATTCTCAAACCTTCTACACCTCTTCTTCTCTTCTGTGATGATCGGAAGGGCATACTGAGATAACTCAGTAAATCTTTGCTCATACTCAGCAACCGTCATCACTCCCTGAGTTAGCCTAAGGAATTCCTCCCTCTTCACTTCTTTAAAAGCACTAGGGTAGTATTTATCCTCAAATATCTGTCTAAACTTAGACCAAGTTATAGTTTCCGAACTATTCCTTCTGGCCTTTATCACTTTCCACCACTTCTCAGCCCCTTTCTGCAGCAAGAATGCTGCTAACTCGACTTTACGGTCCTCAGGGCACCTCATAACCTTAAAACATTTCTCAGTAAAGTCCAACCAGACTTCAGCATCTTCTACATCTATGGCTCCATCGAACGTCGTGGCTCCTAAAGCTTTCAGCCTCTCGACGCCGAATTTCTTTTCTGTATTAGTCTGAATTGATCCTACACTCGCTGCCAATCTCTGGGCGATTCTATCAAACACTCGATCCTCCATCTGGGGACATACATCTACCCGTGGGGTACTCGACTTGTTTGCAGAAGTCGCTTCCTGCTCTATTGAGTCTCTAATTCTTTTCCCCTTCGGATCTGGGTCCCATCTAGCTTCAGAACCTCCGCTGGTAGGGTCAACATTCCTCTCCTCGATCTGCTTGCTTAGCCTGCCACTTCTCCTCAACATCTTTGCCTAATTATTAAGTACACATGTTAAGAACTTATTTATAGGATTTAATCTAGTGCACGAACTCTCACTTCCACCTAAAATCTTATGCTTTAATACTAAGCTAGTATAAACTAATTCTTTAACCTTCTCAGAAACTTATGGTCTGATACCAAGCTGTCACACCCCGCCTCAAACCACCCTCTTAGCCTAGGAAAGGGTGTGACTGACAGCCGTTATCAACCCTTTTGTTGACACTTACTGCCTACTAATTGTTGCGGAATAACTCTGATACCAATATATAACTCATATATA
Source organism: Benincasa hispida (assembly GCF_027475165.1). Taxonomy (NCBI): domain Eukaryota; kingdom Viridiplantae; phylum Streptophyta; class Magnoliopsida; order Cucurbitales; family Cucurbitaceae; genus Benincasa; species Benincasa hispida. Next base: position 475,470 of record NC_143485.1, on the reverse strand, counting down.
GCGGAATGCCTTTAGGCTAAAAATTTATTATTCAGAAACAGAACATGTTTAGAATCATTACAACATTAGATTCATAAGTCCCAAATCCCAAAACCCTAGTTCCTATATGAACAACTATAACATCTGTACAATATTTACAGTAACCACCTAACAGATGGGTTACAATATCTTTATCCTTTAGTGGCAGAGCAGATGTAGAGCTATCTTTTGAGGATTTGATCGCTACCTGGGGGGGGGGGGGGGGGGGGGGAAGGAAATATTTGAAAATGGGGTGAGCTTGCTAGCCCAGTGAGTGACTTAAGAAAGATAATTGATTCTCATGCAAAATATCAATAAAGAGTTCAAACTGAAATATAAGTTTCTACAGTACTTGTACTGCAGTATAAACATTTTCCAAGCATAAAGCATATAAAGCTGTTTTAATAATAAAACAGTAAAACTTTTTCTCAGTTGAGAATAACCCCACTGTGGGTAAAAACAATCCCAACACCAACTGCTAGTCAAGAGAGAACCTTTTTGCTCAATCTCTGACTCTATCTACCTACGTGCACGTAGCCATACTAAGTACCGTCATACCTTAGGTACTTCTGCTTAGATACATTCTCAAATGTCCTTCAGTATCGAGCTACTAGGATACCTTCTCAAATGTCCTTCAGTATCGAGCTACTAGGATATCTTCTCAAATGTCCTTCTGTATCCGGTTGGTTTGGTACCTTCTCAAACGTCCTTCAGTACCAATAGATACCTTCTCAAATGTCCTTCGGTATCTAGTTGTGCGGATACCTTCTCAAATGTCCTTCGGTATCGCGTTTTTAAGTAAAACTAGTCATAAATGACTTTCTTTTTAAAGCACGTAAAGTATAACACATATAAAAACATGGCTTTAAAGATACTAATGCATGCTGGGTATATTTAACACATATAAATAGGTTTTCAACAAACTTCCCACACATGCATGCTTTTAAAACATAACTCATGGTTTGCTTGGAAATCACTTTGTAAAACTGGCTGGCATGAGAATAATCTTCTTTAAACCATGCTTTCTGTAAAACATTGTAAATCAAACATTTTAGTCAAAATGTTTTAGTCACTCACCTCGATCGCTTAGGAACTTTTCACTTTAGTAGTTCCTTTTCTACCTCGGGCTCCCTTTTTCACCCTTAGAATCCAGATTCAACTTACAGCTCAGATTACTCATAGTTTTAAGCCTTATGTCGAGATACTTCCTTCTACAAATTTATTCTAAAATGACTCAGGAAGATTACCTTAAAATATGAGCTCAGAACACTTCGTGGTTTGGGTGGAATCTCAAACTCTTCAAGACTGGCTCAAGCTTATCTGACAGCTTGACCCTTCTACCTTCTTCTCAGTTTCTAGCTCGATCCCTTCGAGCTTTTTCCCGGCAACCCTACTCTAAAAACTAGACTTCTAGAGCTTTCAGGTGGCTTTAGAATCACTCCAAACGCACGATTAAATTGGGAGATCTCCTCGTCCCAAATTGTTGCTGTTTTCTAGACTTCATTTTCCAATGCGTCCTCTTTGAAGCTCTATGATCAATGCATGGATTTTGGCCTCAACGCAAGGTTTACTCAACTTTCCCACTCTTTTTACTGTCTTTTTGAATTGTGATCTAAAAATGAAGTCTTTGGCCTTATTTATAGGCGTCCAAACCTTCTCCAAATTCGACACCTCCTACTTGGCTACATGTCCAAGTGTTTCTCCCTCATACTACCAACACATCTTTTCTATCAACGCAATCTAAGTGTCTTTCTCCTATGTAGCCAATGCATGAGCTTCAAATTGCATGTCCTCTAATGCAAAAACCTCAAATGCTTAAGGCTTAAGGCTTCCTCTCAAGAAGACACATGGTTTGATGATGTTTTTTAGGTGATCTCATCCTTTATATGCGTCCAACTCTTGGACGTTCAACGCATAGTCCAGTACTCAACGCCTAACAATCCAACTTAACCATCGCAAGAGCCAGCCATCACCAATGCATAGGATGGCCGCTCATCCTTGACGCATGGTCGTGCTGCATAGGCGCTGGCCATCGCTCGCTTGCTCGGCTGCATGGGTGTGCTTAGCGCATTGATGGTTGACAGGGTGTTTGGACGCATGGGCATGGCCGTTCGACAGGGCGCTCGCTGCATAGGCATGGCCGCTCGACACATTGGGCAAGGGCGCTTGGCTGGCCACTCGACGCATTGGGCAAGGGCGCTTGGCTGGCCGCTTGACGCATTGGGCAAGAGCATTTGGTTGGCCGCTTGACGCATTGGGCAAGGGCGCTTGGCTGGCTACTCGACGCATGGGCTGCCTTCCAACGCATGCCTTGCCTACCCTTGTGCCTTCCAACACATCACCTCCATCTTTCCTCCTTCAGCCGCATGCCATCACCAACAACCCTTCCAACACATCAATACACCCTTCCAACACATCAACACACAATTTTTATACTTAGCCAAATTTCCAAATTTTTCCCCAAAAGTCAAACTTCCAAATTTTCTCTTTTCTTGTAATTTTTCACCATTTTCTTTACCATTCCACACTAGTTTCCACATTAACCTATTCAACTCACTGGTCTCAGTAGGGAACATATTTAAGTAGAGAAATTAGGATTCTTGGTTCACACAGGAGAATATATATTTAAATATGATTTAAATATATGAAGATGATTATCGTGCAAAAATTAATTTAATATTTGATATTAAATTAATTTATGAAATTAATTTTAGAAAATATTTTTTCAATTTTATTAATCAAAATGGTTTTGAAGTTGATAACAGGCAGAAATGCACGTTATTACAATGCAAAGATATAAAACAATGTGTGAATGCGACGATAAAAATATGCAAAATTGTGTCCAGAAGCATTAAATTAAGAATGTTGCGATCACTTGCGCCCATCACATTAAAGCAGCTAATTTACTTATTTTGTGCAGGAAAATGCGTTGGTGCAAAGCAAGTTGCGATCCAAGGAATTCGGCACCCGAGTGCATTAGAAGATTGCGACGACAAAGCTATGCGATCGTATGCGCTCGTGAAGATCTGCTCAAGAAGGTGGCCACATAAAGATGGCATATCAAGGTGAAAGCATAATAAATCATGATGGGATGGAAAGCTGACAATGGTCAAATCCAAATTTAGTTGACAAGCAGTTAACGACGCACTATAGCAAGTACATTCAACTTTTCGGTGACCATTAATCAGAGCGAATTAATGACCGCCCATCATTGCAATCATTTGAGAGAAAAGTTCTCCACCTTGAAGCTCTATAAATACAGAAGGCCACCATCGTGAAAAGAGTTTAGAATTTTGGAGTTCGATATATACACAGTTCGCCATATACATAGAAGATAGATCATAGACATCTGTTAGTCTGTAATTCATATACTTAGAAGGTGGAGGCAAGCGAAGAGAGAAGACGCCGAAAGATCATTCTTGGTTAGCTTGAGAGACTGCCAGGAAGCGCTGCAAACGGAGAGAGGGCCGACTCTTGCGAAAGCAAGAACATTCTTTTGGGCAGAGTAGAGCAAAACACAATGAAAAAGCCTTAGGAAGCAAGACATTGCTACCAGGCTCCCTATCCCTACTTTCCATTGTCGTTTTGTATTCTGATTTTATTTGTAAAATGGAATTTTCATCTCTACATCTGTTCAATCTCTTCACATTGCACATGAGTAACTAAACTTTCGAATGGGTTGAGAAGCACTTAGCTAGCATGACCTAAGATCTTCATTTTACGCGATCATCTTGTCTTATGTATGTGTCATTCACCCTTTAGAGATACTTGAGAGAGTAGTCGAAAGAAAGAACCTAGACTTGAGAGAGTTAGGTTAGAATCTAGGCTTGAGAAAGCCAGAACAAAATCGAATAAGCAAGAGATAGAAACTTAGAGATAAGCTCTATTTTCTATCATGCATCGCATGCACCCTAGAAATAAGATATGATAGTATATGGTCACCTTGTGTATTTGTGTATCATCATCGTATAGACAAGAATAAAGGCTTAGACATAAGTTCCATAGACATTATCGTTACATCGCATGCGTCCTAAAATTAGGAACTATGGAATTTACATTGAGAGATGACATGTTGTTGTATGTGTGTAGCATGATCGCATAACTTGAACACAATCTTAGGAAATGTTGGCTAAATCCCTTCTCTACCCATTCCCCGCATACTCATTGTAACTTTCGCTATCATTAACTCTTTACTCAATTCCGCCACATAGGATTTATACTTTAAACAACATACCAACCAACCTATTGTTTTTGTCACTGCAAAGGAATCAAAATTTACCAACGCATAATATCTCAATAGTCCTTGTGTTCGACTCTGGACTTACCAGGAAACCTAGTAAGGTATATACTTGGATTTTACTAGGAAAACTTACATGTGCACGCATAGTTCACTATCTCAATTTCATACCATTATTTTATCACATTCTTAACGCATCAGAAATCAATTTTTGATTTGTAAAAGAAAATTGGAAAATCGGTTTTGCATGTCTTTCAAATGGAAAATGTTGTTTTTCCATTATCATCTTCTTCATGCTCATACAAAGCCTATCTTCTTCTCTTTATTAATACTCCGAGCATGAGTTGTAAGCCATGCAATTCACTTCTTTTGCATGTTCTTCTGCAATAAATAAAGAAGTTTGGAGTGATTTGAAGAAGGCTAATACATAAATTTTGAGAGAAAATATCTATGAGAAGAAAGAGTTCTTCTAATTGGGCTGTTATGAGTTCTTCACTGTTCTTCATCGACTCAAGCTATTCTTAAGCCCCACAACTCTATCTAAAGCTCCAAGAGGATAGTGGGGAAGACCTTGAGGTGGTTCACAGTGATCTTTAGTGAAGACTGCTGCCATACAATCAAGTTCTTGGAGAGTTCTTCGAAGGTATGATCTTAAAACCCAATTTTTAGAAGAGCATGCTTTAGTTTCTGCCAAAATTAATGAATTTGAATGCTTATGGATCCTTGATACTTCTGCCACATGTTATTTAACTCTTTCAATTGGTATCAGAGCATCTTTTAAGCATTCAATTCGGTTTAATTTTGGTGTGGTGGGTGTTTTTCATGAGATATATGAAACTAATGCACTGATATGGTTTTCTGAGATTTGGCATCTTAATTCTCTTTAATTTCTCAATAAAATTTGTAATTGGCTCTTGTTTGATGAACTTTTATGTGTTAGCAAGAGTCTGTAATTTATTTGGAGTCATTAGAGTTGAAATTAAGATGTAATTGGAGAATCAAGTGAAGGAGGCCGAGCTTCTATTCCAGTTTTTCAGCTTCTGCTCAAATTCATTGTTGAGGTTCAGTTGCTAAGCGATCGTTTAGTTCCAGATGTTACACGATGTGAAGAAAAGCTAGACGATTGTTTAGCAATGGCCACTGGTCATTGTGATGTTAAATGCTAAACGATCGTGACCTGTGGGAGCTAAGAAATGTGTTTATTTGCTATACGATAGCACTATGCAATCTTTTAGCTTTGGCGTGGGAACTAAACGATACATTGGATTTACCAAATGATGGCGCTACACGGTCGTTTATTTACGACGTGTGCTAAACGATGCGATGAATTGCTACGCGATAGCACTAAGTAATCGTTTAGATGCAGAGCTAAGCGATCGTATAGACAAATGCTAAGCGACACGATGATGTTTTATACAATAGAGCTAAGCGATCGTTTAGCTGCGGCGGATACTAAGCGATGACATGAAAGCGCTAGGTGATGGTGTTAAGCAATCATGTAGTTCTATGTAATGGAGCTAAGCAATAGCAAGGCGATGGAACTAAACGATCATATAGTTCTATACGATAGAGCTAAGTGATCTTTTAGCTTCAGCAAACACTAAGCGATCGTGTACTTCTACTCAACATAAGGAGGTGTCACTAGATGATTGCCTTCAGCGCTACATGATCGGCCTTAGCAACATTTTGAGATTGGACCAAGAGCAGCCAGTTCGACCGGTCTTCTCAAGGTCCAATCCGGTTCAACCTCAAATGGTTTTTGGCTGGTCCGGTTCAAACTCATCCATTATGGTTCAAGATGCTTGGGTTCAGTTTGGAGTGGTTTGAGTGATTCAAAGACGGTTTTGAAGTTGTTTATAACAGTTAGGCTTCTGTTTGCTTGTTTATGCCAAAACGAAAACCATATCAGTTAGTTTTTAATTGTTTATGCATGAGATGTATGGAATAATTAAATAAATCATGTATATGCATACAGTATGCCATGTAGATTTAAAATCCCACCGTAGGAAGCATGTTACATGCATTGAAAGTATGTTATAATCGTTATAATATATAGTATGCATGTTAGGGTTATATTTAATATAATGTTTATATTAGATACCTTGTTGAATGTTATGAATATTAAGCATGTCTAAATTTTGTAAGTTGTTATAAATTGGTTAGACGTTTAAAATCCATAACAAAGAACAATTGCATGCTCATTTAGGTTAACAACTAATTTTAAATGTTAAAATAGATTGTTAGCTTATAAAATACAGTTACAAACTCATATCGGTTCATAAACTTGTCTAAGGCTGGGGGTACTTAAATTGACAGTTTACGAAACATCTCCTACCTGGGGATTATAACCGAACAATTGAGAGTTGTTAACTGGTTTTATGAGCTTTCATGAGCGATATGAGGTAATAAAATGGTTTATCACCTAGATATTGTAGGTTAAATCCAGTTATAAGAGTTATACTTGGATAAACCACTTAGACTTAGGTTGTATGAAATTAGCCGTCATGCCTAAGTAAATTACCCAAACTTTTAGAACACTTCAGTGGGAGATTAACAATATATTTGATATATAGTTATTAGCTCTCACGTCCTCAAGAGTTCACACCGTGAGATCCATTCTCAGCTTCGTATCGATTTTACCTCAACTGCTCCATACGAAAAGTGTTTTTATGGATCAATAACAAGGTGAATGAGGGAGGTGGTTCATAGTAAGTGGGTGAAGGAAATGTGTCAACATTGTCCTATGGTCTCCTCCATTAGTTTGAACCGTGAGATTCCTATGTTACGCCTGTTGTCGTTTTTATGCGGCACTAGCTAGTCGTTAACCACGGCAATCCCTACGAAGGGTTGTAACATAGGATTCGGAACAACCTAGGCTTCAGTAAAATGAATAAGGTCTTATAGTTTCGTCTTGGATATTGTCTTCTATCTCGGAGGCATATTCATACCGTCATATAAGATATGAAAATAGCGGGTCACACTTACGAGAATTACTAATTGTTGACCGAAAACGATAACCAAAACAACTATTGAAATATGAGTTATTCTAGATAATAATATTTGGCCAAGATCTGTCTTGCTTCTGTGAAGGAATTCTTGACTGCCCCACGGTAGCATTTGTTCTAAATCACTTAAGTATCGTTGCAAATAAATAAAGATTTATTGGGTACTTTATTAGTTTTGCTAAAAATGGATTTAGATGCATATTTAATAGAGTTTGTTTAAAATGTTTCAGCAATGTCGAACTCAATCATACAATTGCTTGCTTCTAAAGAATTTAATGAAGAGGGTTATTCGAATTTGAAGTCAAACATCAATACAATATTAGTAGTAGATGATTTGAGGTTTGTGTTGACGGAGGAGTGTCCTCCAGTTCCCAGTTCAATGGCTACCCAAAATTTTTGGGACGTCTATGATAGGTGGGTAAAGGCGAATGAGAAAGCCCGGACCTATATCTTGCAAGTATATCTGATGTACTCATCAAGAAACATGAGGTCATGCCCACACCCTGTGAGATTATGGCATCATTACAGAAGATGTTCGGGAAACCATCATCATCTATTAGAGATTCAGCCATCAAATATGTGTATGTGACTCGCATGAAAGATGGAACCAACGTAAGAGAACACATTCTCGACATGATGGTCCATTTTAACATTGTGGAGGCTCACGGGGCAATGATAGACGAGACAAGTCAAGTGAGCATGATACTGGAATCTTTTCCTGAGAGCTATCTGCCATTCAGGACAAATGCTGTCATGAACAAAATCACTTATAACTTAACGACGTTGTTGAATGAGTTGCAAACTTATCAATCCATGATGAAACTGAAGGAAAAAGAAATGTTATTTCGAAACCGAAAAAGTTTTACAAGGGGTCCACGTCTGGTATGAAACTCGTTGATGATAAGAAAGTTGGTCCTTCTTCTTTTAAAGATAAAATCGTACAAATGAAGGAAAAAGGAAAAAGGAAAAGGAAATCCACTGCAAAGAAAAATAAAAACAAAACTCCCAAGGGAAAATATTTCCATTGTGGAGAGGTTGGGCATTGGAAACAAAACTGCCCAAAATATCTAGCTGAAAAGAAAGTAGAAAAGGATAAACAAGGTAAATTTGATTTACTAGTTGTTGAAACATGTATAGTGGAAAATTCTCACCTTACCTGGATATTGGATTCAGGCACCGCTGATCATGTTTGTACTTTTCTACAGGAAACTAGTTCTTGGAGAAGACTTTCTGAATATGAGATGACTTTCAAGGTGGGAACAGGTGAAGTCATTTCAGCAGAAGCAGTGGGAGATGTGAAGTTGTTTTTTGGAGATTCTTTTATCTTGCTCAAGAATGTACTTAATTACATTCAAAAGATACACTGTACATATTCTCTAAAAGACAGAAATGGTGATCAAATTTCTTTTCATCTTGCTCGAGAATATGTTCTTTATACTTAAGATGAAAAGAAATCTGACCTCCATTTCTTGTCTTTTAGAGAATATGTACAGTGTATCTTTTGAATGTAATTAAGTGTTTGTTTATTAAAGAGGTGTTCATATTTTTTCTACTAGATTTGAAAATAACTTATACATATTACAACCAGCTGAAGCAAGATTCATTTTAAATATAGAGATGTTTAAAACGACTGAGACTTATAATAAAAAGAGGAAAAATTCTCCTAACGCCTATCTTTGGCACCTCAGGCTTGGTCACATTAATCTCAACAAGATTGAGAGATTGATAAAAAACGGTCATCTAAATCAGTTAAAAGACAGTTCCCTACATCCATGTGAATCATGTCTTGAGGGATAAAATGACGAAAAGATCTTTTTCTGACAAAGGTCTTCGTGCCAAAGAACCTCTTGACCTAATATATTCAGACCTTTGTGGTCCGATGAATATTAAAGCTCGATGAGGTTATCAGTATTTTGTCAGTTTTATTGATGATTACTCTCGGTATGGCTATATTTACTTAATCATTCACAAGTCTGAAACTCTTGAAAAGTTCAAAGAATTTAAGGCTGAGACTGAAAATCAGTTAAGTAAGTAAAAGAATTAAAACACTTCGATTTGATCGATGTGGTGAGTATATGGATTTGCAATTCCAGAACTATCTAGTAGATCATGGAATTCAATCCCAACTCACAGCACCTGGAACACCACAACAAAACGGTGTTGCAGAAAAGAGAAATCGAACCATGTTGGACATGATTCGGTCTATGATGAGTTATGCTCAATTACCTCAATCCTTTTGGGGGTATACAGTACAGACTGCAGTTTATATTTTGAACGTTGTTCCATCCAAAAGTGTTTCAGAAACACCATATGAATTATGGAAAGGACGCAAAGTGAGTTTACGTCATTTTCGTATCTGAGGTTGTCTAGCACATGTGTTGGTACAGAATCCTAAGAAATTGGAAACACGTTCGAAATTATGCGTATTTGTAGGATACCCCATAGAAACAAAAGGAGGATACTTTTATGATCCCCAAGAAGATAAAGAGTTTGTATCGACAAATGCAACATTCTTGGAAGAATATCATATTAAAAGTCATCTACCTCACAGTAAACTAATATTGCAAGAACTTTCTAAAGATCAACAAGAGTTGTTGATCAAGCTGGTCCATCAACAACGGTTGTTGTCCTATCATGTCCGTCCCAAGAGTTGGGAATGCCTAGTCGTAGTGGGAGGGTTATTCAATAACTTGAACGCTACATGGGTTTAACAGAAACTCAAAACATCATACAAGATGATGGTTTAGAGGATCCATTAACCTTTAAGAAGGCAATGGAAGATGTTGACAGGGAACAATGGATAAAAGCCATGGACCATGAAATGGAGTCTATGTACTTCAACTCAGTTTGTGAACTTGTAGATCAACCACATGGTGTTACACCTATAGATTGTAAGTGGATCTACAAGAGAAAATGAAACCAAACTGCCAAGGTACAGACCTATAAAGCCAGACTTGTGGCAAAGGGTTTTACCCAAAGAGAAGGAGTTGATTATGAAGAAACCTTTTCTCCTGTTTCCATGACTAAATCAATAAGAATACTTCTTGCCATTGCCACATATTAAGACTATGACATATGGAAAATGGATGTCAAGACAGCTTTTCTGAATGGCTATCTTGATGAAAGTATTTTTTTGTCTCAACCAAAGGGGTTCGTCGAAAAAGGACAAGAACAGAAAGTTTATAAACTTAATCGATCCATTTATGGGTTGAAACAAGCGTCCAAATCCTGGAATATAAGATTTGACACTGCAATCAAATCTTATGGCTTTGAACAGAATGTGGACGAACCTTGTGTAGACAAGAAGATAGTCAACAAAACTGTAGCATTCTTAGTTTTATATGTTGATGATATCTTGCTCATTGGTAATGAGACAAGTTTTCTTGTTGATGTTAACTGAAAGAATAGAACATTGGCACTATCTTAGGCATCTTATATTGACAAGATGTTGTCAAGGTATAATATGTAAAATTCCAAGAAAATTTTACTACCTTTCAGGCATGGAATTCATTTTTCCAAAGAACAATGTCCAAAGACACCTCAAGAAGTTGAGGAGATGAACAGAATTTCATATGCATCTGCAGTTGGGAGTTTGATGTATGCTATGTTGTGTACACGTCTTGACATATGTTTTGTAGTTGGAATCGTCGGCAAGTTCCAATCCAATCCTAGACACGGTCATTGGACCACTGTAAAAAATAACCTCAAGTATCTAAAGAGAACGAGAGACTATATGCTTGTGTATGGACCTAAGGATTTGATCCTTACAGGATACACTGATTCTGATTTTTAGATTAACGTAGAGTTCAGGAAATCTACCTCAGGATCAATTTTCACTCTTAATAGAGGAGCTATAGTTTGGAGAAGCATCAAGCAAAGTTGTATAGCTGACTCTACCATGAAAGTGGAATACGTGGCTGCATGCGAAGCTATTAAGGAAGCAGTGTGGCTACACAAATTCTTAGTTGATTTGGAAGTCGTTCCAAATATGCACCTGCCTATCACACTGTATTGTGACAACAGTGGTGCAGTTGCCAACTCAAAGGAACCCAGTAGTCACAAACGTGGAAAACACATTGAAAGAAAGTACCATTTCATTCGGGAGATCGTACATAGAGGAGATGTGATCATCACAAAGATAGCCTCTGAAGACAACCTTACTGATCCATTCACCAAGGCCCTCTCAGCTAAAGTTTTCGAGGGCCACCTAGTTGGACTAGGACTCCATGTAGTGTAATCTAAGGAAAGTGGGAGAATTTCTATGGTATTATAGAGTCCCACAACTTTGTCTAAAGCTCCAAGAGCATAGTGGGGAAGACCTTGAGGTGGTTCACGGTGATCTTTGGTGAAGACTACTATTGTACAATCAAGTTCTTGGAGAGTTCTTCAAAGGTATGATCTTAAAACCCTCTTTTTAGAAGAGCATGCTTTAGTTCCTACCAAAATTAGTGAATTTGAATGCTTATGGATCCTTGATACTTCCACTGCATGTTATTTAACTCTTTCAAAGAATTCTTAACATGTCTAAAAATATGTTTTTTAAAACAAACATTCTTTTTAGTTTAACATGTGAAATCATATAGGGTGGAATGTTCAAATTTTTAGCATATTGATCAAGAGTATATGTAGCATATTCATCAGAGCTATGCTAAAAATTTGACTAAAGCCAATAACATGAAGATAGAATGAGTGCGAAATACACATTAAGTCGATTAATGTATATCCTCATATTCTTGAAATAACTTTTTCTCAATTATAATTGATTATTAGACTTGAAGTTATAAAATACTCGCTTCTCTATTTTATTGAATAAGGAGGACATATATGTATAGCTACATCAAGGTAAAAGAGTAACTATGGTTAACAACCAACGATTAACCTAACTAATTATACAACTACCTCTAATACTCTCCCTCAAAATGGGCTTAGAAAATTTACAACATTCATCTTGCATAATGAGGGTTGAAAATAAGAAGGAGAAAGTGCTTTAGTTAACACATCAGTGAGCTAGAGATTGGATCGAATGGGCATCAGCTTGACAATGCCTTTAGAAACTATTGGATTTGGTGTCCTAAATCTCATATATCCTATAGTTTATAAAAACAAATTATATATTAAATAAAATAAGAGGTATTTTATTTGACCTCATTAATTCAATCCAATAAATTAAGATCCAAGGTTATATAATGTCACTTGAACGGTATGTATACAAGTGGTTCATGTTCATGTTCAACTAATTATACAACAACCTCTAATACTCTCCCACAAAATGGACTTAGAAAATTTACAACATCTATCTTGCATAATAAGGGTTGAAAAGAAGAAGGAGAAAGTGCTTTAGTAAACACATCGGTAGGCTAGAGATTGGGTTGAATGGGCATCAGCTTGATAGTGCCTTTAGAAACTATTGGATTTGGTGCCCTAAATCTCAATTATCCTGTAGTTTATAAAAATAAATTATATATTTAATAAAATAAGAGGTATTTTATTTGACATTCAGACCTCATTAATTCAATCCAATAAATTAAGATCCAAGGTTATATAATGTCACTTGAACAATATGTATAGTGGCTAAGTTAGTTGACTCAACAAGCCTACCATTTTGAGAATTTCTCCGAGTAGGAAGCTAGGAACACACCTACACAAAAAGAAATTCACTCCTTCCCGATTATAGGAAAAGTAGATAAATTGTTCCCTTAACAACTGATTCCGATTTTTGAACAATGAGGTCTCAACCTCTCATTGGCCTAAGAGGTGTTAGTTTATAGTTGGACTATAAATTGTTTATTCATTAGAGGAATCAATGGTACTTAAGGAGTTAGAGATAACTACAAGGGTAAAACGTATTTTGACTCAACTGTAGTTCTGAATAATTTGTGAAGGATCGACTCGCTATTGATTGGTTATATCCATGGACATATAAATATATCTGCAGTTTAAAGAGTGCTGCTATCGGTCTTTAGTAGAGTGACCGGTAGTTAATGAACATTGATTAGTTTAACTAAAGAGTTTAATTAATTAATCTTGTATCATTGGAGCTTCTAAGCTGCAGGTCGATAAGGTTTCCCTATTGGCTCGCTAAGGATAGTAATGAGGAATGAATTGTTCAAATTACTTAAAGGAATTATATAGTGTATTCTGATACATTATAGAATATGGTTAATTATAGATATGATTTGTAATCCAAACTAAATAAGAGAGATAAATTTGAATGAGATTCAAATATCAAATTCATATAAATTGGTTTTATATAGAATTATAGTATAGGAGAGTTGTATGTATATAAATATGTGATATTTATATGTTAATTAATTAATCCTATATTAAATATGTTTTATTATATAGGTATTTAATTTATATGTTAATTATTAATTAATAGTTAATTAATTAATTAACAAATGATGGAGAATAGAGTCAAGAATAAATATATAATATTTAATTAACTTATAGTTATTTAATTTACATGTTAATTGATTAATTAATAGTTAAATAATCAATTAACAAATGATGAAGAGTGGGAAAAACTTGGAGAAGGGGTTATTCTCTCCCTATAAATATATCATTATAACCCATTTAGGATAAGGGTTTTTATTTTGTGAAAAGAAAATATAACCTCTACTCTCATATTCTCTCTATTCTCTTAAAAACATCCCCTATACTTTCATTCCCTCTTCCAAGGTGTTAGAGCCCACACATCTAGCTCTTTGAAATATTAGAGCATAACAAAGAAGCTCTTGCAGTGGTACCTTTGTTCATTGAGAGATTCGAATTGGTTCATGTGCAAAGGAGAGGAAATCATGAAGAAAGGGAAACCTTGAAAGGTGAGTTTTCTTCTTCCATTTTCTTCTCTTCTCCATTAGAAGCATGCTTATGTTTGTTTAATGTTTATCCTATTGTGTGTGAATTAGTTCACTGTTTTTATATTTTATAAATTCGATTCTCAAAATGCAAGGCGATCACACACTTCTGCGGGAATCTGATTCCCTTCAATTGGTATCAGAGCAAATTCTTGCAATTTTGACTTTCGGTGTTTAGAAACAAAATAATAATAATAATAAAGAACATGGTGGGTGATATTTTGTATTGTTTTCATGAGATGAGTATTGTAAATTTTCTTTGGGTATTTCTGGCTTAATAGATGTTTTCGATATTTGGCACATAGATTCATTTTACTTGATTTGATCATGTAAGGGCCCGTTGTTTTTAGACATTTAATTCAATAATCGAATCTGTAAGTTTGGGTCACTAGTTTTGCAAGTGTTGCTGATGATTGGGATGAAAAATAGAGGTGTTTAGTGTGAATTCAAAATAGAATGCTGCAAATTTGGTGTATCTCGAACGCTGCAACGCTACATCCTTAGCATTGCGACGCTACGACAAGAGGTGAAAAACTTCTTCCGTAGTGTCGCGACGCTCTACACTAGCTTCGCGACACTACGACCACTTAACACTAAGGTATGCGCGAGCTGGAGGTCATTGGTTCAAAGCCTGCTATTATCGTTTTCCTATATTTTAAATGTAATTTTAGTTGTTTATAATTAAATTAGTATAATTTGATTATATTAATTTAATTATTTTATTAGAGTTCCAAATATTAGTCAATTAATGTCTTTTATATAATTTAATGTGCATGAGCTATATGTTTAAATTATATGATTTATATATTGCATATTGTATGTCATATAGATTTAAAATCCCGCCTTAGGATAAACATGTTTCATGCATTCTTTGATATAAGTATTATATTACAGTTACATGATTAATTAAGCATACTCATGCATCATAGTAGAATATAATTGTTATATAGTATGATAGCATGTGAATTAATTTTATTAGTAATAATATAATTGTTATATTGTTTAATGAAAATGAATATGTATGTTTATTTTCATGGATGATTATTATAAGTTTTATTGTTATTGGATGAAAATAAACTTGCATCGAGTATGACATTACTTAAATATAATTGTTATATATGATCAATGTCATTAGGGAGAGATGTATATACTGATCTGAGAGAGAGATTGTTCTGAGCGCCTGATCAGAGTAGATCTTGGATAATCAAGAGACAAGGTCGAGAGGTGAGTCTCCGGGCAAAGAATCCTTTCAATCCCTATCGTTGAAGCTCTATACGAAGGTCATTTCTACCAAACGAGCAAGCCTGAGAGGGAAGCTCTTCTCTTCATCCATTCCACACGCGGGCAAGAAAAACCTCCGCCCAGATCTATGTCAAGATGTTGACACTCTTCTGCATTTGTTTCTATCTTGTTTTCATCACTTGTACTCATCTTCTTTACTCTATCATTCACACCATGTATCAGACGCTTAATCTTAGTATTAATTGCTATGATCATTTCCATTATCATCTCTCTGTCTATTTTCGTTCATCCATGATTCACTTTCTCCATGATGTTTCCTTAATTCCCTAGGTAATTAATAAGAATTAAGCAAGTAAATTAATCCGTGTTAAGGAAATAATTATGTTTAGCTAAAGCATGCTAGACAACATCTTCACCTGTGAGAGCAGAAGTGAAGATGCCATTCCGCCTATCGAGAGAGGGTTGGAAGAGTGCATTAACTAAAGCGAGAAGTACTTCCAGAGATGGAAGCAATCTTGCATTCATCACGTTCATCCCTGTTTCACCATAGAGATATGGGAACGCGGTCGATCACCGAGAGGTGTTCGCCAAGGAAAAGTGGAACATTAAATACATCTTTAACATAGTTAACAAACTCGCAATGTCCTTACTAATTATTCTTTCTATTTCTGATTCATACATAAAGACATTCCATCGCATACCACGATCCTTTGTATAAACTTCACAGTCAGTCTCGAACTCAATATCATGTATCATGAATCTTGTATATTGTATCATAATAGTTTAGGACTTTACTTTTATCGCACTTTTATTTTATCAACCCAATTTATGTTTATCGCAATTTAAATTCATGTACAAACCAAATCTTTTATTAATTGTAAAACCGGTCGCATATATCACGAAACTAACACATTAACGAAAACAATCCCTATGTTCGACCTCGGATTATTCTGAGAAACTTGCGTTGGAATTATACTTGGTTTCAGCGCAAGGAAACTTGTGACAACGCATTACTCCATAGCATACTACAAGCATATAGTTGACAACGCATATTTAGAAGTAGTAATGCATAACACAACATCCACATTCCATTTCCATCTTTACGTCATCAAGATTATGGCAACATGAGCTTGTTGTTCATTCATCCGCATTCATATTTGTTTGCATGCTGTAAGTAAAAAAAACACGTTTCAGCATTTACAAGTTTATGGCATCGTTGTCGGGGATTGGTGACGGTTAGTGTTGAGTACGTTTGTGATATTTTGTAGGACAGATCTCTTTGTACTGGCTATTTATCGCAGAGAGCAGTCTGACGGTTTATGAGTAATGGAGTGATCCAAAAATTCTAAGCTGACCCAGAGATTAGGTGTATTTTTCACGCAAGAGCACATCAGGACCGAATTAGGTAGAGAAGAAACATGGCAGATAATTACGAGGCACCCGAAGGGAATCAAAGGGAAAATTGGCCAGCGCAAGACCCTGTATTTCTTGCTGCCGACCCTAACATCCCAATGAGGAATTATACAGCGTCAAATTTTTATAACTTCTCGCTCGGAATTTCAAGACCCACGGTTGAAGAGAATGCAAGCTTTGAGATGAGGCCGATTATGCTGCAAATGACCAAAATGCGGGGCAATTAAGAGGTTTACAATGAGAAGACCCGCATGCTCATTTGACGGGCTTTCTAGACATGTGTAGTGCATTCTCCGCACCTGGTGTGACTCCAGAAAACCTTAGATTGTATCTCTTCCCGTATACCCTAGGTAAAGGGGAAGGATTAAGCGAATGAGTTAATCCTTGTTAAGGTAATCGACTAAGTTTAGCTAATTCATGCTCGACGACATCTTCACCTACGAGAGCAGAAGTGAAGATGTTATTCCACCTATCGAGAGATGGTTGAAAGAATGCATTAACTAAAGCAAGAAGTATTTCCAGAGATGGAAACAAACTTGCGTTCATCACGTTCATCCCTGTTTCACCATAGACATATAGGAACGCGGCCGATCACTGAAAGGTGTAAGCCAAGAGAAAGCGAAACCTTAGTTACGTCCTTAACAAGATTGACGAACTTGCGATGTCTTTTCCCTCAACCCATTCTCTTTCTGATTCATTCACAAGACTTGCCACCGCATTCAGTAGGTTATCTTGCACAACTTCACAGCCAGTCCTCAACCTGAATCATTAATAGTTTAGACATTTACTTATCATTGCAATTTTCTCTTCATCGCAATTTACTTTCCTGCACACTATTCATTATTCTTTATGTTAAACCTGTCGCATTTACCACACTAGTATAACATTAACAACAATAATCCCCGTGTTCGACCTCAGGTCAATCTGAGAAACTTGCGTTGGAATTATACTTGGTTCCAGCGCAAGAAAACTTGTGACAAGCACTACACGAACGCATACTACGAAGCATATCATCGTCAACACATACATTTAGAACGTAGTATCACAATATCTTTATCATTAGGAACTTGAACGCATAGAGCAATCAACATTCATTCATTCAATCATTTTAAATCATTACAAGTTTTTGGCGATAGATATAAGATATAGATAAAGATTTACAATTTTCGTCTGTCAAGTTTTTGGCGCCGTTGCTGGGAATTGGTAACGTTTAGTGTTGAATATTCTTGTTGTACTGTCTGTTCAACATGGAGAACAGGCTGATGGTTTATGAGTACTGGGATTGATCCAGAATTCAAAGCCGACCCAGAGATCGAGAGTACTTTTCGCACACGAGCACGCCAGAACCGTATTAGGCGCAGAAGGAACATGACGAATAATAACGATAGGCCTGAGGAGAATTAAGTGGTTAATCGGCCGGCGAAAGATCTAGTGTTTCTAGCTGCCAACCACAATATCCCAATGAGGAACTATGTGGCGCCAAATTTATGACTTCTCGCCCAGAATTTCAAGACCCACGGTTGAAGAGAATGCACGATTTGATATTAAGCCGATCATGCTTTAAATGATCCAAAATGTGGGGCAATTTGGAGGTATGCAAGGTGAAGACCCGCATGCACATTTGACCAGCTTCGTGGAAATGTGCAATACTTTCTCCATTTCCGACGTGACTCCGGAAGAAATTAGATTATACCTCTTCCCGTACACACTTCGGAATGAGGCGAAGAGGTGGGCTCATTCTCTAGAGCCAAATGAAATTAATTCATGGGACCAGTTGGTCGAGCGATTCATGAAGAAATTCTTCTCGCCCACAGTCAACGCAAGAAGACAGAGGGATGTGTTGAATTTTGAACAAATGGAAAACAAGACTCTGAGCACCGCATGAGTGCGATTCAGAAGATTGGTAAAGAACTGTCCACAAATCAGGATTCCTGATTGCGTTCTGATGGAAACCTTTTACAACGGCGTGGACAGATCAACGCAAGCTGTTGCTGATGCCTCTGCAGCAGGAGGATTTATGGACAAAACCTACACTGAAGCTAAGGTCATCTTGGATTGTATTTCGTGAAACACAGATGACTGGGTAAACAACGAGTATGGGGGAAAAGGCCCAGAACGAAGAAGATCGGAAAATGCCATTGTACCAGCTGATACAATGACAACATTGGCCTCACAAATGGTCACAGTGACCTCTCTCCTTCAGACGATGGTAGTTAATCAAGGAACCCTCTCCCAGGGTGCAGCTGATAACAATTAGAAATACAAGTTATTTATACTGCATTATTTAGATATTGCGGCCAAAAGAAAGGAAAGTTGCATCAAGTGTAGAGAAATTAGCTATGAAATACAAGAATTATAAATTGTCATCAATACACCCGCTGACACAATTGCGATGGTAGAAAAGAATATTTCAAGTCTGTTTTGTAGGAAATAAAGCCATCGCATGTGTTCATGGCTCAAGAGAAAAAGAACAACGCATCTACGTCGCATTGCGCCAATCATTCAGGAATGAATAGACGATCAACACAATGACGATGCATGCGACAATCAATCAAGAGCTTTGTGATCAACGCAACTTCAACCGCATGCAGTAATAAAAAAACAACACCGCATGCGGGCAAACGATCGAAGATGCAAAAGAGCAACACAATTGCGAAGGATCCAGACATGTGTACAGCTGACCGTTGTGCATTTCTGACGAGATTGATCGCGTAACAAAAGGAATATTCATTCCACCATTTCTGGAATTGCCATAACAATAAAGTGGGGTCCACAAGGTAGAGAGTTAAAGCTGAATCTATAAATAGCCTCTGAAATTCTAGGAGAAAATATACTTGATACAGGAATATTTTGGTATTTGTATATTGAGAGAAAGACTGGTCTGAGTGTTGATTGGAGAAGATCCGGGAAGATTTAAGAGACAAGGCCGAGAGGTGAGTCTCAAGGCAAATCCTTTCAATCCCCGCCGTGGAGCTCTATACCAAGGTCACCTCTACTGGACGAGCAAGCCTGAGAGGGAAGCTCTTCCTTCCATTCACTCCATTCGCCGGCAAGAAAATCCACCATCCAGATCTGTGTCAAGACATTGGCACTCTTCTGTATTTGTTTCTATCTCTTATCATCAATTGTATTCATCTTCTTAATCTATATCATTCACACCATGTATCAGACGCTAAATAATAATATTGAATGTCATGATCATTTTCATCTCCATCTTTCAGTCTATTTTCGTTCGTCCATTAATTGCTTTTTCCATGATGTTTTCTTAATCCCTTGGTAATTAGAATGAATCAAACAAGTAAATTAATATGTGCTAAAGAAATAAAGATGTTTAGCTAAAGCATGCTAGACGACATCTTCACCTGTGAGAGCAGAAGTGCAGATGCCATTTTGCCCGTCGAGAGAAGGTTAGAAGAATGTGGTAACTAAAGGCAGAAGTACTTCCAGAGATGGAAGCAACCTTGTGTTCATTACGTTCATCCCTATTTCACCACAGAGATGTGGGAACATGGCCGATCACCGAGAGGTGTACGCCAAGGGAAAGAGAAACCGTATTTATATCTTTAACACAATTAATGAACTTGCGATGTTTATATTAATTATCCTTTCTATCTCTGTTTCATACATAAAGACTTGCCACTGCATAATATGATCCTTTGTATAATCTTCGCAGTCAGTCTCAATCTCAGTATCATGTATTAGTATCCTGTATCTTGTATCATAATAGCTTAGGTTTACTTTTATGCACTTTTATTGTATTACCGCAACTTTACTTTACCACATATTTTACTTTACCGCAATGTTTAAATACCTATATAAACCAATCTTTTATTAATTGGAAAACCACCGGTCGCATATATCATGAACGTAACGCATTAATTACACAATCCCTATGTTCGACCTCGGTTCACTCCGAGAAACTTTCGGTGAAATTATACTTGGTTTCAAAACAAGGAAACTTGTGACAACGCAGAGCATACTACAAGCATTCCATTAATAACACATACATCTAGAAGTAGTATCGCATCGTTTTATGTTAAACTTGCGTTATAATCATCCATGCTTTGTGTGACATAAGATAAATTTTATGTGTATCAAGTTTATGGCGCCGTTGCCAGGGATTGGTAACGTTTAGTGCTGAGTACGTTTTTAGTATGTGCAGGACAAATCTCTTTGTACTAGTTGTTTATCGCGAAGAGCAGTCTGACGACTTATGAGTACTGGAGTAATCCAGAAATTCTAAGCTGACCTAGAGATCAGGTGTATTTTTCGCGCAGGAGCACATCAGGACCAGATTAAGCACCGAAACTTCAAGATTTATGGTTGTGGAGAATGCAAGGTGCAATGCATTCTCCATATCTGATGTGATTCCCGAAGGAAGTAAATCATATCTCTCCCATATATACTGCAGGATGAGACCAGGAGGAGAACAATGTCCCTAAAGACATCGGTCAGGCAAGCTGGACCGCCTGCAGAGGTGTGGATTGCGTCCATCAAAAGAAAATCATCTTCCGGTCCATATCTCGAATTCTATGTTTAGTTGCTTTCATAATTCTTGTCTTTAATGATTTATAAATTTTGTCATTTGCTGCTTTATTCAATTTGTCTTTCAATGCTTTATGAATTTATGATTCATTTAATTCTCTTGCATTTATTTCTGTACACTCTTTAATTTCTTTAACTTTTTCTGTCATAAATGCGTTATTCTTAAACAGGTGAATCATTGGTTAATATGAAGGAAATTATTACCGCAATGTCCGTGTGACTTGGGTTGATGAAAAAATAGATATATAATAAAAATAAAAACAAACAAAAACAAAATTTTAATAATAAAACAATCAACATCCGGTATGCATTACGTTAATGGGTGCATCTTGTACAACAAAATACACTTTGCGTTCATCCAACTCAAATGCATTGCGTTGAGGGGTGTGTTGCACTCGTATGTGTTCTTTACCCGTCCTTAGCAAAAATGTACTATGTTGAGGTAGTGATGCACTGGTAGAAATACCATGCGCCCGATCCTCCAGAAATGCGTTTAGTTAAAGGGTGTGTTGTGGGAATATATGCGTTGTTGCTCGTCCTCTACAAAGATGCATTTGCGTTGATGAATTCATTGCGTTAATTCTTTACCTTGTGCCCATTTGAATAAAACTCCAAAGTAAATTCTTTTTGCAAACTGAGAAGTCTAATCGCTTCAGCCTCCAAGGACATGATGAATTTACAGCTGAAAGGACATACGACTCTGCAACTTCATAAATGTGAGGAGTGCGAACGGCAGGCTTTTTAAGTAGCTCAAGGCCTGCCACCGCAGAATCCGCGTTGGAGTCTATTACTTGCTTCATTTTGCAAAAAGAAACCCTAGCTTTTGCATACCGAGCTTTCTTCTTCCCAAAACCCTACCGATTTTCCAGTTCCTTTTCACTCAAGAATCCATGGCAGATCAAACTTCCCAGCCTTTCGCTTCACCCGCAACACCTTCATCAACCCAACTTTCCATGCGAGAGGCAACATTTCTTGCTACCATTCGCCGTCTCGTGGCCCAACCACACACCGTTCCTCGAATCGCCGGAAGACCCCGGTGAAACCCTCTAGTAGCCAAGCCAGTCCTATTCAAAAAGGGGCAAAGTTTTGAAAGCACCCCACTCCCAACACCAGCAGTTTCCACTGAAAGTGAGAAGAAGAGGCAAGATGACAAAGAGGTGTTTCGGAGCATTCTGAGTAACCTAGAGAAAGGAGGAGGATTACCTGAGGCTGGGGTTATGAACCAACCACTGCTTACGGAGAAGGTGACGGTGGGGGAGACGGAAGAAGTGGTGGAAGAGTAGACAAGGAGAAGCTCTCTAGCCATGATGGATCCTAAGGAAACTACGCAAGTAGAATCCTATGATAGACTCATCAGAGTATCGTTGGAGGAAGTCGTGACAGAGAAGCAACCAGAGGTGGTTGAGGAGAACAAGAAGAAAAAGAAGAGCGAAGGAAAGAAGGTTGGAGAAGGTGAGCCATCCCATCATCACAAAGTAGAGAAGAAAATAAAAGAGAAGAAGGATGAAGAAGATGAGAAGGCTAGAGAGAAGAAGAAGCAAGAAAAGAGTGAGAGAAAAGAACGCAGGCGTGAAGAAAGGCGCCTAAAGAAAGAAGAAGAAAGGAAAAAGAGGGCTGCAAGCCCAGAGCTGGACGGTGAATCCACCTCCGTAAGGGAGGAAAAGGGGGAATCAACGTAACTTTGAGAAATAATGCAACCTGAAATAACGCAAATGGTTGCGACTGAAGAAGGAGAAGAAGGAGAAGAAGAAGATGTTACCCCCTTGATGCGGCGCCACAAGGGTCAACCGTTGACCCTCCAATTTTGATTGACGCATTAGAAGAGTAGGAGAGGAGGAGAAAAGAGGAGGAAGAGAAGAAGGAAAAAATGGTGCAAGCACAACTCATCATCGCAAAGGGTAGTCGAAAGAGAAGACTACAAGATGAGGAGGTGCGCTGCAATAATGAAATTTCGAGAATCGAGGAGATAAGAAGGCTCGAAGAGGAACATCGCCTTTTGCTCGCCTACGAGCCCTTTGAGAGAGAGTTTGAAACAGAAGAGAGGGAAGAGGCAGAAGAAGAGAAGAAAAAGAAGGCAAAAGAAGAGGAAAAGCAAAAGGAAGAGAAGGAGAAGAAGCGCCAAGAAAACATGCAGCGCTTAAGAAAGAAGAAAGGAAAAGAACTTGTGGAACGGGAAAAGAAGGAACAATGCATGGCACGAGAAAAGAAACAAAGGCAATAATCTCACCTTGCGTTGGCCAAAGGAAAGGGCAAAGTAGTCGCAGAAAGTAGCAAACCCACGTTGGCAAAGGTGCGTCCATCAAGAAAGAAGGAGAACAATGACTTGCTGATGGAGTTGGGCTTTTTCCCTATTCCAATGCCACTGCCAGACTTGATTACGAGTGTGATCGTAGAACATGGATGGGACACATTTTTCTAGTGCCCAGCCATTGTTATTCCAGAGGTAGTGCGCGACTTCTACCACAGACGGTTACATGGCACCAAGGATGTGGTGACCATAAAAGGGCAAACAGTGTCTTTCAGCACAAGGGACATCAATAAACTATACTAGATGAAGGATAACCCAGATGCATCGGACAACAAAATCATTGATGATCCCACTGAAGAGCAGATGGAAGATGCACTGCAAGTATTAACGCAACTGGGCACTAAATGGACGGTTTCTTTAAAAGGCATCAAGACCCTGGCGTCCAAGACTCTGCTTCCTGAGGCATGACTTTGGGTTTATTTGGTCAACGACGGCTGATCCCAATGTCCCATGACAAGACAATTTCGAGGGCTCGAGTTATGTCCGTATATTGCATTGCGTGCGACATTCCAATCGATGTAGGCCGGTTGATTGCAAGAAAAATTCGAGGTTTTTTGGGGCACATAAGAGGGCAGTACTTCTTCCCATGGACGGTTTCAAGTTTATGCCTATCAATAGGTGTGGGCATTGATGAAGAACCAATGGCAGAAGTTCACGTCCTAATAAACGTAAGACTTTGAGGTTGCTCCTCAAAGATTCCCCACACTGCCCTGAACTCATTTTGAAGAGGCCCAACATAGATTTGAATGCGCCATAAGAGCCCAAGCCGAAGAAACAGCACAGAGACGACAAGGGAAAAGGGAAAATCCAAGAAGAAACAATGCAAGATCCAGAACCCTTGGACTCGTTACCCTTAATAATTCGCCCTCCAAGCCCTCCCGCACAACCTTCTTCTTCCCTTCCTGAGCATTTTACCAATCTTCTCCTTCCCCCAGATTATCCAACCACATATCTAGTAGCCCCATCATTACCTTCAGCGTCATCATCGCAACTTCCCCTTCCACCGCCGCATGTTGATGACCCACACGATTTGGGTGAAGGCACTTCTGCCCAACCCCAAAACGTCGATGGTGAGGCATTGCAGGCACAACCGACCATTGCTTCCTTAGCTGCTGGGTTAGCAGATATGCGGTCCCTTCTTGCCCAACAACAACAACTCTTCTCCCAACAGCAAGAACTCTTTTCTCAGCAACAAGCCTTCTTTGGCCTGAGAATTTATATGGTAATTGAGCGAGTCGACGATTTACAATGAAGTGCTACCATGACAAGATAGATGTTGATCAATATTCAGCGCAACATTCTTACGATCCACTTGCATCAAAGACAGCTAGCGGAGCGGAACCATGAGTACTTTAATTTTTTGACAGCATATCTTCATGGACCCATGGTACCTCTGCATCTCAGGCATCATCTAATTTTTTAAGAAGCTCCTTAAGTACCACATCCGAACCCTCCTCTAGAACCTCCTGCTCCTCAATAATTTTTACAATTTAATTTTTATTGCGGCCATTCTGTTATCATTCTTTCATTCATTGTTAGCTAAATTCTTTGATTCTTTGTATAGACAACAATTTTTGTATTGCGTTATTTGTAATTACTTGTATACTTAGTTAATTTTCAATACAACTAAGTAATAATTCAACCATATGCCTGTGCCTCTTCTTTATCATCCTTTGTCAACTTTGCGATATTCTTAATCTTTCTTTTTTGCGTTATTCATTGCGCTGCCATGATGTATAATATGCATATACTTAGAAACATTTCTCACACTTTGTATTTTCTGACTAATACTTAGTTAATTCGTAGCTTAGCAATGTTTTACCTTTTATCCTGCAAAATTCTGCTCAAACCTTCTTTTTGAAATTTTTTCTAAGTGTTTGTCTATTCTATCCAAACAACGCAATGAGAACCTTGCGCATCTCTAAATTTGGGGGTGGGGAAGGTCTAAGCAGATGAGATCAAAAGTATGCGGTCATTAAGAAAAATGCAATCAATTTTTTTAAAAAAATAATAAATAAAAAAAATAATATAAACTCCAATGTCAGCGCAAAGGAAACCTAAAAAAAAATCCCAACTTGATAAGAGTTAAGTTGTGAAAGGAGACTGCTCATAGTTGCAGCCGTGGGAGCAAGCCAAAACGAAGATGGGTTTCCAAGAACAACGTAATATGAAAAGAGAAAAAAAAAATGAGAAAGAAAAATAAATAAAAGAAACAAGAGACAACTCCTCTGAAATTCATGAGTTAAAATTGAGATTGGCACACAACCGTAGTTGGATGTTTGCATGACACCCGTGGGAACAAGCCAAAACGAAGGGTGTAACCATGATCAGTAGTCTCTAATAAATGACACAAAGTTTGACCACCGCATTCAGACGCATCAAGATATTTTGACTAGAAGAGGTAAACATTCGTTTTAAAACTAGAAAATCATTTTTTAGCAGAAATTTGTTGTATAGAAATAATAAAGTAGGGCTTTGATATGAATTAGCAAGGATAGAAGGAAATTGTGTTATCAAGTAATGTGCTTAGGCAGAGCATTCGAAGCAACAAATCGACGCAAAATTTAGGATAGGAATTGAGCACTATTGCCTTAGTAGAAGATATGCTTGAGGACAAGCATATATCTAAATTTGGGGGTGTGATAACTTGCAGAAATACAAGTTATTTATACTGCTTTATTTAGATATTGCGGCCAAAAGAAAGAAAAGTTGCGTCAAGTGTAGAGAAATTAGCTAAGAAATGCAAGAATTATAAATTGTCGTCAATACATCACTGACACCATTGTGATGGTAGAAAAGAATATTTCAAGTTTGTTTTGCAGGAAATCAAGTCACCGCATGCGTTCATGGCTCAAGAGAAAAGGAACAATGCATCTATGTCGCATTGCGCCAATCATTCAGGAATGAATAGATGATCAACGCAATGACAGCGCATGTGACAATAGACCAAGAGCTTTGCGATCAACGCAACTTCAACCGCATGCGGTAATAAAAAAAACACCGCATGTGGGCAAACGATTGAAGATGCAAAAGAGCAACGCAATTGCGGAGAATCCAGACACGTGTACAGCTAACCGTTGTGCATTTATGACGGGATTCATTGCGTAACAGAAGGAATATTCATTCCACCATTTCTGGAATTGCCATAACAATAAAGTGGGGTCCACAAGTCAGAGAGTCAAAGCTGAGCCTATAAATAGTCTCTAAATTCTGTGAGAAAATATACTTGATACGGGCATATTTTGGTATTTGTATATTGAGAGAAAGATTAGTTTGAGTGCTGATCGGAGAAGATCTGGGAAGATTTAAGAGACAAGGTCGTGAAGCTCTGTACCAAGGTCACCTCTACTGGACGAGCAAGCCTGAGAGGGAAGATCTTCCTTCCATTCACTCCATTCGCCGGCAAGCAAATCCACCGTCCAGATATGTGTCAAGACGTTGGCACTCTTCTGTATTTGTTTCTATCTCTTATCATCAATTGTATTCATCTTCTTAATCTATATCATTCACACCATGTATCAGATGCTAAATAATAATATTGAATGTCATGATCATTTTCATCTCCATCTTTCTGTCAATTTCCGTTCATCCATTAATTGCTTTTTCCATGATGTTTTCTTAATCCCTTGGTAATTAGAATGAATCAAACAAGTAAATCAATCTGTGCTAAAGAAATAAAGATGTTTAGCTAAAGCATGCTAGACGACATCTTCACCTATGAGAGTAGAAGTGAAGATGCCATTCTGCCTGTCGAGAGAATGTTAGAAGAATGCGTTAACTAAAGCGAGAAGTACTTCCAGAGTTGGAAGCAACCTTGTGTTCATTACGTTCATCCCTGTTTCACCACAGAGATGTGGGAACATGGCCAATCACCGAGAGGTGTACGCCAAGGAAAAGCGGAACCGTATTTATATCTTTAACGCAATTAATGAACTTGCGATGTTTATATTAATTATCCTTTCTATCTCAGTTTCATACATAAAGACTTGCCACCGCATAACACGAACCTTTGTATAATCTTCGCAGTCAGTCACAATCTCAGTATCATGTATCAGTATCCTATATCTTGTATCATAATAGCTTAGGTTTACTTTTATGCACTTTTATTCTATTACCGCAACTTTATTGTACCGCATATTTTACTTTACCATAATGTTTAAATACTTGTATAAACCAATCTTTTATTAATTAAAAAACCCCCGATCGCATATATCACGAACGTAATGCGTTAACTACGCAATCCCTGTGTTCACCTCGGTTCACTCCGAGAAACTTGCGGTGAAATTATACATGGTTTTAACGCAAGGAAACTTGTGACAATGCAGAGTATACTACAAGCATTCCATTAATAATGCATACATCTAGAAGTAGTATCGCATCATTTTATGTTAAACTTGTGTTATAATCATCCATGCATTGTGTGACATCAGATAAATTTTATGTTATCAGCAGCGCAAGCCAATGCGATGGCACAAGTGGCAGCGATCAGCTGTGCACAATGCGGAGGGGGTCATTCAGCAAAAATGTGCCCATCGAACCCTCAGGTAGTGTACTTCATTTAGAATAACCCGTACAACAACATCTATAATTCGGGTTGGCGGAATCACCTTAACTTCAGTTGGGGAGGTAACAACGATCAGGGAGGCCAGAGGAATTCACAGAACAATTTCGGAAATCGAGGAAACCCTCCAGCTTTTCATCAAGGTCTGAATTAGAGTCACCACCAATGGCAATCGCACAACCAACCTTCCACATCAAACACCTCTACAAATTCATCGTCCTTGGAAGTTCTGCTGAAGCAGTACATCGAGAAAAATGATGCGGTTATGCAATCACAAGCATTTTCCATAAGGAATTTGGAAGTCCAGGTAGGGCAACAGGCAGCCGAGCTTCCAAATAGAACATCGGGAATGCTGCCCAGTAATTCAGAAGCCCCCGGATCTCATGGGAAGGAACAATGTCAGTAGTGACATTGTGCAGGCATGTTGACCGCCATTGGGGATGCGGATTGCGGTAACCTTGAAGAACTTTTTCTCAATCAGCATCTCTAACATCTATCTCTACTGCTTTCTTTAATGCTTTCGTAAATTAGTTTATCGCTTTGTTATCGCTTTCTTAAATTAGTCCTACTGCTTTCTGAATTTACTTCTACTTCAATTCCAGTTGCATTAATTTCATGCTTTGTTGAATTTATTTACATTCCTGTCTCAGTATTGCGTTGAACCTAATTTCTGTGAATGAATATTAAAAATAAAAATGAACACTGCAACGTCTTATCAACTTGGTTTTGGGATAAGCGTTGCGATGTTGATGAAACAAAAAAAAAAAAATCTTTAATAACATTCGGTATGCACTACGACGGCGAGTGTATCTTGCACTGATAGATACACTTTGCGCCTGCCTTCCACAAATGCATTGCGTTGATGGATGAGTTGCGCGTGTATGTACACTACGCCCATCCTCAGCAAAAAATGCACTATGTCGAAGGTAGTGTTGCGTTGGTAGAAATACCGTGCGCCCATCCTCTAGAAATGTTGTGCCTGTCCTCCGCAAATATGCATTTACGGTAACGGATGCATTGCATTAATACTTAACATTGCGCCCGTTCGATTAAAGATAAATGGAAAAAAATGATAAAATCTTCACGAGATGGGAGTCGAATCACTTTAGCTTCCAAGGAAATTATGACTTAGCAGACAAAAGGACGTCATTTTTGCTAAATCATAATGGGAGCGGCGCGGTGGCAGGCTTTTTGGAATACCGAGGCCTGCCACGCAGCGAGTGCGTTGGGCCCATCAAGGCCCAACCTATAAAATGCATCTTCTTCAACCGAGGAGCTCATTTGCATCCCTCACAAAAGAAACCCTAAGAAATTTTCTGCATACCCATTCCCCTTCTGATTTCCTTCCTAAAACAATTTTTTTTTTTAAATCTTTCACTCAACCAGGCAAATGGCCGGACAATCCTCACACTTATCTTCCCTACCATCATCACCATCCCAAGCCCCCATCACTGCACGGGTGGCGGCTTTCCTTGTTGCTAGCTGCTGGCCAGCCTAAGCCTTCCCCAAGAATCGCCAGAAAACCCCGACGAAAGACCTCTATAGCAAAACCACCCACCAACCGAGAGGGGCCGAGCACGGAGAGTGCGCCTGCCACAAGACCTGAGGTGGCACTCCCAGTACCTTCGACTGAAAGAGAACAGAAGCGAAAGGATGACAAGGAGGTATTTGGGAGTATTTTGAGCAATCTGGAACGAGGGGGGGGGGGGTTACTGGAAGCTGGAGTTGTAAACCAACCCCTGCCTTCAAAGGAGGATCTGGCAGAAGCTTCGCGAAGAATGGCCCTGGCCGTTGCGGATCCTAAGGAGATTGATCCAACAGACTCCAATGAGGGACCCATCAGGGCCATTTTGGAGGTCATAGAGGTGAAGAAGCAGTCGGGGACGGTCGAAGGGAAGAAGTAGAGAAAAAGTAAAGAAAAACGGGTGGAAGGAGATAAAGCTGCCCGGTTGAAGAAGGAAAAGAAAGAAAAGAAGAAGAGTGAAAAGAAAGAACACAGGCGAGAAGAGAAGCGCCTGAATAAGGAGGAGAAAAGGAAGAGAGCGGAAAACCCAGATTTTGATGGAGAATCAACCACCACAAGGGTGGAAGAGGGGATGTCAAAGCAAATTAGAGAATCAGCACAACCACAAGTCTCATTGATAACTTATAGAAATACAAATTATTTATACGGTTTTATTTAGATATTGCGGCCAATAGAAAGGAAAGTTGCTTTGATTGTATAGAAATTGGCTAAGAAATACGAGAATTATAAATTGTCGTCAATATCCCCATTAACAACATTGCGATGGTAGAAAAGAATATTTCAAGTCTGTTTTGCCGGAAATCAAGTCACCGCATGCGTTCATGGCTCAAGATAAACTGAACAACGCATCTACGTCGCATTGCACTCATCATTCAAGAATGAATAGACGATCAATGCAATGACAGCACATGCGACAATCGATCAAGAGCTACGCGATTAACACAATCTCAACCGCATGCGGTAATAAAAAATAACACCGCATGCAGGCAAACGATCGAAGATGTGAAGAGTAACGCAAATGCGAAGGATTCTGATGCGCATACAGCTGACTATTGTGCATTTCGGACAGGATTGATTGCGTAACATAAGGAATATTCACTCCACCATTTCCAGAACTGCCTTAACAATAAAGTGGGGACCACAAGTAAGAGAGTCAAAGTTTAGCCTATAAATAGCTTCGGTCATTCCATTGAAAAAGGATGCTTGAATAAAGAGAAAATTGTATATATTGATCTGAGAGAGAGACTGGTTGATTGACTAATCAGAGTAGATCCGAGAAGAATTAAGAGACAAGGCCGAGAGGTGAGTCTCTGGGCAAAGAATCC
Organism: Benincasa hispida; assembly: GCF_027475165.1. Classification (NCBI taxonomy): domain Eukaryota; kingdom Viridiplantae; phylum Streptophyta; class Magnoliopsida; order Cucurbitales; family Cucurbitaceae; genus Benincasa; species Benincasa hispida. The sequence continues at coordinate 444,434 of NC_143485.1, read as the reverse complement.
TTCCGATCCCCACCATCGAAGCTCTGTACGAAGGTCACCTCTACCAGACGAGCAAGCCTGTGAGGGAAGCTCTTCTGTTCATCCATTCCACACACTGACAAACAAAACCTCCATTCAGATCTTTGTCAAGACGTTGACACTCTTCTGTATTTGTTTCTATCTCTTTATCATCACTTGTACTCATCTTCTTATTCCATATCATTCACACCATGTATCAGACGCTTAATGTTAGTATTGAATGTTATGATCATTTCCATTATCATTTCTCTGTCTATTTCCGTTCACCCATAATTCATTTTCTCCATGACGTTTTCTTAATCCCGTGGGTAATTAGTAAGAATTAAACAAGAAAATTAATTGGGTTAAGGAAATATTTAAGTTTAGTCAAGGCATGCTAGACAACATCTTCACCTGTGAGAGCAGAAGTGAAGATGCCATTCCGCCTATCGAGAGAGGGTTGGAAGAATGCATTAACTAAAGCAAGAAGTACTTCTAGAGATGGAAGCAACCTTGCGCTCACTACGTTCATCCCTGTTTCACCATAGAGATGTGGGAACGCGGCCGATCACTGAGAGGTGTACGCCAAGGGAGAGCGGAACCTTAGTTACATCTTTAATACAATTAACAAACTTGCGACGTTTGGACTAATTATTCTTTCTCCTTCTGATTCATCCATAAAGACTTGCCATCTCATACCACGATCCTTTGTATAAACTTCACAGTCTATCTCGAACTCAGTATCATGTATATCATGTATCTTGTATCTTGCATCATATTAGCTTAGGTTTATTTTCATCGCAATTTACTTTCTTGTACAAACACACAATCTTTATTAATTGTAAAAACTGGTTGCATATATCACAAATGTAATACATTAACGACAACAATCCCTGTGTTCGACCCCAGATTACTCTGAGAAACTTACGTTGGAATTATACTTGGTTTTAGCGCAAGGAAACTTGTGACAACGCATTACTCCATAGCATACTACAAGCATATAGTTAACAATGCATATATCTAGAAGTAGTCTCGCATAAAATGTGCATGAGCAATAACACAGCATCCACATTCCATTTCCATCTTTACGTCATCAAGTTTATGGTAACATGAGCTTGTAGCACATCATCATGCATGCACATTAAACACTCATCAAATCTCAAGTCATCACTCATCGCCGCATACTAGATTGGTTTCGTTCGAAGATAAAGAAGACCCTGACATCACCCCTCTTATGCGGCATCGCAAGGAGAATGCGCCGCAAGGGTCAACTTATCACGAGTGTTGTGTTGGAACATGGGTGGGAAACTTTCTGCCAAAGTCCATCCATCATTATTCCTGCGGTAGTGAGGGCCTTTAATCACGGCCAGCTCCTTGACACCGAAGTTCCGGTGATCATAGAAGGGAGGGTAGTGCTGTTCAGCACAAAGGACATCAATGAGATCTATAAGTTGAAGAACCTACCGAAAGCACCGGGTAACAAGTTAATTGATGATCCTGAAGAAGAACACATGGAGGATGCGCTGAAGGTATTAACGCAACCGGGCACCAAGTGGTCGGTATCATTAACAGGCATTAGGACCCTCGCCTTCAACAAGTTGCTCCCAGAGGCACAACTTTGGGTATATTTGGTGAAACCGCGACTCATCCCAACAACGCATGACAAAACAATTTCAAAGGATCGAGTCATGGCCACATACTGCATAACATGCGACATTCTGATCGATGTAGGCCAGCTCATTGCGAAGCAGATTCGAGGTTTTGTTGGCCATGTGAGAGGTCAATACTTCTTCCCGTGGATGATTTCGAGCCCGTACCTCTTTGTGGGCGTAGGCATTGATGAAGAGCCCATGCTTGAAGTTCACGACATCATCCACACGAAGATCCTGAGAATGCTTCTGAAGGATTCCCCACACTACCCCGAGCTTCCAACAAAAAGGCCCCTCATATATATAAATGCGCCTCAACCACCCAAACCAAAGAAACAGCGCCATAATGATTCGATCACCCTAGGGAGGATCTCGAAAAGGTCTACCTTGTAGCGCCGCTCGTGTATCCTGATCGTCATGGGAAGGGGCCCCTCAAAGTCATACAACTCTCCCATTCAATCACCTTAGGAAGGATCCTTGAAAGGTTTGCCTTGTTATGTTACTCCTTGATCAAAATTTGAAGATAAGGGAAATATGCCTTTGAGTATTTGAAGATGAGGCGGATATGCCATCAAACCTTGAAGATGAGAAGAATGTCCCATCAAGATTTTGAATGGAGTCAGGTTGGCTAGAGTCGATCTCGCGTACAATGCGGAGCCAAACTGACCGGAGTTGTTCTGCATATGAGGTGGAGCCGAATGGACAAGAGTCGTCCTCGCATATGAGGTAGAGCTAGACAAACCAAACTTGATCTCGCATATGAGGTGGAACCACACCCACATTTTTGGAGAGGAAGCGAAGCTACACGAATTTTAGAGAAGAGGTGAAGTTGTACCAATATTTTGGAGAGGAAACGAAACTGCACCACGACTTTGAAGATGAAGCGAAGTCGCGTCATCAGTTTGAAGATGAAACGAAGTCACGCCACGACTTGGAGATAAAGGGAACCACATCATTAGTTTGGAGATGAAACGAAGCCACACCACGACTTTGAAGATGAAGTGAAGCCACGTCATTAGTTTGGAGATGAAGCGAAGTTGCATCATGGTGTTGTAGACCAAGTCATTGAAGATGGAGCTGAGCCATGCACACCGACCTTGAACTTGAAGATGGAGCGGAGTCATGCACACCGACCTTTAACTTAAAGATGGAAGTGGGGCCATGCATGCTAATCTTGAACTTAAAGATGGAGAGGCATCAACGAAGCCTTTGAACTTAAAGATGGAGAAGCATCAATGAAGCCTTTGAACTTAAATATGGAGACGAGACCTTCACACTTGAGTTTGACAAAGCATCGACAAATTCTTCGCATTTGAGTTCGACGAGACCTTCACACTTGAGGAAACAAAACCGTACCACGACTTTGAAGATGGAGCGAAGTCACGTCATCAGTTTGGAGATGAAATGAAGCCACGCCACAACTTGAAGATGAAGCGAAGCCGCATCATTAGTTTGGAGATGAAATGAAGCCACGCCACGACTTGGAGATGAAGCGAAGCCATGTCATTAGTTTGGAGATGAAATGAAGCCACACCACGACTTTGAAGATGAAGTGACGACGTGTTATTAGTTTGGAGATGAAGCGAAGCTGTGTCATGATTTTGTAGACTGAGTCATTGAAGATGGAGCTGAGTCATGCACACCAATCTTGAACTTTAAAGATGGAGAGGCATCAACGAAGCCTTTGAACTTAAAGATGGAGAAGCATCGATGAAGCCTTTAAACTTGAAGATGGAGGAGTGTATAAGTTTACTTTTAAAAAGGAAGTGAAGTGCATTCCACATGTGTGCCTTTTATTTACTGTGTTGGCTCCTTACGAGGGATGAACATCTTCAACTCATTGTGTTGCCCCCAATAGGGATGAACATCTTCAATCTGAAGTATCATTCTTTGATGGGGATGATCAACATCAATCTTGTAATATTATACTTAGGTGGTTGTGGTATCTCTTCTGATGGACTAAACTTAAATTTCTTTAAGTTTCCTTCGTACCTTTAAAGAAAGGGATCGAATCATGATGTAGTTCATTTTTTTTTTTTTTTAACTGGACTGAACTTGAAGTTTCTTTCAAGCTGCCTACATACCCTTCTTAATGATAGGGATCAAGTCATAATGTAGTTTGAAGATATTTTTTTTTATGCGCGACTGAACTTAAATTTCTTTAAGTTACCTACGTACCCTTTATAATGAAAGGGATCAAGTCGTAACGTAGTTCATACAAAGGTTTTTTTTTTTTATGCGTAAAACTTTTTGAGAAACTTGCCATTGATTGGGCCAATCCTTAACCCGTCCTTATCGATTATCTTGTATGCGCCATTCATGTAGACCTCCTTGACGATGTAGGGTCCATCCCATTTAGGTGTGAACTTATTCCCTATATGTCTCGTTGTGATAATGGGTCTCCTTACTGCGAGCACTAGATCACCTACTTGAAAGGACCGAGGCTTTACATGTTTATCGAAAGCCTTAGACATTCGTGCCTGGTAACATTCCAGCGCTTGTTGAGCTTCTAACTGTTTTTCATCCAATGCTTCCAATTCTTGGAGCCGCAGTTTGGCATTGTCTTCCATAGACAGCCCTTCTTACACTGCCATTCTCAGCGATGGAATTTCTCTTTCCAAAGGAAGGACAACTTCTACCCCATAAACGAGAGAGTATAGGGTGACTCTTGTAGGGGTACGGTGAGTGGTGTGATAAGCCCACAACGCTTCACCGATCTCCTCCTGCCAATCTCTCTTCAACTTGGAGACAATTTTCTTCAGCAAGTTGCACAATGTCTTGTTAAATGCCTTAGCCAACCCATTTGCGGCAGCGTTATATATGGATCACTTGTACTGCTTGAATTTGAATTTTTCACACAACCTGTCCATCAAACTATTGGAGAATTGTCTTCCGTTATCTGTTACGATCTGATGGGAAATACCGTACTGATAAATGATATGAGTGGGGATAAAATCCACCACGTTTTCTTTCTTAGCTTCCTTTAGCGCGACGACCTCAGCCCATCTTGAGAAGTAGTTAGTGGCTGCGAGGATGTAGGAGTGCCCTGCTGTCGACTTAGGTGTTATAGGGTCGACCAGATCGAGCCCCCATGCTTCAAAAGGCCAGAGGCTATGGTCGGATGTAGACGCTCGGGTGGTTGGTGAATGAAATTTGCATGATATTGACAGGCTTCACATTTCTTCGCATAATCCATTGATTCCTGGATCATTCCCGGCCAATAATAACCCATTCTTTTCAGCTAGAATTGTAGCTTTGGTCCTGCTTGATGCCCACCGTATACGCCCGAGTGTACCTCCTCCAGAGCCTTCGTTGAATCTTCTTTACTGAGGCACTGAAGGAAAAGTCCCTCAAGGGATCGACGGTATAAGACCCCTTTGTAGTAAATGAAATGCGCAGCCCTCCTACGAACCTTGATTTTACGGCAGGAGTCATCCGGGAGCCTTCCGTGCTCAAGGTAATCTATGGTGGTTGCCGCCAGTCTTCCTCGTCGGTTAGGTAGACTGATAGCGCATTTTTTTCCCCATATGCAATCCCAATCGGAGGTACAACCCATCTCCGCCAAAGCGATATATTAAGGGGCACATTATCCAGGTCCGTTATGGCTAGGTTTGCCAAGGAATCTACTTTCTTGTTCTCCATCCTCGAGACATGTTCCAATGCCACGCTTTCGAACTTCTCCATCAACTGGCGAGCGTAGGTGAAGTAGGGTTTCAAGTTGTCATGCTTCACCTCGTACTGGCATAAGAGTTGATTGATTGTCAATTTTGAGTCACCGAAGATTTCTATACAAGCTACTCCAATTTCTAAGGCCATTTGGAGGCCAATTATCAAAGCTTGGTATTCGGCGACGTTGTTTGAACATGACTTGGCAAGTGCGAAGCTATAAGGCAACATTTGTTTTTCTAGCGAAATGAGGACGATACCTGCCCCCGCGCCACTTTTTCGTACCGCACCGTCAAAGAACATGACCCACCGTTCTGAGATCTCTGTGAAGAGAACTTCGTCATCAAGCAAGTCTTCACTTAACTCCCAATCCGATGGAACTGGGTGATCTGCCAGGAAATCGGCCAATGCTTGCCCTTTAACCGCCCTTTATGGTACATAAAAAATGTCGTACTGTTGAAGCATGATTGCCCATTTGGCTAAATGTCCTAAAAGGACCGGCCTAGATAGGACGTACTTGATGGGGTCAGCCTTCGCAATTAAGTGGACTGTGAAGGTCTGCATGTAGTGCCTCAACTTATCTATGGTGAAGAAGAGTGCAAGGCATGTCTTCTCTATGGGAATAATTGATCTCGACTCCATTCAGGGTTTTACTCAAGTAATAGAGAGCGCGTTCTTTTCCCTTTTGTCTTTCTTATGCCAACAGTGCCCCCAGTTACCTCTCTTGTGCTGCGATGTATAGTATCAACGGCTTGCCTGCTACTAGGGCTCCCAAGACAGAAGGGCTGATTAGATATCTCTTTATTTATTGAAAGCACTCTGACAGGCCTCGTCCCATTTGAATTTCTCTCTCTTTCTCATTAGTCTTTGAAAGAGTTGACACCGCCTTGCCAGGTTAGAAATAAATCTTCGGATGTAGGCCAGAAGTCCCTGCAGACTTCTCAGCTCATGTAGAATTCTTGGTCTTGGCATCTTCTGGATGGCATCAATCTTAGATTGGTCTATCTCTATCCCTCGATGTCTCACAACAAAACCCAGAAACTTACCTGAAGTTACGCCAAACGCGCATTTAAGGGGTTCATCCTTAATTGGTACTTTCGCAGGCGATCAAACACGGTTCTTAGATCCTTCAAATGGTCCTGTCGTCGCTTGGTTTTGACCACAAGGTCATCCACATAACACTCCACATGTTTGTGCAACATATCGTCAAATACTTTCTGCATGGCGCGTTGATAAGTGGCGCCGACATTCTTCAACCTGAAGGGCATTACTTTGTAACAGTATATCCCTTTTGGGGTTCGAAATGCCGTCATTTCTTCGTCTTCAAGGGCCATCCGTATCTGGTTATATCCGAAAGATCCTTCCATGAAGGATAGGGCCTCATGTCCCATTGTCGCATCGACCATTATTTCTGTGATGGGCAATGGGAAATCGTCTTTAGGACAGGCGGTGTTTAGGTCGCGAAAGTCTACGAGAACACGAAGCTGCTCATTCTTCTTTCTAATCGGGACAATATTGGCTATCCACGTTAGATATTTAACTTCACGAACGAACCCGACCTCAATCAGCTTATTGACCTCAACCTCAATCTGGGGGATAAGTTCTGGTCGAAAGCGTCGTTGAGCCTACTTAACGGGTTGACACCCTTGTTTGATCGCGAGATGGTGGACTGCTACTTTTGGATCTAGTCCTGAAATCTCTCTATATGACCAGGTGAAAACATCCCTATATTCGGTGAGTAAACTCATGTATTCGTTCTCCTCCTCTTCCGCGCGCTGATGAAAGTCGGACGCGACTCTTCTACGGTGCCCAAATTCACTTCTTTTAACTCGTCCATCGTGGATTGACCACCATCCTCTAGTCCTTGCGGAGCGTCCTCCACTTCCTCTTCGGTCATACCTTCTGCAGGTCCTTCGGTGATGGTGATGTGGTGGCACGAAGTTTCGACTTCCTCCCGCTCTAGATTTTTGTTCTGAGGGTTGGTGAAAACGATGTCGCGTCTCTTTACTTTGAGCGTGCCCTCACTTTGTTTAGGGTAACGAAGGTCTTTCTCTTCATGCGTGAGGGGATGGTACTATGGATTTTCCCATCACTTTTTGCCTCTTCTGAATGTTTCTGATCTGATAATGCTTCAGCGTTTTTAAGGTCGATTCACCACCAGATAGATGCTCGAGGTATTGGCCCCTTCTTTCCTGTAGTTGTTTCGAGGGTGTTAGTGCAGACTCTTCCTTTCCCCTGTGTCTTGTTAGGGACATATTGATCGAGCAGACATTCAACCCTTTCGTGCTCCAAGCGATCGAAAATGGGAGTTAGGGATTTTTTTTCACTCTTCTTTGGAACTGCGCCTAGTCTTTCAAGGGCTGACCGTCGTACCACCACCAGCGAGTGACCGATGATCTTCTCATTTCTTCATTTGACAGAGTTAACATTCGAAAGACTGAGCGTCGAGTATCTCTAGGGATAGTATGTGGGCTTCCCCTTTCTGCTTCCGTTATGCTTAATCTTTCGAAGACCAGGGCTCGTGCGGCAGATGGTCTGATACGGTCGAAGGCTGAGGCTATTTTATCTTTTCCCTCCTTTTCTCTTGTATCATCAACTTCTTCCGCAGTGATATGATTGTTGTTGGCCACTTTCCCCTTCGCTTTTCTGATTATGTGGACTAGCTCTAACGGCTCATATCCGAGACCCGCCCTCGACATGGGTATAGCGTGTCCCTCTTGCAAGAGCTTCTTTTGGGTTGGTGAGAGTCGAGGTTACTCATAAATCTTTGAACTTTTGAACTCAGTGTGAGTTGTGAAATTGTAGCCCGCCTTCGCCAACAGCTTGTAAGCTTTGGGATCGAATTCGTCTTTCGTTCACTTCTCGAGCAGCTTTGACCCCGTCGCTTCTGCCTCCGACTTGTGGACTTCCTGCCTCGTTATCAGGGTGAGGGGTGTGACGAAACTCTCCTTTATAATTTCTATGTCGCCAACCTGCAAACCCTTTGAGCATTCTGCAAAAGGCGACTCACCCTTGTTTCGTCTCGATAAAGGGACATAGCGTAGAATCGGAGGTTTTGAGGCTTTCCCGCCCCTCACCACAGGGGTTTCTCTTATGCCAAGGGACATTCTGTCCTCTTTTGGGCTGGAGGCTCGCACCTTGCCCACGTCTATTGGCGACTTCGATCGGGATCCATCCATTTTCTTTGTCGGAAAATTCCCACTGGCATAGACTCACCAGAATTCTCGCTCTTTAAGTAAAACTTTGCATCTGCGAAGTGAGACTCGACTTCAGAAAACGGATTAGAATCTGCTTCGACCTTCTTAATCCCGTCTTGGTAAAACTTGAAACACTGATGCAGTGTCGACGTAATCACACCATTCCCATGAATCCAGGGGTGTCCCAATAGCAGTGTGTAGGTGGTCTTTGAGTCTCTCACATGAAACAATGCGTCGACCTTTAGATTGCCAATGAGGAGCTCCATGCGTATCATGCCTATCGCCCTTTGGCTGCCTTGATTGAAACCCTGAATTACTAATTTTTTGTTTGATAGTTCTTCCATGAGTATGTGCAACTATTTCATAGTCGTCTTAGGCATTATATTGATGGTGGATCCGTTGTCGATGAGGATTCGACCCATTCTCTGTTCTCGAATGTATCCAGAGACGTACAGAGGTCTATTAAGAACTTAGCTTGGGTTTGTTAATTTAATTTTGTTCCAATTTAATTCTTGAGAACTAGTTTTGTAATTCCGTGAGTTTTATTATGAATTTTATGAAATTTATCTTGAGCATATTCTTCAATTTTCGTGTATGGGATAATCTGAAAAATTAGCTATGCATGTTAAATTGATTGCTTTGATTGGCTCTAATTTGTAATCATTAGGTAGTCGTCACCTAGAAGCATGAGTTAAGTAGGTTTGTTGTGTTAATTTGGGATTCCAATTAGCAACCATTTACTTTCTATCTTAGATAAATTTCAATCAATTAATTAGTTACACGATGGAAACTGATTAATTGACTTAGTTTTGCCTTGAATCTTAATGCCTGTTAATTAATTGATTGGTTAAAGATTCTTGCTTCTCTCTTAATCAACTTGATTTTATGGACTACTGGTTAGGATTCTAATCAAGTAGGCTAAGTTTCCAGTTCAAATAATCTCGCACATCTTTTGAGTTGTCTATGATAGAATTAATAAGGAGTGGATTAAATTACAACTACTCAAGCTAAGTGTTTGTTTGATTGATAATTTTTATAACTATTGCGTTGCACACCTTTTTGTTTTCACAATTTATTTTAACAATTCTCACAACCCCCCTCCCCCCTCCCTCTCCTTGTTTTTGGTTACTTCCTACGAGTTCCAACTTTTGAGGAGTCAATGTTTGGCTCTCTGTGCTTCGACCCCAAACTTGCTACTTGTACTATTAGTTACTATAAAGGGTTTGTTCGGTGCATATAAATTCATTTTCACGACTGTTTTTTGAGAGTGACATCATAAAATATAGTCTGTCATCTCTTCTGATGCTATTCATGTAAGATTATTTTCCTTTTCTTTGTAGGATAAGGCGAAATATTGGCTGGAGTCACTTGCAACAAGAAGTGAGTTGGCTTAGGCTTTCCTTAACAAGTTCTTTCATCCTTCAAAAACTAGTAGATTGAGGACAGAAATTTGAATGTTCAGCCAGAGAGAGGATGAGCAGCTGTTTGAAGCATGAGAGCACTATAAGGAGTTATTGTGGAAGTGTCCTCAACACAGATATCCTGACTGGCTTCAAATTCAGTTGTTTTACAATGGACTGACTAGCACGACGAAATCCATTTTGGATGCCGCGACAGGGGGTTCCATTTTTTCTAAGACTGTCGATGCTGCTCAGTCAATATTGGAGGATATTGCAGTCACGAGTTATAACTGGCCATTAGAACAGTCCACATCTCGAGTGGCAGGCCTCTACGAGCTTGATGAGGTTAGTGCATTAAAGGCACAAATGGCTACTTTGACTCACGCAATTAGTCACTTATCTATAGGTGTGAACCCCGAATCCTAATTTCTCTACTTGAGTATGTTCCCTACTAAGACTAGTGTGATGAGTAGGTTGATGTGGAAACTAGTGTGGAATGGTAGAGGAAAAAGTGGAGCTTTGAAGAAAAGAGGAAATTTGGAAGTTTAACTTTTGGGAAAATTTGGAAAATTGGCTAAGTATAAATTTTGTGTGTTGATGCATTTGAAGGGTGGTGTTGATGCATTGGAAGAGTGATTGGGGATGACATGCGACTGAAGGAAGAAAGATGGAGGCGATGCGTTGGAAGGCAGCCCATGCGTCGAGCAGCCTCAGCCAGCACCCATGCCATGCATCGAGCAGCTTCGGCCAGCGCCCATGCCATGCGTCGAGTAGCCTCGGCCAGACGCCCTACCCATGCATTGAGTAGCCTCGGCCAGGCGCCCTGCCAATGCGTCAAGCGGGCACGCCCATGCGTAGAGGGCCCTGTCGAGCAGCCATGCTGTGAGTCGAGGTGCCTTGCCATGCAGCCAAGCACACAGCCCATGCGGCCGAGCGAGTGAGCGATGGCCAGCATACGCCACACGCCCATGCATCGAAGCACCATGCCTATGCACTGAAGCACCCGGCCAAGCATCAAGGCGCCGCACGCAACCCATGCGGCTAAGCATGCCCAATGCGTCGAGCGACCAGCATGCCCATGCGTTGAGCGACCAGCCTATGCAGCGTACCTATGCGTTGGTGGTCAGCACCATGCGCCCATGCCATGAGTATGGATTATGTATTGAACATCCAAGAGTTGGATGCATACAAGGGATGAGATCAGCAGGAGAACATCATCAAAACCATGTGTCTTCTTGGAAGGAAAGCCTTAAGAATTTGAGGTGGTGGCATCTGATTGGAAGCTCATGCGTTGGCTACACAGGAGGAAGACACTTAGCTTACGATGATCACAGCATTGCGTTGATAGGGTGAGAAGGAGACACTTGGCCATGCAGCCAAGTAGATGGTGTCAACTTTGGAGAAGGTTTGGACGCCTATAAATAGAGCCAAGAGAATTCATTTTTAGTTCACAATTCAGAAATACCGTAAAAAGAGTGGGAAAGTTCAGCAAATCTTGCATTAGAGCCAAATCCATGCGTTAGTCATAGAGGACGCATTGGACAAGTGAGGTCTGAAGAGGGCGCATCAACTTGAGACGAGGAGTTCTCCCAATTTACTCATGCATTTGGAGTGATTTTAAAGCCACCTGAAAGCTATGAAAGTCTAGTTTTTAGGGTAGGGCTGCCGGAAGAAAAGCTCGAAAGGATCAGGCTGGAAACTAAGAAGAAGATAGAAGGGTCAGGCTGTCGGATTAGTTTGAGCCAATCTTGAAGATTCTATGATTTCAACCAAACCACGAGAATTTCTGAGCTCAAATTTTAGGGTAAGCTTCCTGAGAAATTTTAGAATATGTTTGTAGAAGGAAGCATCTCAAAATAAGATTTAGAACTATGAGTAATTTGAGCTGTAAATTGAATCGGAATTCTAGGGGTGAAAAGGGAGCCCGAGGTAGAAAAGGGAGCTACTAGAGTGAAAAGCTCCTAAGCAATCAAGGTGAGTGGCTAAAACGTTTTGACCAAAATATTTGCTTAAAATGTTTTATTACAATGTGTTATATAAAGCATGTTTTAAAGAAGATTATTCTCATGCCAGCTAGTTTTACAAGTAATTTTCAAGCAAACCATGAGTTATATTTTAAAAGCATGCATGTGTGAGAAATTGTTGAAAAGCGATTTATATGTGTTAAATATACTCAACATGCGTTATTACCTTTAAAGTCATGTTTTTTATATGTGTTATACTTTATATGCTTTAAAGAGGAAGTCATTTATGACTAGTTTTACTTAAAACGCGATACCGAAGGACATTTGAGAAGGTATCCGCCCAACTAGATACTGAAGGACATTTGAAAAGGTATCTATTGGTACTGAAGGACATTTGAGAAGGTACCAAACCTCCAAATACTGAAGGACGTTTGAGAAGGTATCTGAGCAGAAGTACCTAAGGTATGACGGTACTTAGTATGGCCACGTGCACGTAGGTAGAGTTAGAGATTAAGCAAAAGGGTTCTCTCTTGACTAGTAGTTGGTGTTGGGATTGTTTTTGCCATAGTAGGGCTATCCTCAACTGAGAAAGTGTTTTACTGTTTTATGATTAAAACAACTTTATATGTTCATGCTTGGAAAATGTTTATACTGCAGTACAAGTGCTGTAGAAGCTTATATTTCAGTTAAACTCTTTATTGAGATTTTGCATGAGAATCAATTATCTTTCTTAAGTCACTCACTAGGCGCAAGCTCACCCCGTTTTCAAATGTATTCTCCCCCCCATAGGTAGCAGTCAAATCCTCTAAAGATAGCTCTGCATCTACTCTGCCACTAAAGAATAAAGAGATTTGTAACCCGTCTGTTTAGGTGGTTATTGTAAATATTGTACACATGTTACTGTTGTTTATATAGGGACTAGGGTTTTTGGGTTTTAGGACTTGTAAATCTAGTGTTTTCGTGACCCTAAATATGTTATGTTTTTGAATTAATAAATTTTGGCCTAAAGACATTCCGCTGTATATAGTTTATGTTTTGGTATCAGAGTTATTCCGTAAGAGTTATTAGGCAGTAAGTGTTAGCCAAAGGTTGATAACTGCTACAGTCATGCCCTTTCTCGGGCTTAGAGGTTAGTCTGGGGCGGGGTGTGACAATAGGTAATCAACCCTCGATTGCAAGTATGGTGGAATACAATACTAACCCATCATAAAAGATGTCTGACCTTGAGCAGGAAAATTTTGTGCATAAAGCTAATCCGTTCAAATGGTCATTTCAATTCTCTTAATTTCCATCATATCAAGCGCAACAACCCACTCATTATCTTCCAGGTTTGTGTAATCATGAAAACTTTTTCTATGCTAACACTAAAAATGTCTTGCAGGGTCCTCAAGGTTTTTCAGCTCCTCAACCACATAATGAGAAGAAATCATCAATGGAGGAAATGTTGAGGAAGTTCATCATGGAATCTAGGAGTAGAACAAACTACTTGGAGAGTACCATGACAAGTCAGGGGAAGGCTATTCAGAACCTTGAGGTTCAGGTTAGCCATATGGCAACTGCAATGAATGCCATGCAGATAGGTAAGTTTCTCAGCTATACTGAGAAAAAACCGTAAGGAGGAATGCAAGGAAATTACTTTAAGAAGTGGGAGAAATATAGTTGGTCCCACAATGGGTGATGAAGATAGATAGGATACTGCAAAGCTTGCAATGGATAACACTGACAAGGAACTTAACTTGAATGCTGAGGAGGAGGTGATGAATGTGCCTACTCCATCGATTTTAGGGAGTTATTCTAACACTATATCTACTATTTGTAATAATATCTCTTATCCTCAACGTTTGCAAAAAAGGAAGTTGAATGATCAGTTTTCAAAATTTTTAGACATTTTTAAGAAGTTTAACATAAATATTCCTTTTGCAGATTCTCTGGAACAAATGCCCAATTATGTTAAATTTATGAAGAACGTGTTATCAAGAAAGAAGAAATTTGAATAATATGAGATGGTAAACTTAACAGAGGAATGTAGTGCCATTTTGCAAAAAAAGTTACCTCAAAAGATGAAGGATCCTAGAAGCTTCATAATGCCCTATACCATTGGGAGTTTGACGGTAAGTAGAAGTCTTTGTCATTTAGGGGCCTCACTTAATCTGATGCCAATATCTTTGTGTTGGAAACTGGATCGACGACCATATCATTACAACTAGAAGATTGTTCTCTCACTTACCCTCGCAGTGTAGTAGAGCATGTGCTAGTTAAAGTTGGTAAATTCATCTTCCCTACTGATTTTATGGTTCTAGAAATGGAGAAAGATTTAGAAATTCCCATCATTTTGGGCCGACCATTTGTGGCCACAGGTAGGGCATGGATAGACGTTCAAGAAGGTAAGCTTACAGTTTAGGTGAATGATGAGGAGGTAAAATTTAACATATTTCGTTTTCTGAAGTATGCTAAGTCTGATAGTACTTGTTATAGAATAGATGTTGTGGATAGAAATGTAGCTGAGTTTCAAGAGTTAGCCTTATCCACTGACCATCTGAGTCAGGGTTTGTTAAACAATGGGATGGATAAGATAGATTGGCTAGATGAGGATATTGCTTTTTACACTGAATGTTTCAATTATTTGACTGTGTGTTATGCTAAGTATGCCCTTGTGTCCTTAATGTCTGTTAGTGAATCTCAGTTCAACACACCACCTACAATAGAGTTGAAAGAATTACCTGCACATCTGAGGTATGCTTTTCTAGGGGAATCTTTTACTTATCCTATAATTATTTCACTTAAATTAAATAAGGTAGAGGAGGAGAAATTTTTTAGAGTCTTGCGAACTCATAAGTCGACTTTGGGGTGGTCAATTAGTAACTTGAAGGGTATCAGTCCCTCAATTGTGATGCATAAATTGATGGAATAAACAAGCATGCAACGGAAGCGATCAGAATCAATAAGCATTCTAGTTTAACTTAATTTGAGTTCTAAAAGCATGCATTCATAGTTTTATCAAATAAAAAAAGTGTTTCATAACTATTACCTTTGAAGAATCCTCTAAATCCGAGCAGCTGTCCATAAATTTGAGCTACAAATCAACTGTGGACCACCAAGAGCGTCTTCTCTACTATTCTCCAACTTGGATTGGAGTGGTGAAACTCAACTTTTAGGGGAATTGAAGTGGGTTTAGAGAGGGTTAAGCAGAAACAATTCTCTGCTAAAATACTTTGAAGTTCAACATACAATCCAAATTTCAATTTTTAAAAATTGAAGTATTTATGTATCTAATACTTGCAAGCACCATCATGTCATGCTAATTGATACATCAAAGTCTACTAACTTAGTGGGATAGGTGTCTATATGTGGAGAAATCCACTAGGCTTTTCAAACTATGGATTTTTCCACTATCTCAAATATTAATATTAATATTAAATTAAATTATATTTAATTTACAATAAAATCAAATAAGAAACAAAATTCAATTTCTCAAATTAAATTTTATTAAATTTAAAATTACTTAATTTAAATAATTAATTAAACAAATTTAATTAATTAAATAAATAATAATTTAACATCAAATATTAAATTAATTAAACACTTATTTCATACATGAATCCTATTCATGTAATTAATATTTAAATCATCATTTAAATATTTTTAATCTCTTCAATTACATTTAATTTCGATAAATTAAACATTAATTATATCTAATATAATTATCAAAATTCTAATTTGAATTTGAACAATTCAATATTCAAATCTTAACTTGAACACTTCAAATTGAGTTCCCAAAACAAATTTGAACGCTTCAAATTCAATCAACATACTAATCTAAGATTTACGAGCTAGTAGAGGGACCTTATGGACCTACAGATCATTAACCACTGGGTTACTCCACTAAAGCTCAGTAGTTGCACTCCCTTCATGGTAGATATATTAATGTCCACTTGATTTAACCATAACCAATAAGTTGACCCTTCAAAGGTTATTTGTAATAATGGCTGGGTCAAATGTTGTTTTACTCCCGAAATTACATCTTGCTCCTTAATTTCTACTGATCCTCTAATGAACAATTGATTTGTGATCCAATCGCTAAATCGAGTCCCTCTCGAGCCAATGATAGGGTGAGACCCCTTGTTCAAGACCTAGAGTCAGCACTTAAGGAAACAACCTCTTTACTATCCCTAAAAGTGGGTAGGAGTGAATTCTGTCTTGTACCCTATGTCCCTAGTTATCTACCCGGTCTTACCCCTAAAATGGGAGGCTTATTGAGCCGGTACTATTGAGTCAACCCTCACCTATGCAAATCTAAGAATAATCCCGAATAAACAGGAGTTCATAGTTAGCTCATGATTAAGGTCGAGTTACCTAGGTCATTGAATTTGAAACTGGCAGTCTTAAACATTGAACAATGTTATAAAGCAAGAGTGACATATTTCTTAGTTCGATGTTATGCAAACTCATTGCATAGGATGCCCTCGCTTCTTATGTCACTACATGAACGAATCAGGATCAATTCATTTGTAGCACTTTACAAAAAATTGTAACAACTACAAAGTAGGTCGTATCCGATAATGTTACCAGAATAAGGCACCCAAACTTATTCATATATTATAGACTATTTTGGCTATTTGCTCGAACTTGATCCTTCTTTATATCTACACATAAAGTCCAAGTATTCATGTAATAGCCATGGATCTTAGTTTATTAGATTTAGTCTTTACAAGTAAAATTTACATATTCAACAACAATTTTATTGAATAAATGTCAATAACATCTTTATTCATAATAGAAAATGTTTAACATTACAAACTGTGAGTTTTAGGACATACAACCCAACAAACTCCCACTTGGATTAAAACTCCCGTGGATTTTACATATATAAAATGTTGAGTAATTAGAGAATAAATACATTAAACTAGGGTGATCGACAAATGCATATTTGGAACTACTTCCAAATCAATCAGGAACTTTCTGAGCCACACTGCTTCTTCAACTACTTCACATGACAATACAACTTTGCTTTATACTCCTCCACACTATAGCTCCTCCGAGAGTGAATACTGACCCCGAAGTAGATTTCCTAGAATCAATATCGGTCTGGAAGTCAGAATCAGTGTATCTAGTAAGAATCAGATCCTTAGCACCATACACAAGCATATAGTCCCCTGTTCTCTGAAGATACTTTAGGATGATTTTAACGGCAATCCAATGATCATATCTTAGATTGGACTGATATCTGCTGACGATTCCAACTGTATAGCATATGTCAAGACGAGTAAACAACATGGCATATAATAAACTCCCTACTCTTGATGCATATGGAATTAGTTTCATTACCTCAAACTCTTAATGTGTCTTAGGACACTGTTCCTTAGACAGATCAATTCCATGCCCCTGTATTTCATATCTAGAAAACATCTTGTCTATATAAGATGCTTGAGATAAAGCTGAATTTCTGTTCTTACGATTTCCAACTATTTGGATCCCAAGGACATATTGTGCTTCTCTCAAATCTTTCATTTGGAATTTCTTAACTAGCCATCTCTTAACATCAGCAAGAAAATCTACTTCATTTCCTAAGAATATCATCAACATATAGAACCAGAAAAGCTACAGTTTTGTTTACGATCTTCTTGTAAACACAAGGTTCGTCAACATTCTATTCAAAGTCATAAGATTTGATTGTAGTATCAAATCTCATGTTCTAGGGTCGAGATGCTTGTTTTAGCCCATAAATGGATTTATTAAGCTTGCAAACCTTTTTCTCTTAACCCCTCACAAGACATATAGATACTCTCTTCAAGATAGCCATTCAAAAAAGTTGTCTTGACATCCATTTTCCAAATTTCATAATCATAAAAAGTGATAATGGATAAGAGTATCCTAATCGACTTAATCATGGCAACCAGAGAGAAGGTTTCTTTATAGTCTACCACCTCTCTTTGGGTCTTTTTGCCACGAGTCTAGCTTTGTAGATTTGTACCTTACCAGCTTGGTCTCGCTTTCTCTTGTAGATCCACTTGTAGCTAATGAGTTTTACTCCTTCTGGTTGATCTACAAGATCCTAGACTGAATTGAAGTACATTGACTCCATTTTGAGGTCCATGGCTTTTATCCACTAATCTTTATCCACATCACCCATTGCTTATTTAAAAGTCAATAAATCCTCTAATCCATTAACAGGTATGATGATCTGAGTTTCTGTTAAACCCATGTATCGGTCAGGCTGTTGCACAACCCTTCCACTACATGGAGACATTCTCAACTCTTAAGAAGGATGTGAAATACTAGTTTCACCAACAACTTTTGTTGAAGGACCTGCTCGATCAACAACTCTTGTTGATCTATCTATAGTTTCTCTTGACATCTCACTTAATACTAGCTTACTGCGAGGTTGATGATTTTTAATGTGGTCATATCTTTAATAATCATCAATGAAGCTGATGAAATATTCATACCCTCTTCTCACTTTAACATTCATCAGATCACAAAGGTTTGAATGTACTAGATCTAAGAGTTCTTTGGTTCTAAGACCTTTTCCAGTAAAAGATCTTTTGGTCATCTTACCCTCAAGACAAGATTCATATGGAGGTAAGGAGCCATTTTCTAACTGGTTTAAAAGTCCACTCTTAACCAATCTCTCAATCCTATTGAGATTGATGTGCCCTAGTCTTAAGTGCCAAAGATAGGCATTTGGAGAAATTTTCCTTTTCTTATTATGAGTTTTAGCTATTTCAAACATCTCTATATTCAAAATAGCTTTTACCTTAGTCGGTTTTAACACGTATAAGTTATTTTCCAAATTTGCAAAACACTTGAGACCTTTTGAAATAATGAATACTTCATTATTTTCAAAAGAAACTTTATAATTACGTTCTAGAAAACAAAAGATAGAAATTAAATTCCTTTTTATAGAAGGAATATAATAAACATTTTCAAGTAAAATGTATCTATAAATAACTTCATATCTCCCACTATTTTAGTTGAAACAACCTCTTCGGTCCCTACCTTAAAGGTTTTTTCGCCTTCTGTAAGCTGTCTCCAGTAACTAGTTTCCTGAGTGAAAGAATAGATATGATTACTGGTACTTGAATTAATTATCTAGGTCTTTTTGTCATTTTTCACTAAGCACTTCTCAATTACAAGCAAATCATATTTACTTTGTCGTGCTACTTTCATATCCTCATCTATGAAGTTAAAAATGTTTTGATTTAAAGATGAGTTGGGAGATAGAGGACATTCCTCTGTTAAAACAAATTTCAAATAATCATTTGCTAGTATATTTGATTTTTATGTTGAATTACCATTAATTAAACTGGAAGCGTGTAATTTTGAAGAATTTGACATGCTAAAAATTTAAACAAATTCTAAGTAAATTTCTTTTAAGCCCAATTCAGTTTTAGCAAAAGTAATAATTTTCCTAAAATTCATTATTTATTTGCAACGATACTATAGTGAGTTAGAATAAGTGCTACCAAGGGGCAGTCAAGTACTTCTTCACTAAAGCAAGATATTCTTGATTAAATACTATATCCAGAATAACTCTTATTCATATAGTTATTTAATTATCGTTTTTCGATCAAGAACTTACTAATAGTTAGTAATTCTACAAGTGTAGCCCCCAATTTTATACTTCAGAGGTTTGCCTCAACGATGCTACTGAATTGGAGAGTCAATGTTGGGAATGGAGCTAAGAAATCCTATCCATTTCTGGAGTTTGAGTTGTTTCTAATCCTATGTTACAACCCTTCGAGGGGATAGCCGTGGTTAGTTACTAGCTAATACCGCCTAAGAACAACAGCAGGCACAATATAGGAATCTTACAGTCCAAACTAATGGAAGAGATCGCCAGACATGTTGACACATATCTTTCACCCACTTACTATGAACAACTTCCCCCATTCACCTTGCTATCGACTCATGCAAACAACATATCACAGGATGACACGAAGCCAAGAATGAATCTCACGGTGTGAACTCTTAGGGACGTGAGAGCTAAGATCAATATATCGTATATATTATTAATCTCCCACTAAAGTGTTCAAACAACTTATCATATAATATTAACATTCATCCCCCACTGAAGTGTTCTACTTGTTTGGGTATACTTTTACTTAGGTTTATTCCAGGTAATTAAACAACCTAAGTCTATATGATTTATCCAAGTATAACGTTTATAAATGAAATTTAACTTGCAATGTCTAGGTGAAAAACCAATTTATAACATCTCACACCACTCATGCATGCTCATAAATTCAGTTAACAATACTTAATTATTCAGCCATAATCCCCAGGTAGAAGGTGTTCCGTAGATTGTCAACTTAAGTACTCCCAGCCCTAGACAGGATTATATATTGGTTGAGTTTGTAACTCTAGTTTTATAAGATAACAACCTATTTTAACTATTAAAAAAAGTGGTTAACCTACATGAGCATGCAACTTGTCTTTGTTATAGATTTTAATGTCTAATCCAATTTTATAACAACTTATAAAATGATAGACATGCTTTGCATCCATAACATACATCAAAGGCATTCATGATTTAATATAACAACTATATTAAACTATAGAAACCCTAAACATGAATACTCTATATTATAACACTTTATAATATATTTTCAATGCATGTAGCATGCTTCCAATAGTGGGATTTAAATCTACACGGCATACATTATACAGATACATGTTTAATTTAAATATAACATACATTTTGCTCCTCAAGTCCCACTGATTCTCTAATGAAAAATTGGTTTGTGATCCAATCACTAAATTGAGTCCTTCTCGGGCCAATGAGAGGGTGAGACCCCTTGTTGAAGACCCGAAGCTAGCATTTAAGGGAACAATCTCCCTACTATCCCTAAAAGCGGGTACAAGTGAATTCGTCTTGCACCCAATGTCCGCAACTATCTACCCAATTTTACCCCTGAAATGGGAGGCTTATTGAGCCAACACTGTTGAGCCAACCCTCACCTATGTAAATCTAAGGATAATCCCGAATAAACAGGAGTTCATAATTAGATCAGAATTAAGGTTGAGTTACCGGTACGCTTGGAATGGAGATGTGTACTGTGCATGCATGATAATGTGCTACAAGCTCATGTTGCCATAAACTTGTAACGCTATTTTTATATCTTACAGCATATGAACAAATATGAATATGAATGAATGAACAAGTATACGCGTTAAAAACATAAACTTGGTGACAAAGGTGGAATGTTATGTTGTGTTACTACTCGTGCACACTTTATGCGATACTACTTCTAAATATGCGTTGTTAACTATATGCTTGTAGTATGCGATAGAGCGTGTCACAAGTTTCCTTATGCTGAAACCAAGTATAATTCCAACATAAGTTTCTTAGAATAATCCAAGGTCGAACACAGGGATTGTTTTCGTTAATATGTTACTTTTATGATACATGCGACCAGTTTTACAATTAATAAAAGATTTGGTTTGTACATGAATTTAAATTGCGATAAACATAAATTGCGCTGATAAAATAAAAGTGCGTTAAAAAGGTAAATCCTAAACTAACATGATACAAGATACAAGATACATGATACATGATACTGAGTTCGAGACTGACTGTGAAGTTTATACAAAGGATCGTGGTATGTGATGGCAAGTCTTTGTGGATGAATCAGAAATAGGAAGAATAAATAGTAAAAATATCGCAAGTTTGTTAATTGCGTTAAAGATATAACTAAGGTTCCGCTTTCCCTTGGCGTACACCTCTCGGTAATCGGTCGCATTCTCATATCTCTATGGTGAAACAGGGATGAACGTGATGAACACAAGGTTGCTTCCATCTCTGGAAGTACTTCTCGCTTTAGTTAACGCATTCTTCCAACCCTCTCTCGATAGGCTGAATAACATCTTCACTTCTGCTCTCACAGGTGAAGATACCATCTAGCATGCTTTAGCTAAACATAGATTAATTTACTTGCTTTAATTCTTACTAATTACCCAGAGAATTAAGAAAACATCATGAAGAAAGTGAATCAAGGATGAATGGAAATAGACAGAGAGATGATAATGGAAATGATCATAATAATTAATACTAAGATTAAGCGTCTGATACATGGTGTGAATGATAGAGTAAAGAAGATGAGTACAAGTGGTGAAAAAGAGAGAAAAACAAATACAGAAGAGTGTCAACGTCTTGACACAGATCTGGACGGAGGTTTTGCTTGCCGGCGTGTGGAATGGATGAAGAGGAGAGCTTTCCCCTCAGGCTTGCTCTTCTGGTAGAAGTGACCTTTGTACAGAGCTTCAACGACGGGGATTGAAAGGATTCCTTGCCCAGAGACTCACCTCTCGGCCTTGTCTCTTGATTCTTCCCGGATCTTCTTCGGAAATTGCTTCAGACCAGTCTCTCTCTCAGATCAGTATACACGTTTCTATGTATTTCAGTACTTAAGTATCAAATCTCAAGTATTCCTGTATTCTCGTATATCTTTCACTGGAATTGCAGAAGCCATTTATAGGTGAAGCTTTGACTCTTTGTAGTATGGTCCCCACTTTATTGTTAAGGCAGTTCCTGAAATGGTGGAATGAATATTCCTTCTGTTACACAATCAATCCCGTCAGAAATGCACAACTGACAGCTGTACACGCATCTGAATCCTCTGTAATTGCATTGCTCTTTACATCATCGATCGTTTGCCCGCATGCAGTGTTGTTTTTTATTACCGCATGTGGTTGAAATTGCGTTGATCGCAAAGCTCTTGATCGATTGTCGCATGAGCCGTCGTTGCGTTGATCGTCTTTTCATTCTTGATTGACGGGCGCAATGCGACGTAGATGCATTGTTCATTTTATCTTTGAGCCATGAACGCATGCGGTGACTTGATTTCCTGCAAAACAGACTTGAAACATTCTATTCTACCATCGCAATGGTGTCAGAGGGTGTATTGATGACAATTTATAATTCTCGCATTTCTTCTATCAACGCAACTTTTCTTTCTTTTAGCCACAATATCTAAATAAAACAGTATAAATAACTTGTATTTCTACAAGTTATTAGTTACCTAGGTCATTGAATTTGAAACAGTCAGTCTTAAACAGTAAACAACGTTATAAAGCAAGAGTGACTTATTTTTTGGTCCGATGTTATGCAAACTCATTACATAGGATGCCCCCGTTTCTCATGTCACTACATGAACGAATTAGGATCACTTCATTTGTAGCACTTTACAACAAATTTTAACGACCACAAAGTGGGTCGCATCCAATAGTGTTACCAGAATAAGACACTCAATCTTATTCATATACTATAGACTGTTTTGGCTATTTACTCGAACTTGATCCATTTTTATGTCTCCACATAAAGTCCAAATATTCATGTAATTTCCATGTATATTAGTTTATTAGATTTAGTCTTTACAAGGGCAATTTACATATTCAACCACAATTTTATTGAATAAATGTCAATAACATCTTTATTGATAATAGAAAATGCTTAACATTACAAACTATGAGTTTTAGGACATATAACTCAACAAAAATATTGATGGAGGACACTTTTCAGTCCTTCAATTGAACCCCAAAGAAGGCTTAATCTTGCAATGAGAGAAGTTGTGAGGGCTGAGGTGCTTAAATTGCTAAACGAGAAATTATTTATGTGAAATCTGATAGTTCTTGGGTGAGTCTTGTGCATATGGCACCCAAGAAGGGCGGTATGACTATGTTAAAAAATGAGAATAATGAAAGTATCTCCTCCAGGACAGTGACAGGATGGAGAGTGTGCATTGACTATAGGAAGTTAAACAAGGCCACTAGAAAAGACCATTTTCCATTACCGTTTATTGATCAAATGTTAGATAGGTTGGTTGGGTATCCTTACTATTATTTTCTTCATGGTTACTCGGGGTACAACCAGATTTCCATCGCTCCTAAAGATCAGAAAATGACGACATTCACATGTCCTTACGGGACATTTACTTTTAGGAGAATGTCGTTCGGCCTATGTAACACACCAACCACTTTTTAAAAGTGCATGATGGCCATATTTCATGGTTTAATTGAGGAGATAACAGAGATTTTTATGGATTATTTTTGGGTGTTTGGATCCTTCTTTGATTCTTGTTTAGCTAACCTTTCACGTGTTTTGCAGAGGTGTCAGGACACCAACCTTGTCCTAAATTAGAGAAAATGTCATTTCATGGTCAGGGAAGGTGTTGTGCTAGGGCACAAGATTTATAAAAAGGTTTGGAGGTGGATCGGGCAAAGGTTTCTACTATAGATCAGTTACCTACTACAGAATGTCAAGGGATTTAGGAGTTTTTTAAGGCATGTTGGGTTTTATAGATGTTTTATTAAAGATTTTTCAAAAATTGCAAAGCCTTTGTGCAACCTGTTAGAAAAATATTCAAAATTTGTGTTTGATGAGGCTTGTTTACTAACTTTTAAAATGTTGAAAGAAAAGTTGACTTCTTATTGTCACAGTTGATTAGAGTCAATCATTTGAGATAATGTGTGGTGCAAGTGATTTTGCTATAGGGGCCGTTTTAGGGCAACGTAGAGAAAAGTTGTTTAGGGCTATTTGTTATGCAAGTAGGACTCTCGATTCTGCCCAGGTAAATTATATAACTACTGAAAAAGAGCTACGCGCTGTGATGTTTGCTTTTAATAAGTTTCGGCCATATTTACTTGGCTCTAAATAGTTGTTCACACAGATCATGCTGCTCTTAAATTTTTGTTTGAAAAGTAATATGCAAAACCTAGACTAATTAGGTGGATTTTGTTGTTATAGGAATTTGACTTTAGAGTCAAGGATCGGAAAGTTTGTGAGAATGTGGTGGCAAAACATCTGTCCAGGATTTAGAATGAAAGCAGCCAACAAATATCCCCAATAGTGGAAGAGTTTCCTGATGAATGTTTATACACGATAGAGGGGAAGATTCCATGGTTTTCCGACTACGTGAATTATTTGCCAGGTGGTGTGATGCCTCCTCACTTCAACTCTCAGTAGAAAAAACGGTTCCTACATCAGGTAAAGTTTTTCCTTTGGGATGATCCTTTACTTTTTAAAATCTATTATGACAATGTTATTAGAAGATGTGTGCCACTGCAAGAGCACACAAAAAAATTATTTGAGTGTCATTCATCTCCTTACGATGGACATTTTGGGCCAACGCCAATAATAACAAAGGTACTACAATCTAGTTTTTATTGACCTATGTTGTATAAAGATTGTTACACGTCTGTTAGAACTTGTGATAGATGCCAGCATACTAGCAATATCTCTAGAACAAGTGAGTTTCCCCTTACCCTAATATTAGAAGTTGAGTTATTTGATGTGTGGAGTATTGATCTTATGGATTCATTTCCGTCTTCAGGGGTATTCTTCTATTTTTCTT
Source organism: Benincasa hispida (assembly GCF_027475165.1). NCBI lineage: Eukaryota > Viridiplantae > Streptophyta > Magnoliopsida > Cucurbitales > Cucurbitaceae > Benincasa > Benincasa hispida. Next base: position 419,212 of record NC_143485.1, on the reverse strand, counting down.
GCTGTGGATTATGTCTTAAAGTGGGTAGATGTGATTGTCGCTAGGACAAATGATGCTCGTGTTGTGCTTAAATTTTTGCATAAAATTTTTTGCATAAAATAGTTTAACAGGAAAATTAAGCAGATTCTAGAGAATACAGTTTGTGTTAACAGACGAGACTGGGTGTTGAAGCTTGATGATGCTCTTTAGGCATATAGGACAACTTTTAAAACCCCGATTGGTACATCCCCGTAGAAGTTGGTGTTTGGAAAGGCTTGCCATTTTCCTATTGAGTTAGAACATCGAGCCTATTGGGCTATTAAAAAACTGAATTTCGACTCCTAGACATTTGGAAAGCACAGTTGTTGTAGCATAATGAGATGGAGGAATTTTGGAACCAGGTATATGAGAATGCTAAGCTCTATAAGGAATGAACAATGAGATGGCATGATAACAGGATTTTTCCTAGGACTTTTCTTCGTGGTCAATGGTTTTGTTATTTAATTCTCGTCTCCAGTTGTTTCAAGTAAAGCTTAGGTCTCGATGGTCTGGGTCATTCATAATCAAGGATGTGTCCCCATATGGTGCAGTGGAGCTGCAAGTTAAAGATAGAACAACATTGAAGGTCAATGCCCAGAGGTTGAAACATTACTGTGGAGATGAGGGATGGTGTATGGAGAACTTGTACTTCAAGGAGTGATCAGTTGGTCCTGTCTAGCTAAAGACGTTAAATTGAGCGCTTCTTGGGAAGCAACCCAAGTGTTTCTCATTTATTTTATTATTATTATTTTTTTTTAGGATAGAGAGATATCTCATGTTGTTTTTCTTATGATCCCCAGAATTGTGATGATGCTTAAGGTTTGTCAAGTACCAGTCCAACATCCAGATTCGTGGATCCTCGCTCATGCCCAGGCTTATACCACTCATCTGTTGTGTGGTTTGCTTTATTTTTCATGCATTGGGGACAACACATCATTTTAAATTTGGGGTGGGGGACGTGCTATGTACTTGGTACTTGTACTGTTTGTTTAATGTATATGCATGTTAGTTTGAGTTGAATGATTTATGCATGTTGAGTTGTTAAATTTAAAATTAATGAAAATTTCTTAAGGATGTTTTGAAAACGGGTCGATTTTTGTTAGGAAGAATTTCTAGACTGGTTAAATTGGGATCTTTGGTTGCATGTTCTAATGATGATGGTTGATAAGTCACTCTTGATATTTGTCATGCTTTGAAATGGAAATTGGATAACATAGTCCTATCTTAATTTTTTTTTTTTTATTTGTTCTAAATCCCACTTTGTATCATCTGTTTATTCTGAGCACAAACCACTTTAATTTAGAACCTTTAACTGAACAAGGAATTAATTTAAGTCAATTCAGTTGTCATCTCGAAAGGCCCCACTGGTTAGAGAGTGTCTGCCATGATAGTTGGTAATGTTGGACTAAGGGAGGTAAAAAAGAGAGATTGTTTTGCCCGGAAAAAAAAAAGGAGAGAAAATGAGCTTAAAAGAACATTATTATGAAAAAATAAATATTTTGAAAAAAAAAACTTATAATGTGTATGCATGAATGAGGATAAAAGGAGTTGTCATTCCTGTAATCAGTTAGGACGCCTGGGAATTGACTAGGTATGAGTCCTTATAGTGTTTATGTGAAAGCTAGTACCCCTAGGTAAAATGATGCAAGTTTAAGGGCCCATTTAGAGTGAGTAATGCAGGCGCCTTAGTTGATATATTACTATCTTGAGTATGTTGGTGCTTAAGCCAGAGTAAGGGGAAAACTGATGAAAGTTAATTAAATCTTAAGTCAATTAAGGAGTTTTAAATTAAAGGAGGGGTCACATACACACGCAAGGGATAAAAAGTTTTGGCTTTAGAAACTCTCAATGATTAAGATGTGTATGAATTTTTCTGCTGATAAGTGTTTTATGTATTGAGAAGCTGATGAAATTTGAATTAGAGCATGCATACCTGGGACCTTGGTTATTCAGTATTTATTATTCTTCATATTTTTCATTCCTTCTTTCTTTCCTTTGCTCGGAACTAGCAAAGTTTTATGTTTAGGGTGGTGAAAAGCACCTGAAAAGTGCTTTAGTTACTTTCAATTCTGGACTTATTATTGCTAGTTTTATATAGTTTAATGTGGTTTGTATGGTGATTTCAGGAAACTGAACATTAGGAGAAAATTGGACAAAAATGATCAAAACTCGGGGCAAAAGTCCAAATACAAGTATCTAGGGGCCAATTATGGAATTAGGATGAAGCTAGAGGCCAAAATTGAAGAAAAAGAGGCAGAATTTAGAAGAAAAATTGAGGGGTCAAAGTTGAGCTTGCGTTGCAATGCTGCCCCACTATGCTGAAGACTCGAGAACTGAGAACAGGGCAGCATCGCATTGTTGCCTTGTGACGTTCGATACTTCGGATGGCAGGCACGCACGACATCCGCTTCTAACGTCGACATTGCAATGTTGAATTATATCATTGCAACACTGCGACAATTTTTTATAAAAAGTAGTAGCGCTGTCAAGTGAAAAGGGAAGAAAAATATGGGGAGATTTCGACCTAAGGTAGGACGAAAGTATCTGGAAAAGGACAGTCCAACTGGAAATCATACAGGAATTCATTGACGAAGGTCGAGAAGATCGAGATTTTGATCCGGTGATGGGGAAGGAAGATTGATTTTTGTTTCTCTAACTCTTTCCTTGTCTAAAATGTTTTCTTTCTACTTAGGGTCTATGGATATTGAAAATATGCATAGCTAAACTCTAGATTCTTGGGTTTTGTTAGAGTTTTGAATTTCTTCAATGAATTGTTAATATTGTAATTGTTTGATTGTTAGTGAGGTTAATAAATTACCTGTTCTTATTGCTTTGATTAACTGACCATTAATCAATTGATTTAGGTAAATTCTACTGCTTGAAGAAGAGTTTAATTTGTTGGACTTGATAATTTAGATTATTACTCAAGATTCCATGAAAGTGAATCGAGATTAATAAAGGGTGTAATTGAAGGGTCTTAAAGCAACACTAATTTAAGCAATAGAAAGAAATTCAAACTTGATAAACTAGAGTTAGAATAGGACGGGCTTGATGAAGGATTTCCCGAATTTAGAACTTTAGCCTCAACCTATCTTCATTAAGTAAGTGCATGTTACTACTATTAAGATTTTCTTAATGAAACAACACCCTAGATTCATTCTTCTTTGATTTGTCTCTTGTGTTTATTTGTCATTTGCACTTAATTATTGCTTATAAACCATCCTCTAGTAGCCTAAAATCGATAAGGAACTACAATAGCTAAGTTTAGGATTAGTCTCTGAGGACGATACACGATTTTAATTCTGATTGTATTACTTTGATACGTACACTTGCATCTTGTCATCAATATTAAAATAAATTAATTATCTATATTCTAAACTAAATTTGAATATAATTCAAATAATATTTATAATAAATAATGTAATTAATTATATCCAATACATTCATAAATTTGAACATTTCAAATTTTCTTAAGGGGACTTTATGGACCTACAAATTATAAGTTCCAATAATCCGTGATTAATTAATCAAAATATTTAATTAAATTAACCTTCATTCATTAACTACATAATTAACTAATATAGGCCCAGAGTTGAACTCTCATGCACTATAGGACAAGTTATGTCGATGGATATAATTAATATAAGCAAGTCGATCTTCATGGGTTGTTCATAATTACAACTAGGTCAAAATCCCCTTTCACCCTTATAATTATATCTTTTCCTTAAGTACTACTGATTTCTCTAATGAACAATTTGTTTATGGTCCAACCATAAACTAAGTCCCCCTCGGGCCAGTGAGAGGATGAGGCCCCTTGTTCAAGATCTAAAATAAACATTTAAGTGAACTACTCATCTCCTTTCCTATACGGGAAGGAGTGAATTTCATCTCGTGAAGTTATGTTCATAGCTCCTCATTTAGTCAAATCCCCAAAATTGTAAGCTTATTGAGTCAGCAACTTGAGCCACTCTCATCCGTGCAAATGAAAGGTCTGACCTCAAAAACAGGAATTCATAAAGCACTTATGATCAAGTTCGAGTTGCACATGATCATCCTATGAAATATTAATCTCTCAACTAACGGATTTATGAAGAGAGATTAAATATTTCGCAGTCTAGTCTTATACAAACTTTTTGTATAGGATACCCACACTCATATGTCTCCACATGAACGGTTTGTATCAAACCATTTGTAACTATTACAAAACGGTTCGTATTCATAGTGTGACCAGGATAAGGCACCAAACATTATCCATATACTACAGACCTTTAGATTATTTCTTGAACATGATCTACGTTGTATGTCAACTACATATTGTTCAAGACTATATATAATAACCTTGGATTTGTATGGTTAATGGAATTTAATATTGCATAATTAATTATTAAAGTAGTCAGCTAATAAATGACGAGGTTCTAAATCATAAATCCCAACATTTGCATCTAGAACATTTCGAGAATCTCCTTTACTCGATTTCTTGCATAAGAGCACATTAAAACATTAAATTTCTAAGAACTAGCCCAATTTAAGTTGAGAAAGATAATTAATTCTATGAGCTATTAGATGGTATTAAAAGTTTTGATATAATATTAAATTTATCTTCATCCATCACCTTAAGCAAATCCTAAGCTTTTATTCAATCATGATTGTTATGGTATCAGAGCAAATGGCCTAGGAGTTCACATGTATTCAAACTTTTACAATGTTATATCCCTAATTAATATTGATTTCCACTCATTGGATCTTCTACATATTTCAAACCTACAAGTGGGAGGATTGACTAAAATACTTAATTTAATGGGTGAAGGTAAATTTAATATTATTTCAGCACTTTAACAAGTGGTGAGTGATGTAGTTGTTCTAGCTAATCCTATGGTGGAACCTTCATGAATGTTGTTCTCCTCAAGTTGAAGAAGTTGCTTCTCTTTCTTTGATGTTGTTCTCCTCAAGTTCAAGAAGTCGCTTCTCTTTCTTTGATGTTGTTCTCTCAATGTGATGATTCTCCTCCAATGGTAGCTTTTCGCTCTATGGTTGATGAATCTAAATCTAACCTTTTGATAGACCTCCAAGACCCTTTGACCTGTCAAAGAACTTTTAGGATAGGTTTTTTTCTTTGTGTTGTGGTTTGGTTGGTTATTTTCTGACATGTGCTATGAGGTTTTTTTTTTCCTTCTTTACTTTGTTTGTGTAGCTCTAGCTCTTATATTCAGGTTTTTGTATTCTTTTTTCTATATCGATTTCGAGTGATTTCCTTTTCGCAATACTATACTTAAAAGGGGAAAAAAGACAAAGTTAATTAATCCAAACACACCTAATGTAATTCATGTTATTAATCACCAAAAGATTTATTGTCTTTAATAACTTAGCCAAAAAAAAAAAAAAGAAAAGAAAAAAAAAAGAAAAGTGGTAAAGGAAATGGGAACCCATATGCATGGTTAGGTTTGTAAGTGAAGTCATAGGAGAACTTTAGAAGTTAGAGAGATAAAAGAGGTTGGAGAGATCAATGACATTAATATAATTCTTCTTTTGCAACCGACATGATTTCATCACTCATATTTTTCTTCAAAGGTGGTTTCTTTTTTCCCTTCAAAGCAAGGAAATGAACCAACTCTTTCCATCTCTCAACCCACCAAAATCACCTACTCATAACCACCGTTCTCAAACACACACATATATTGCTCTTTAAGCTTCCAATCACTTATCATTGTTGTCCATCATTTCAAACTCAATGGCTCCATTTTCAAGCTATCCCAATTTTTATTTTTTTTAGGTTAATTATTCCTTCCATTAATTCTAATTGTGGGCCTATTTTGAGATTCAGTTTTTTTTTTTCATTTTATTTATATATTTTTTTAATAGTATAACAAAAATAGAGGCATATATAAAGATTTAAACTCTCAACTTCAAAGAAAGGAATACTTACTAATTATACACACTAAATTATATTCATATGTGAAATATTGAAACAAAGATGTAATATTATAATGTATTAAGTTTTTCGAATTAATAAATGTATCAAATTAAAAAGGTATATTTTATATGGCTATCATTGTATACTACAATAATAGGTTCATATAGATCCCTATTATTAGCATCAAATATATATGTACCTTAGTTTTAACTAAGAGGTTAGAGATTTGTATTCCTACTCTAAACTAAAAAAGAGGTTTGCAAATAATTTCAAATTGGAAAGATTTACTTGATTGATTTAGATTTGAAATGTGTATATGTTTTTAATTTTATGTATATTGCAACGTTATAATGTAAATTACTATGGATTATATATACACACATACATGCATATATGTATATATGTATAATATTATTTTGCCAATAATAAACCAAAATATAAAAAATGAAATTTTTTTTCACTTTTAAAAGATTGAAGGACGAAATTTAAGAGTGATTTTATATACTCAGCCAAATATTATAATTTTCATTTTAGAAAATGTAGTAATTTTAATATATAATAATACATACGTAATTATTAATTTCCAAAATATAATCATCCAATAATTGAACCTTGTACTTCCATTGTCACCTTATTTATATCTATCTTGTTTGTGCAGCCAAAGCAAACAAAAACTATAGACCTAACAAAAATATATCCCATTCAAACTGTTGACATACAAGCCTCCATCCAAGCTCCATTCTTTCTCTTCTTCTCTCTCACAACAATGACTGTAAAGGATTGTGACCACCACCACCACCACGATTGTGAGCGCCGCCGTCTCTTTCGCCGAATAGCCTGCACCATCTTCACCGTGGTCCTCCTGATTGGCCTAGTCATCTTCCTCATCTGGGCCATTCTCCGACCGTCCAAGCCCCGCCTCATCCTCCAAGACGTCACCGTTTTTAGCCTGAACATCTCGTCGATGCCACCTGCCGCCATCTCGACGACCATGCAGATTACCATCTCCTCCCACAACCCCAACACCCGCATTGGCGTTTACTATCAGCTCATGGATGTCTACGCTGCCTACCGCGGCCAGCAAGTAACTCTCCCGACATTGTTGCCGCCTACTTACCAGGGCCACAATGATGTTACCGTCTGGTCGCCATTTTTGTACGGCGAAGCTGTGCCGGTGGCGCCGGAGTTTGCTGAAGCTTTGAATCAAGATAATAATGTTGGAGCCATGCTGTTCAATATCAAGGTCAATGGACAGGTTTGGTCAATTTCTACACTCACCCACAAGTTCATTATCTTTCTTTAGATTCCATTTTCATAGCTAAATTTTCATTTTAACTTTAAATTTAATTTTTACAGATTTGGTTTAGAGCTTTTTCAAGTGTTGGTTTGGTCTTTCAGTTTTTTTTTATACATCTTATTTGGGTATTTCTAATTTTAAAATATTTCTATTTTAGTTTTTTTTCTAAAAAGAAAACAAAATATTTCGGTCTACATTTTACCTTCTTTGTTTTTAGTGATCATCTGTGAAACCACATATGTTGGTTGGTAGAGTAGATATTAGGTGAAAAGATTATCATAATTTGAATGATAAAAATGATTACTATTTCTTTTTAGTTTCGAGAGTAAATGATTGGGAAAAGAAACATTCTCAATCCCTAAATTTTCATGAAAAGAACAATTTATTCTCTAAATTTTAGTTGATAACAATTTAGTTACGTGATTTTTAAATTTGAAACAATTTAATATATTAAACTTTAATAAGTAATGAGTTACTCCCCTTACTTTACAATTTATCATTTTATGTGAAATATATATTTTGAAATTTGTGGAACAAAATGAGAGAAAACCATCTTCAAAATTGAAGTACCAAAATATGATTTAAACGCTCTTTCTTCTTAGGGTATCTTAACATATTTGTTTAGATTCTTACCTTCTCTACTTATAAAGATAATACTTAGTTCAATGTTAGTAAGAAAAATGATTTAGGTTCCGTTTGATAATCATTTTGCTTTTTGTTTTTGTTTTTTAAAATTAAGCTTATGAACACTACGCCAAATTTTGATAATTAAAAAGTAGCTTTCAAAAAGTTGATTTTGCTTTTGGAATTTGGCTAATAATTCAACCATTATACTTAAAAAAAAGATGCAAATATAATAAGAAATGTGCATGAAATGGACTTAATTCTCAAAATCAAAAGTCAAATGGTTACCAAACGGAGCCCTAATGTACAACATTTCTTGGATGCACATTCGAAATGTATCTCCCTTATCAGTTTTAATTACATTTTATAATTTCCCACCCATGCATCTAATGATGTAAAGCTATAAACATTTTAGTTTTAGTTTTTTGAAAAGCTATAAATATTTTATTAATGAGTTCAAACATACAATTTTTTAAAGGTTTGTTGGTTAGTATATTTAAGCCTATAACTTCTTAGTCAAGAGTACACAGTTTATGTTAGTTGATGCATCATTATATTGATGTGATAAGAGAAATTCAAGATAAGAAATTTAGTAGACAATAAAGTTAAGTCTCGTATTCGTAATTTAATATTTTGTTATATTTATCGTCTTGTTGAACAGGTTAGATGGAAGGTCGGGAGCTGGATCTCAGGTAGATATCGGCTGAACGCAAACTGTCCAGCATATATAAAGTTCGGCGATCCGAAGCACGGAATCGCATTCGGACCCGCAATGAAGTTTCAGTTCGTTCAAGGCTGCTATGTCGATATTTGAGATCCCAAAGTCCACTTATCTTTGTACTTCCTTAAGCCACTTCTTTAAATTCCTTTTCCTATGTCCCTTGAAAGTCTCTATGGTAGTTGCCAACAACAAGGAAAACTATTAGAATTATGGTTCTCGATTCTTTTGTTACTATTTTCCTTGTGCCTTGTATAGTATATCTCCAACTTTTCTTAACTAGTTCTTTATATATAATGTGGGTGATCTTGATCAGTCAGCATCAGTTTTGGGTTCAAATCGATGCCATCACTGACATGTAAAAAATGTGGTCAATTTTAAAATGATCGATTTGTCGGTATTCGATTGGGATGAATGTGGTGAACTAAACTAAGAAAGTACTAAAAAGAAAGGGAGAAAAAATAAAGAGAAGAAGAAGAGAATAAAGCGAAAAGGAACCAATAAAAAATGAAGAAAGAAAATAAGAGAGGGAGAAATGAAGATGACAGGGTAATTTATTAAAAAAAATGTTTTCTAATTAATACATGAGTAATAATTTGGTGCAATCTACCTATATGATGCATCATTTTTTTTTAATAATGATAGTAAAAAAGTAATAATAATTTAATATTTTTTTAACAAAATTGTCACATCACAATTTTTTATTGAATAACTAGTTAGGCTGCACAAAGATAGATGTGAAAAGTCCAACAGTTAAACTTTTTTTTTTCTTGTTTTCTTAATGTGCTACTTAGGTTTTTGATGTCGGTTGCATAAGTAGTCAAAATTAGGTTTTTGATGTTAGTTGGGATAAAATAAGGAAAAATATATTCTTTAATATCTATTTAAAACGACATTATAGATATATTTAAATCAACATGGTAGCTAAACCCCATTTCTATTTCCCCTTTGAGTGAACCGTCTTTCATATCTCAAAGTTCTCCTCTCTCCCTTCTCACAAAACTCTGGCCACCAAACTCCAAAGCTCCTCACAATACCTCTATCACTCTCGCCACCAGCTTCGTCATTCAGTCATCTCTGTGTCGTTCATTTTGCCGTTTTGCCATGCTGTTCTGTCACTCTCATGCTCGAGCTCCGTTGTTCGCTCCGTTCAGATCTGTTCGGCCCAATTTCGTAATATTGTAAAAAACTAAGGGCAAGAGATGTTGATGACGAGATGAAATCGAACGGGAGGAATCCTCACTAGGCGACTACCATTGTTATTGTTTCAAATTTAAATGCGAAGCTGTCGTTGGTTGTCGATGAATCTCACTTAATTCTCCATTTTCCCAGAAAACAAAACTAAACCCATTTCTCTTTCTCTCCCCACTACACACAAAGTTCTTCAATTTTTGGATTTCAGTCGTATGAGTGCAACATTTTCCCCCCTACTACCCAAAAACCTGGAATTTTCTTTCTTTTTTTTCTGTCCTTAAAACAACCACTGCCTCTATATTTTTTACTATTTGATATTTATAGGAAAAAAAATCATTTAATACTCTGTTTCCTCTCTTATTTGACGGGGGCTTCTGGGAAATGGATGAAGGTTTTTATAGAACAGTTGAAGTCTGAAAAGGAAGACAATGTGAGCTAAATTTTGGGGTTTTTTAATTTGTTTTTGTTCTTACCCAATCTGTTTTTAAAGCATGGAAATGGTGATTGTTTGTTTATGTTTTACAGAGAAGTTGAGTACTACTAAAACTAAGAAATTGAGGCTGGTGGCAGTAATTCAAAAGTTTCTGACAATTCATTCTATTGAAATAGGTTTGATTATCATCAAATATGCTAATTTTTTATAATAGAGGGTCTAGTATCAAGGAAGTGAGTCAGCATGTTGAAAAACCCAATACACAGTCAGTACAATCCAAGCGTACAGCTCAATACAGTCAGCTATGCAAGAGAATTCGCAGCTCACTAAATCCAGAAGCATCCGTTTGTTGAAAATCTGTTAGGAAGAATATTCTCCCTCTACTAAGATTGTGCCATGTGTAATATATTTTTCACTATTTATCCTTATTATTTTTGCCCCAATTATTGGGCTTCTGTGTATAAATGACCCGAGGGTCCATTCATTCGAAGACAAGAAAATCAAGGGAAATTCTCTCATCATCTGTTTTGCTTGAACTCCAATTTGGTATCAAAGCCCTAATGGCAAATGCTATCGTTCCAAATTTCAATTGCCCTCTCTTAACCAACTCCTAAATCACATCACGATAATCAAGCTGGATTGAGGTAAATTTCTTCTATGAAAAAATCTTGTCCTCCTAATTCTTCGCAGCTACAGATTGGAAGGATACTTCAATGGTCTGATCGAGTGCCCACCAGTGTACCTAAATCAAAACACCACTGTGTCTAAGGATGCAACGATCACTAGAGCTTCAAGCTCTCAGCCCACAGCTGCCAGCTCGTCGAGCACTGGACCAACAAGAGAACTCAACCCCCAATACGAAGCCTGGCTTGTCGTCGGTTAGTTGCTCTTTGGGTGGCTCTACAACTCAATGACTCTTGAAATCACAACTCTGGTGATGGGATATGACAAGTCGAAGGACCCTATTCAGCAGCTTTTTGGTGTACAATCAAGAGTTGAGGAAGACTACCTCAGACAAACCTTTCAACAACAAAGAAAAGGTAACCTGCGTATGTTTGAATACTTACATCTAATGAAATTGCATTCTTACAATTTAGGTCAAGCAGGAAGTCATGTTCCCACCCGAGCCTTTGTCTCCCAAATCTTATGCAGACTGGATGAGGACTACAATCTCGTCATCGCAACACTCCTAGGAAAACCAAATACAACATGGTTGGAGATGCAATCTGAACTACTAGTCTATGAACGACGACTAGACTATCAGAATCTACTTCGTGTTAATGGAGTAGAAATCAATCCCACAGTCAATATGACCCAAGGCAGAGGTAACGGTGGTCCATGTTCCCAAAATCAAAACCCAAACAGTGGTGGTCGCTCAACGTTCCCTGGTCAGCATGGTGTTCAGAATAATTTTGGGAACAGAGGACATGGAAATGGAAGGGGTAGGTTTAAGAAATTCACCCAATCTGTCAAGTGTGTGACAGAATTGGTCACACTGCATACGTCTATTATCACCGTTTTGAAATGGAATTTGTTCCCAACAACAACAACACCAACAATTAAGGGTCCAATGGGAACACTGATACGCCCAATACCAACGATGGCAAGTCACTAGCTGCTCTCATGACCTCACAGACTAGTAATCCCTTCCTGACAAACAACGACGGTTTACCTGATCCAAATTGGTACGTAGACAGTGGTACATCCAACCATGTAACTACTGATTACAACACTCTCACCAATCTTGTTGAATATGTTGGTAATGAATTAGAAACAGTAGGTAATGGTGATCAATTACATATAGCTTATGTTGGTAACTCAGTTCTAAATAATAGAAAATCACTGCTCAATCTTAATAATGTATTATTTGTGCCTGAAATTGCTAAGAATTTGGTTAGTGTATTAAACTTGCTTAAGATAACTCTGTGTACATTGAATTTCATGATAGTTATTATCTTGTAAAGGACAAGGGTACGGGTCAAGTACTTTTGAAGGGAATCCTAATGATGGACTATACCAATCAGTGCCTAAAATTTCATGATAGTTACAACATTTGTTCTGTCTCATATTAGAATTAACAGTGTTGTATCAAAGAATGTTTGGCACTGTCATTTAGGACACCCATCTTCCAGAGTTTTTTATTTAATCATTAAAGGTTGTAATTTGTCCGTTAAAGGAAATGAATCTTTTGAATTTTGCTCATCCTGTCACTTAGGAAAATCCCATGCACTACCTTTTCCAAACTTTGTTTCTCAAGCATTGAAACCATTTGATCTAATCCACTCGGACATCTGGGGCCCAGCACCCATGCTATCCATGGATGACTTTTGCTACTTGTTGGTTTTAAAATATGTGATGAATTTTGCACTAGACCACAAGTGATATGTGTTAATACTAGCACACATCGCAGTATAATGAGCATGGGTTAATCACAAGTTTTCTCGATTATAGGCCAAGTGAAACCTGATTGCGATTGTCTTAGGATGACCTAAGGTTGAACACGGGGATCTACTACAATTGCTTTAAATAAATGTGATCTATTCGACGAAGTTAATTTTTCATGAGTGTGCTTTGAACATGCGATAAACTAAATTTTAGGTTATTAAAGAAAACATTCTCAGAGCCTCAAATAAGAGAATGAAGGATGCAGCATTGGACGTAGAGAAAATATATGGAGAAGATAGGGTTTGGGAGAAGATCATTATCGCATCTCTAAGCTTTGTAGGAGGAATTTATCCCAGCTCAAAGTTTATAATTTTTTCGCACCTCTCAGTGGCTCGCCACACTTGTCATATCTCTATGATGCATGAATAAGAATGCTTGAGAGCGCAAGGTTGTTTCTATCTCTAGAAATACTTCTTTCTTTGCTTAACGAGTTCCACAACCATCTCTCTCTCGAGAAGTTGGTTATAGCTACTTATAAGCGCCCGCGATGCTTGTTGGATGCAAAGCTAGAGGTTCTTCTAGGATCCTTGAAAACATGCACAAAGAAAGCTAACTTAGATCAAGCTTAGAATCTATGATGATCACTCTTAGATCCTAAGACAACTCACTCCGAAATTAGCTTGATCAAGACTAATCAAATGAATTGATTTAAACATCAAATCTAAAGCAAGATTTGAAAGAAAAAGACAACACCAAAGGATTGAATAAGCACAAGTTTTTTTTTTTTTTTTACTATGGATAATCTGAGTTTTAAAGATCATTACAAGCCATTTTATAGACCAAATGGTCGTGGATAGACCAAAAAACTCAAAAGTCATTCAAATACAATTAATTACAAATTGTAGAAAATAACACCTACAAACTTGAAACTTAATTGAATATTAAATTATAAGTCAAAATGCAAAACTAGAAATGTAGAAAGTCTTCAAATTTCCTTAAATATCTCCTCTAGAAGGCGACAAAGTAGATGTACACGTTTGACAAGGTTTGACATCACATTTCCCCATGTAGTGCACACTTGACAGCATTTTCTTCATAAAATCTGCACACTTTTTTTACCATCGTGTCATCTTCCAAACTATAGGACTTTTCCTGTACCATCTTCATATCATTCTCTTCTTGACTCATTGAACTAACATTATATAAAAATTTGGTTTCAAAATTATTTGTCGGTTCTTGTGAATTTGCTAGTTTTTGCAGATGTAGTGTGTGAAGGAACTCTAATTACAGAGGATCTTTGAGTGGATGTGGATCGTCCAAACTCCATTGTGATTGAACACATATATTTACAGTCATACAAAATAGATTATGCGTTACAAACTAAATAACAGTATGCTTTGAATAAAGTACAAAGGATAAGAGACTATACCTTTGAAGAACCCTTCTTCAAGTATATCCCTCGATCGTTCACGAACACAACAAACAACTTGATATCCCTCGAACAGCAACGAGTAGCAACTTGATCCTCAAACAAACCAGACACTACCACAAGATTACCTTGGTATTCTCGATGTGAGAATCCAGGAGTGGTGGTTCTGGCTTATTTTGGTTAGAGGGAAGCTTTAAAGTGAAGGAGGAAGATGATCAAGTAAACGGTAAGACTATTGCATAGACTAGCTACTCGATCATTTAGGCTCTCAAGTGATCATCTAGTAAACTCGATTGATAATCACATTCATATATCACTTGTTTTTCATAGAATAATTAGAAAACAAATTTTCATCTTTATTCCACTTTGCCATAAACCATATAACTAACACTAAGGGTGGTTATTGTGAAAAAGATTTTTAATTATCAATAATTAATATATATAAATAAATATGATAACTAATTTATCATATATATTTTTAACCTATAGTTTTAATATTGCATCATATATAATATATAAACTATAGTTCTTTTTTCTTTATTTTATTCCATTTAATATAAATCATATTTATATTAAATTTAATAATTATGAATCTTATTCATAGAATTTATATTTGAATCATATTCAAATATTAGTTCCTCCAATCAAAAAATAATGTATCAAATATATTATATCAATTATATCATATATAATTGAATTAATTGAATTATATCATATATAATTAAATTCCCTCTTGTTAATTTGAACATTTCAAATTAACCCAAAAACTGATTCTCAACTTGAATCAATTGAGCAACCAAGGAGACCTTATGGATCTGTAGCTTGAACCTCCAACGGTACGTGAATAATTGACTAAATTCTTTAATCACATTATCCACCATTCGTTAGCTGTCGGGCACTCCACTAAAGACCGACAGCTGCACTCTTTGCACTACATATATATTTCTATGTGCATTGGATATAACCAATCAACAGGACAATGACCCTTCATAAATCGATCGTAAGTACAGTCGGGCCAAAATACTGTTTTGTCTCTGTAGTTACATCTAACTTCTTAAGTACTACTGATCCCTCTAATGAACAATAGATCATAGTCTCACTATGACTAAACCCTCTCAAGCCAAGAGAGAATATGGTGTCACATTGTTCAAGACCCGGAATCAGGCTTTAAGGGAGTAAATTATCTACTTATCCCTGCTTCGAGGAAGGAGTGAATTTCATCTTGTGTAGCTGAGTTTCTAGCTTCCCAATCAGATGAATCCCCAAAATGGTAGGCTTGTTAAGTCGGTGATCTGATCACCCTCATCCATGCAAATCAAAGGACCGCTTTCATAGGTAAGAGTTCACAACATTTATGAATGGTGCTATCCTAGTGAAATAAAATTTTCAATTATGAATGGTGTTATATAACGGGACTAAACATTTCGTGGTTTGGTCTTATACAAACTCCTTTATATAGAATATCTTCGCTCACATGTCTAATATATGAATGATCAAGATCAGATCATTTGTAGTACTTTACAACATTTGTAACACCTACAAAGCGGGCCATACTCGTAGTGTCACCAGGATAAGGTATCCAGTCTTATTCATATACTACATATCATTTAGGTTATCACTTAAACACGATCCACTTATATGTCTCCACATATATGTTTAAGTTACAACGATAACCATGGATCTTAGTTTATTGGTTTGTGGTTAATACAACTAAAATGTCAAATATTTCATAAACAATGTGAATAAAATATCATATATTATAAATCACAAAATATTTGTTCATACAAATGTTTATAAACTAAAGAACCCTAAAAGATTTAGGGTATCAACCCCAATAGTGTGAATGCCTCTTGAATCTTCTTTTCCTTGCTTCTTGTAATTGGTCTTTTAGGTACATGCAAGGTTCCATGGTTGAATTCACATCATCCCCTCTTTCTTTAAAATGATTTGTCCTCAAATAAAGGTCTTCATTCCCTACATCAAAAGGAGTCAAATCAGCCACATTGACAGTAGAAATTACGTTGTACTCACCTCGAAGATCTAATTTGTAGGCATTATCATTGATCCGCTCTATCACTTGAAATGGACTATCTCTTCTTGGTTGAAGTTTAAACATCCTTTGATCTGGAAACCTTTCCTTTCGTAGATGAACCCAAACCCAATCACCGGGTTTAAATATCATTTTCTTTCTCCCTTGGTTTTTGCTATTAACAAGCTTTTGATTCTTCTTTTCAATCCTTTCTTTGACTTCTTTATGTAAATTTTTTATGTATTCTGCCCTTGAAACAACTGCATCACTAGTAAACATATTAGGTGACAAGGGTGACAAATTTAAAGGAGTTAATGGATTAAATTCATACACAACCTCAAAAGGTGAACAATGAGTGGTATTATGTATTGCTCTATTGTAAGCAAACTCTACAAAAGGTAGAGTATCCTCCCAAGACTTGAGATTTTTAGACATTAGTGACCTAAGCAAAGTCCCCAATGTTCTATTAACCACCTCAGTTTGCCCATCGGTTTGTGGGTGACAAATTGTTGAAAAAAAAACCTTAGTTCCCAATTTACCACACAAAACTTTCCAAAAATGACTTAAAAAGTTTGCATCTCTATCACTAACAATGGTCTTAGGAATTCCATGCAATCTAACCACTTCCCTAAAGAAAAGATTAGCTATGTTAGTAGCATCATCTGTTTTATTACATTGTATGAAATGTGCCATTTTACTAAACCTATCAACTACCATAAAAATGCTATCATGATGTCTCCTAGTCTTTGGTAGTCTTAAAACAAAATCCATGATAATGTCAACCCAAGGTTCACTAGAAACATCTAAAGGTGTGTAAAGACCATGTGGTTGTGTCTTATACTTAGCCTCCTTACATTTGAAACA
The DNA here is from genome assembly GCF_027475165.1 of Benincasa hispida. Classification (NCBI taxonomy): domain Eukaryota; kingdom Viridiplantae; phylum Streptophyta; class Magnoliopsida; order Cucurbitales; family Cucurbitaceae; genus Benincasa; species Benincasa hispida. Next base: position 402,310 of record NC_143485.1, on the reverse strand, counting down.
TTGTTTGCACACTTTATTCACATCCTTTCTCATTTTCAACCAATAAAAATGTTCAGCCAACATGTTATATGTTTTAAATTCCCCAAAATGTCCCATTAATCCTCCCCCATGAGCTTCCTTCACAAGCAACTCTCAAATGGAACACTTAAGAATACAAAGTTTTCCTTTCCTAAAAGGCATTTCATCAAACACACTATAATCATGCACATTTTTCCCTTCTAAACATTGAATATACACATCATGAAATTCAGATGTCTCTACTTTGTACAAACCAATCATGTGTTTAAAACCAAGAATTTTTGCACTAAGTGAAGAAAACAATGCATACCTTCTTGATAATACATTAGCCACCACATTATCCTTAACTTTCTTGTAATGAATGACACATGGAAATGTCTCAATGAACTCTACCTATTTAGCATGCCCCTTGCTCAACTTTGTTTGACTTTTGAGGTGCTACAAGCTTTCATGATTCGTGTGGATGACAAACTCTTTTGGCAACAAGTAATGTTGCCAAACTTGCAAAGCCCTTATAAGTGCATGTAATTCCTTATCATATGTGGGGTAGCTAAGTTGTGCTCCATTTAGCTTTTCACTAAAGAACATGACTAACCTCTTTCAATTTCAAAGGATTGGTCAAAGTTAGGTAAAGTAAGACAAGGTGCATTAGTCAATTTATCTTTCAATTCATTGAATGCTTTTTCTTGTTTTTCTTTCCATTCAAATTTCACATTCTTTTTAAAAGTTCATTCAATGGTGAGACTATGCTACTGAAATCCTTAATAAACCTCCTATAAAAACTAGCCAAACCATGAAAAGATCTCACCTTAGTTGCATTGGTGGGTGTTGGCCACTCTCGAATAGCCTTGACCTTTTTCTCATCAACTTTCACTCCATCCTTTCCAACAATGAATCCTAAGAAATTGAATTGGTCTAGACAAAAACTACACTTTTTGAAATTGGCATAAAGCTTTTCTTCTCTAAGTTTAAGCAAAATTATCTTGACATGCAAAATATGTTCATTGAAATTTTTAGAGTAAATAAGAATATCATCAAAGTATACCACAACAAATTTTTCAATGTATTCTCTCAACACATGATTCATTAGCCTCATAAAAGTGCTTTGTGCATTAGTAAACAAGCCATTCATAAAGACCAACTTTTGTTTTGAAAGCCATTTTCCACTCATCTCTCACATGATTTCGAATTTGATGGTAACCACTTTTAAGATCAATTTTTGAAAACAAGTTTGCACTATGTAATTCATCTAGCATGTTATCCAATCTAGGAATAGGATGTCGATACTTTACCGTTATTTTGTTGATGGCTCGAAATCAACACACGTCCTCCAAGTTCCATCTTTCTTGGGTACTAAAATGACTGGAATCGAACAAGGACTCATGCTTTCTCGAACATAACCTTTATCCATGAGTTCTTCCACTTGCCTTTGAATTTCATCAGCCTCAATTGGATTGGTCCTTTAGGCCGCCATATTTGGAAGCGTTGCCCCGAGTATGAAGTCAATTTTGTGCTTAATTCCTCTTAAAGGAGGTAGACCCGTAGGTGCATCTTCATGTGGAAACATGTCATTAAATTCTTGAAAAAGAGATTTAAAAGCACTAGGAAAATCATCATTAGAGTTAGGTTTAGTTACTAAGTACATCCCTTTGCATATAAGTACAAAGTTTGGTGCTTCGAATGAAAACATATTCCTCTATTCCCCCTTTCTCATAACCAAACTCACACTCTTTCTTTTTTCCTCAAAATAGCTTTTTTTTCTCTCTTGGTTTTCACTCACCTTTTGCCCCTCACTTTTCTCCTTTTTTTCTCTCTTCTCCTTTAACTTACTTTATTCTTTCCTTTCTTGATCCTTAAATTCTTTTCTTTTCTTTTCTAATTTCACTTGTGTACTTCATATGGAGATAATGGAAGCAAAGTAAACTTCTTTCCATTCAAAGTAAATGTGTATTGTTCAACAAACCATCATATGTGACTTCTCTATCATATTGTCAAGGTCGTCCCGATAACATATCACACGAATGCATAGGTACTACATCGCAAAGAACCTCATCCTTATATCTTCCCAAAGTAAAAGAAATAAGAACTTGAGAGTTTACCTTCAATTCTCCTTTGTTTGTTAACCATTGAAGTTTATATGGTTTTGGATGTGGACAAGTAGTGAGTTGGAGTCATTTTACAAGAAAACTACTTACTACATTTGTGGAACTTCCACTATCAATCCCTTTGATCTTCAACTTTTTCCTCCTTGATCGACACATTAAGTACTCTTCTTGCAACTAAGGATATGGAGTTATCTTCTTCAATGTACTCATCATCAAAGGCTTCGGATTCTTCCTCAAGTTGGCCACCTTGTTCATCACATTATCTTCCGAATCAATAATTCCATTTCTTATGACCATGACTTTTTTATTAACACAATCTTTGCTCATGTGCCCAAATCCTTTTCACTTCCAACATTGAATAGAACTAGATTTCTCTCTTTCCTCCTTTGAAGCTTCATTCTTTTTAGTATAGGTGCTCCCGGCTTCCACTCTTTTAGGAGCCACAAATTTCGCTTTTGCTTCACCCCTATTCACAAAACCATCCTTGTTCTAGACATTAGAATTTGAAAAGGTATTAGTTTTAGAATTATACCTCTTGGAATGTTCCTTTTCTTCTCTCAATTGTTCTTCAATTTTGATTGCATAATGATACATATCTTCCAAGTATAGCTGTGGATATTTATCAATGAGATGAGCAATTTCTCGATTTAAACCTCCAAGGAATCTAGACATGGTGTCTTCTTCTTCTTCTTAAATATTTGCTCTTTCCATCGAAGTTTCCATCTCTTGATAATATTCAACTACACTTTTTGTTCCCTACTTCAAAACTTGCAATTTAGTTCTCAAATCTCTTTCATAATGTTTTGGAACATACCTCTTTCTCATGGCTTCTTTAAGTTCTTCCCAAGTTTCAATGGGATCCTCCTCTTTCCTCATTCTCTCGGATTTGAGATGTTGATACCAATTTCCCGCGTGGTTAGTGAATTCAACAATGAAAAATCTCATCTTCTTATTCTCACTAAATGTGTTGCAATCAAATACATGTTCTATCTTCTTTTCCCATTCCAAGTATGTCTCCACATCTGACGTTCCACAAAATGGTGGAATTTTGAGCTTGACTCCACTATCTCTATCTTCATGGATTCTTTCTCCTCGTCTATGGTGTATATTATTTCTTCCTCTTACTCTCACATTTCCTCTTCCTCCAAGTTTTCCTTCTTGTTCAACTAAGTCAAATACTCCCTCATCTTCTCATAAGAATCTTTGTTGTTATGCCCTCCTTTCTTGCCTATCCCTCATCATTTCCATCATGCCTTGAATGGCTTGAGGAATAGCCATATTAGTATCTTGTACTTGTGGTACTCCTTCATGCTATGACATTTTTAAGTTAGTAATAAAAGGTCCTCACCACACTTTTCACCAATTTCACTCGAGAACACTCGTGTTTATCACTCAAGGATAGGCTTTTGGTACTAGGTCAAAGATGCAAGGGTTGGCTTATATTTTTGGTGCAATCTTACTAAAATTTTGATAAAAACCAATTCAAAATGATCAACTCTCACAAACTAAGACTAGAGTAGCTAAAATTAGGCTAAAAGAAAACAAATATGGATTTTTTTCTCTTTTTTTTCAAATGAATGACAAGAAACTTTCATGTGCCTTGGATCTTTGATTTCTTTTCTTCTTCTTTTTTCCTACTGTTTTTTTTCTTTTTTTTCTTGCTGAGTTTTTTTTTCTTTAAGATCCAAGAGCTTATGAAGAAGTTTTCAAGACAAGTTGTAGTATGTCTTGTAGTATAAGATGTAAACAATTTCTTTGGAGATTTTATTTTTTAAAATAAAGTAAAGATAACACCTCTAAAGTCGGCCAAGAACGATGAACAAATACACTGATACCAAATGATAAGCACCTGCAATGCTTGTTGGATGCAAAGTTAGAGGTCCTTCTAGGATCCTTGCAAGCACTCACAAAGAAAGCTAACTTAGATCAAACTTAGAATTTATGATGGTCACTCTTAGATCCTAAGACAACTCACTCCAGAATTAGCTTGATCAAGACTAATCCAATGAATTGATTTAAACATTAAATCTAAAGCAAGATTTGAAAGAAAAAGACAACACCAAAGGGTTGAATAAGCACAAACTTTTTTTTAATATGGATAATATGAGTTTTGAAGAGAATTATAAGCTATTTTATAGGTCAAATGGTCGTGGATAGACCAAGAAACTCAAAAGTCATTCAAATACAATTAATTGCGAATTATAGAAAATAATACCTAGAAACTTGAAACTTAATTGTATAATAAATTATAAGTCAAAATGCAAAACGAAAAATGTAGAAAGTATTCAAATTGCCTTAAATATCTCCTCTAGAAGGCGGTTAAGTAGATGTGCACGTTTGACAAGGTTTGACATCACATTTTCCCATGCAGTGCACACTTGACAGCATTTTCTTCACAAAATCTACACACTTATTTTACCACCGTGTCATCTTCCAAACTATAGGACTTATCCCATGCCATCTTCATGCTATTCTCTTCTTGACTCATTGAACTAACATTATATAAAACCTTGGTCTCAAAATAATTTGTCGGTTCTTGTGAATTTGCTAGTTTTTGCAGATGTAGTGTGAATGCCTCTTGAATCTTCTTTGCCTTGCTTCTTGTAATTGGTCCTTTAGGTCTGTCTTTATGAGTAATCAAAACCAAGCTTAAAATAATTGCACATTAAGCAAATAGGATAACTTCTTTAAAATTTTCTTGGCTTCACGATAATAACCTTCCTCCGTAGCCCATTAAATTTAGTGATTCATGGCTAAAATAAAAGCGGAAGCACAGAAGGGACCAGTGATGAAAAGTGAAATGTTGATATTAAGAAAGCAATATAGTTAAAGAATACAAAATGATAATGTCTCAAACAAAAAGTATTACAACAACTATAATTGTAAAGAAGTGAGGTGAGTAGTCAGTTGATAGCAATTTCTTGCGTTCAACAGATTGTTTTCAAGGTTGCTAGTGTAATTGAGGTTGAATGAAGAGAGAAAGTCTTCTCAGACTATTTTCCGACAAAACTTCAATGTTGGATCGGGTGGAAAGTGAAGGTGGATTGTTCTCCTAAAACTCTCAGAGCTTTTCTCGATCATTCCCCGTTATTCTCTTCATGGCATCAAGGCTTTATTTATAGAACCATGCGTTGTTCTTTGTTGGGATTCCCACTCTAATCTGTCGTCACCATCTGACGCGATAGGTAAGAATGTCAGCATTGGACTCATGGTCAACGTACTGAAGATATGACAGAAGATCTGTGGGGACAATTTCAAAGAAACAAAGTGTCGTGGCTCGATCATGAAATGTGGTCAACAGTTACTTTTAAGGTACTTTGGCGCAAACTTAATGTTTAGCATGAATTCTAGGCATGATTGATGCATAATCTTCTTCTTACCTTTATTACTTTAAACGAAATAACTACAATAATCTATATTTCTACAAGTTATCACTATTACATACTATTTTTAGATGACTTTAGTAGATTTGTGTGGGTTTATCCCTTAAAAATAAAGAGTGATGCCTTAGCAAACTTCAAACATTTCTTAACAATGGTGAGAACTCAGTTCAATTCAAGAATCAAAACTATTTAGTTAGATAATGGTGGAGAATACGTAAAAATCCATCAACTGTGCAAACAACATGGCATTGAATCACGCATGTCATGTCCTTATACCTCTCAGCAAAACGGTCGTGTTGAACGAAAACACAAACATGTTGTGGAAACTAGACTCACCTTGAGGGCTCAAGCATCTATGCCCTTGTACTTTTGGTAGGAGGCTTTCTCTACTGCAACTCAACTAATCAATGGTCTTCCAACACCTATTGTAGCCGAAAAATCACCCATGGAGGTATTGCTTGAGAAAAAACTTGATGTACATAGTCTACGTGTTTTTGGATGCATCTGTCTTCCCTATATTCCTAGACTAACAAATTTGGTTTTCACTCTGAAAAATGTGCTTATCTGAGGCCAAGCTCATCACACAAAGGATACAAATGTATAAACAACAGTGGCAGAATATACATTACTCGACATGTGAAATTCAATGAAGATGAATTTCCCTTCTCAACAACCTTCGACGAAATGGGTCTTGCTAATTGACCCACATCGAACTCTAAAACCCAATCCACATCCAATCTCACAGCCCAACACCGAACCTGGTCCTCTCTACCATTAATTACACTCATACCCTTATATCAGCCCCCATCTAAAAATTAAGATCACTAATTAAATCAACCCATAAACCAAACCCAAACCCAAAACCAACCCCTGTCCTCCACTCTAGCTCCTTCACTAGACACCTCCAACCCCTATTCTCTTCCTCAACCAAGTCATCTAATGATCACAAGAGCTAAGGTCAAAATTTTTAAACCTAAAGTCTGGGTGTCCAAGATAACTAGAAACTAAACTACCATAGAGCTTACCCGTGTATCTAATGCTCTTGCTACTCCACAGTGGAAGACTGCCATGGACAATGAGTATCAGGCCCTTATGCACAACCGGATGTGGACTCTTATTCCTCTTAAGCTTCATCAAAATGTAGCTGACAACAAGTTGATTTTTTGGATTAAGTGAAACACCGACGACACAGTACAACGATATAAAGCCCACCTTATTGCAAAAGGATTTCACCAACATTCGGGTATTGACTTCTTTGAAACATTTAATTCTGTTATTAAGGCATCCATAATTCGGATTGTCCTCAGTCTTGTTGTCTCTCATCAATGAATTATTTGGTAGCTGGACTTTAATAATGCATTTCTAAATGGAAACCTTGATGAAGAAGTGTACATGTGCCAACCGCCAGAGTACGTTGACCCGTACTATCCAAATTATGTATTGTCTTAACAAAGCTCTCTACGGCTTAAAACAAGCTCTAAGGGCATGGGCAAACATGTTGAAAATTATTATATTATCATGGGGCTTCAAAAACTCAAGGTTAGACACCTCTCTATTTATTTTACAAAACGAAAAACTTGTCGTACTTCTCTTGATATATGTTGACGACGTCATTGTGATTGGAAATGATGGTGCTCTAATTTCTCAGTAAATCACCACCCTTGACTTTAAATTTGCATTAAAAGATTTTCAGAAACTAAATTACTTCCTAAGAATTCAACTTCACTATATAGGTTCAGGATCTTACTAAATCAGTCGAAATATGTTGACGACTTATTCTTCAAACTAAAAATGGGAGATACTAACCCAGCACAGTCAACATGTGCTACTGGAAAACATCTGTCTCTTCACGATGACAATCGACTTGAAGATCCCTACCTTTATCGGAGCACCGTGGAAGGCTTGTAGTATCTGACACACGTACGACCTGACATAGCTACATATTAAATTACCTCAGCCAATTCCTTCAAGATCCAACTGATATTCATTGGCAGGTAGTAAAATGAGTTTTGTGCTACATAAGTGGCACAAAACATCATGGAATTCTTATTCAACCAAGTTTGGACACACAAATAATAACCTACTTAGATGCTAATTGGGCTTCAAATGTTGACGATCACTGTTCTATTGTTGCCTACTGTATATTCATTGGTAACAATTTAGTATCCTGATCCTCAAAGAAACAAAGTTTCGTGGCTCGATCAAACACTGAATCAAAATATCGAGCCCTTGCGCATGATGTTGGGTTTTATGTCCTAAAACTTGTGGTTTGTAAACAATAAAACTTATTCTGAAAATTCAATAAATTGTTATTGGTTATATTGTTTTTTTCGAAATCCAATAAACCTAAAGTCCTTTGACTATTACATGAGTACTTGAACTTTATGTGGAGACATACAAGTGGATCAAGTTCGAGTAAATAGTCAAAATGATTTATAGTATATGAATAAGATTGGGTGCCTTATTCTGGTAACACTATTGGATACGGCATACTCTGTAGTCATTACAGAGAGTTGTAAAGTGCTACATACGATGTGACCCTAATTCGTGCATGTTATGACATGAGGAGTGAAGGCATCCTATGCAATTGAGTTTTGTATAAGATCAGACCACGAAACTAGTCACTCTTACTTTATAACATTGCTTATTGTTTAAGATTGACTGTTTCAAAGCGATGACCTAGGTAACTTGACCTTAATCCTGAGCTAACTATGAACTCTTGTTTATTCGGGATTATCCTTTGATCTTCAAACGGTGAGAGTAGACCAACGTCTCTGCTCAATAAGCCTCCCATTTTAGGGATATGACCATACTAATAGCTAGGAACATAGGGTGCAAGACAGAATTCACTCCAACCCGATTAGGGTTAGTAGAGAGGTTGTTCCCTTTAAGTGTTGATTCTGGGTCTTGAACAAGAGGTCTCACCCTCTCATTGGCCTAAGAGGGATTCGATTTGTTGATTGGATCCAAATCAATTGTTCATTATGGGATCAGTAGGTCTTAAGGAACAAGAGGTAATTTTGGGGGTAAAACAGAGATTCGACCCAACTGTTATTATGAATAACCTGTGAGGGGTTAACTTACTAATTATGGTTATATCGAGTGGACATAATATATCTACAGTGAGGGGAGTTCAACTATGGACTTTAGTGAAATCACCCATTAGTTAACGAATAGGGGTTAATTCGGTCTAATGAGTTTAGCTGATTAATCTCGGATCATTGGAGCCCATGATTTGTCGGTCTGCGAGGTCCCTCTACTAGCTCGTAAATGGATTAGCTCTAGAGTATCATGATAAATTAATTTGAAATGTTCGAATTAAACAAATTGGAGAAATAATATTTAAATATGATTTAAATATTCGAAGATGGAATTGTGTAAAATTAATTTAATATTTGATATTAAATTAATTATAATTATTTAAATTATTTAAATAATTATTTATTAATTTTATTAAGAAAATTGATTTGTGAAATTAATTTTATAAAATTAATAATATTTTCAATTTTATAAAATAAAATTGATTTATGAAATCAATTTATTAAAAATTGAAAAAGAAAGAAATACACAAAATGGAATTTAACATTTCTCCATTGTCTTCTTCAAGTAGCTCACTAACAACCCACTTCTTAAGTCTTCATTTACTCCAAGCATGAGTTGCATCTCATGTAGCTAATCTATTTGCATGCGTGTCTGCAATATATTGAAGAGATTGGAGTGAATTTGAGGCAATGCAACCGAAAGAATTTCTCTTAAAATTCGTGTGAAGAAGTTGTTCTTCTGTTGGGTTGCTGCTGTGAGTTTGTCTCTTATTCCCTTAATTCAGGCTTATTTTGAGTCCCACAACTCAATCTAGAATACCAAGAAGATAGTAGGGAAGATCATGGGGTGGTCTACATCAAGATTTTGAGAAGATTTGCAGCTGGATTCAAGCTTTAAGGAAGTTCTACAAAGGTATGTCACGAAACCCATTTATTTCTGCTGAAGCATGCTTTCATTTCTACAGAGATCACATGGCTTCAACAAGTGTTATCTGAACTACAATTCTCCCCTCATAAAAAATCAATCATGGTGTGATAACATATGTGTCAGAGCCCTTGCCACGAACCCAATGTTTCATGCGAGAACCAAACATATAAAGATTGACATTCATTTTGTACGAGATAAAGTTTTAAATGGAAAGCTTGAAGTTCGATATGTCCCATCAAGTGCTCAGTTAGCTGACTGCCTCACAAAGATCCCACATTCCCACTTTGAAAGTCTACATAGCAAACTTCGTGTCATAGACCTCCCCTCTCGTTTGAAGGGGATATCAATGAAGTGAGTCGGCATGTTGAAAAGCCCAATACACAGTCAGCACAATCCAAGTATGTTGTCAATACAATCAGCTATGTAAGAGAATTCACAACTCATTAAATCCAGAAGCATCAGTTTGTTGAAAATCTGTTAAAAAGAATATTCTCCCGCAACTAAGATTGTGCCATGTGTAATATATTTTTCACTATTTATCATTAATATTTTTGCCCTAATTATTCATTCGAAGACAAGAAAATCAAGGGAAATTCTCTCATCATCTATTTTACTTGAATTCCAATTCTAATCTCTATTTCATGCAAGTAAAGATTGTTGAAAGTTTGAGTTTCTGATTTTTATACTATTCAAAGTCATTATTTTTAGGAATCCCTCATTGACTTATATTTCAATTATGCGCACATTGGCTTCTATTTTATGGATTTGATCAAACTATTTGACCATGTTATACCCCTCCCATATTACCTTTTTAACTTAGAAGGAGATGTGAGGATAGTAGATACCAACTTTTTTATGATACTTACTATCCACACCTGAATCTACTCTACTCGATAATTCCTTATAGTTATTTAAACATCATAATTCAAACTATTATTAATTCAACAACCAACATTCAATATTCATACAAAATATTTTACATGTCCCACCACCAACTGTATACAAGCAAACCCCTAATATACTAAAACCACGTAATAAGACCAATCATGTGACAGACATCATCTTTAAATGGTAACCTGAACTCCTTCACTACTTGGGGGGTAAAAATAAAAATGGAAAGAATGAGCTAGGAAGCCTAGTGAGTGACATTTTATATAAACATAGAGTTTTCCTTTGATAACCTTTTTTAGAATTCATTTTAAGCACTTATAAATCCACAATAAGATATTAAGATATCCAAACCAGTACCAAGCATAATCATAGTAAAACAGCCTTTGGAACATATCAAATCAGTAAAATGGCATGACCGCAAATTTTCCTCCAAATATATGTAAGAGTGAATATCCAATAAATTCCAACTAAGTCCCAAACACCACACCAATCCATGTACCCAATTCAACCCGTCTCATGTGCACATGTTGACAATTTCTATCAGACATACTCAAGTACGTTGAAAATCCCAGTTAAAGCACGGTAACAATCCTAGTTAAACGTTCAAAAAGTATGTTGACACTCCTTGGGTACATAATTCTGGTTTAAAATCCATTTCACTAAAGTAAATCACAAATTTGTTATTAAGTTAGGAAATAAACATGGTTTTCCAAATGGAATAACTAAAATTAATGATTCCATCTAAAACTAATTAATTCCATAGAAATTACAATTAACTGCAGAAATATGCATAAAATAGATCATGCCAGTACTTTTCCACAATATGTACATACTATAATACCATATAATATAATATCAACCAATGCATTTGAAAATAAACCACTCACAATCACCGTCAAGAATTCCTTGGCCTCTGAGCCTTCCCAAAATCTACTTGGATCCCTAACAACTTCAATGGTTGCAAAACTAGGCTTTTGGCATCCAAAGACAGTGGTGGATATAGGGACAGTTATTGGTGACAACTCCCAACTCATAGTTTAGCCAGTTAGATGGGTAGCTTATCAATGAGTTGTGCTGATGATAGCACTCAATGCATAGGCTGTTATTTTGGACGAGTAGACAGACCTCTTGAGTGCATAATATGCATTGGTGGGTAGTTCAAACCTCTTCTTTTTCTTCTTCCATTCACCTCAGCCTTCTAAGACCTTCCCTCTTATCCCTCTTTTATTTTAAGAAGCTCCGAAGATGAATGTATAACTTGTGAACTTTCCCTCTTGGACTTAATATTTATAGGCTCCCAAAACTATCCTTGTCATCTAACAACATCTCCTAGCTTGCCAACTCCTTCTTCCTTATTTGTCTAAGTATCCATTTCTAAGGTTTCTTTACCTTGGAGTCTGCCACCTCCACCTTCTATACTAACCAAAATTTTCCTATGCTGCCACCTACCTCTCTAAGGTGTTCAACTCAAAATCAGCCACCTCCTTCTATACTTAGCCAAATTTTTACTATGTTGCCACTTGTCTCTTTAAGGTGTTCACCTCCTACATGCATTGGCCTCTTCCTCTTTTCCTTTCACTCCACGTTTGACTTACTTATAAATGCATGGTCCTCTTTCTTGTCTTCTTCTTTTAAGTTTGTAAGCCTTCATCCAACTATTTCTCCCTCTTTCTTGACTATGCATCCAAGATGCTTCCTTTGCATCTTCTCCCTCTACTTAGAGTATGTGTCCAAGACTACTTTTTTAGGATGATGTATCCAATTGAAATCCCTTCTAGATCACGTGGCCAATTTCACCTTTCTAAGCTATGCACCCGAGGTAACTTCCTAGGTTGTGTTGACCTATATTCTATCTTATCAGTTTTGGCTTTTCCGGTGCATGGTTTATCCCTTGTCACTAAGTATTTAAGCACACTCACCTCCCTATTGCTCAAGTATGCGTCCAAACTATCCCTATCAAGTCATACGGCCAACATGTCTCTATCAAGTCATGCGTCCAATATCTAGGAGGTGAGAGTATTTAAACTTCTTTAAGTGTGTTGCTTTGCACATGTTTCCTAGATAAGTATTTCATTTGTCTATATATAAGGTATGCGCCCAATGTGCCTCAACCATGCGTCCAACCCTAAGAAACTAAGATGATGAGTTGAACTTGCTCTTGTGCTGTCCAACACTTAGTCAAATTTTCATCCTTGACCTTCCATGCATCCAACACTTTTATTGTGAATATTTTGAACCAATTCTTAGGTATAATGCATTGGACTTGATTTGATTGTGTGTTCCCCAATGCAAGCTACATAGTTCAACTCCTACCCCCCTTTTCCCTATTAAATACTTAGTCAAATTTTCAACCTTCTATTAGGAATGGCCTAAACTCGCAGTTCATAAATGTTGTTAAAATATTCCATTTATCAATAAAAATGTTGTTGAGTTTTTTATTCAATAAATTACTATTGATATTGCATCCTTCTATGAAAATCCAATAAACGAATCCATGGCTATAGCATGAATACTTTAACTTTATGTGGTGACATAAAAATGAATCAAGTTTTAGTGTGTCGCCAAAATGGGCTATAAGTATACGGATGAGATTGAATACCTTATCCTGGTGACACTATTGGATGCGGTCCATTTTGTATACTATACAAATGATGTGATCTAGAAATCATTCATGTAGAGACATGTGAGTGGGGGCATTCTGTGCAATGAGTTTGCATAAGACTGGACCTCGAAATAGTCATTTTTCTTTATAACAACCGTTTACTGTTAAAACTGACTATCTCAAACTCAATGACCTAGGGTAACTCGATCTTAATCCTGCGCTTACTATGAACTCTGATTTATTCGAGATTATCCTTTGATCTGCATGGGTGAGAGTAGTCCAACAACACTACTCAATAAGGATCCCATTTTGGGGATAAGATCGGATAGATAGTTGGAGATATGGCTTTGCAATGTGGAATTCACTCCTACCCAATTTAGGGTTAGCAAATGGGTTGTTCTCTTAAGTGTTGATGCCTTGTCTTGAACAACGAGGCCCCACCCTCTCATGAAATAGAGGGTTATGGTTTATAAGTTGGACTATAAATCAATTGTTTAATGGAGGATCAGTGGGAGCTTAAGGAGCAAGATGTATTTATAGGGGTAAAATGGTAATCTTTGACCCAACTGTAAATACGAATGACCTGTGAAGGATTGACTTACTGATTATAGTTAAAATGGACAGAAATATATCTACAGTGAGGAAAGTGCAACTATCGAGCTTTAGTGGAATGTCTTGGTAGTTAACGAATAGTGATTAATTCGGTTTAAAGAGTTTAACCAATTAATTACAAGTCGTTGGAGCTCATGATCTATAGATCCATAAGGTCCCTCTATTAGCTCGTAATTTAGATTAGTAAATTAGGTAATCTTGATAAGATTTGAAATTAGGGTTTAGAATTTGAAATGTTCAAATTCAATTAGGGTTTCTATTTATTGTATTCAATACAATTAAAATGTTTACTTTTATCGAAATTAAATGAAATTGGAGAAACAATTAATGTTTAAAATATGACTTATATATTAATTTCATTATGATGGAATTGTTTATTTATTAATTTAATATTAGATATTAAATTAACAAAATTAATTAAAAGGTTTAATTAATTAGTTTTATTTAAAATTAATTAATTGAATTGATTTTTATAAAACTGATCAATGAAATTAAATAAGTTTAATTTAAAAAAAATTGATTTTGGAAATCATTTTTTGAAAAAAAAAAATTGAAAATCAAAATCAAAGTGGAGATTTCTAAAAGTAGGAAATCTCCACTATGATTTATACCACCTTATTCCATTTTCTCTATGAAGTAGGAGTTGGCCTTCATGCAAGCCATGAATTTGCATGGTGAAAGCTCTATAAATTGAAGTGCAGAGCTGAATAATGATTCATGCTTACAAGAACTTCAAAAGAACTCTGCAGAAACCTTCAAACCCTCTTCATATCTTATATACATGCATCTCTATTTAGTGTTTCCACCACACAATCCTTGCAAGAGAATAGTAGAGGAGATCTTCGTGGTGGTCTACTTGAAGATTGAAGCTCTTTCACGTGGAACTCAACTGAACTTGAAGAGGATTTTTCAAAGGTATTGTGTTCAGCAAACCCTCTTCTGTAAAAATTACTTTGAAGCATGTTTTAAACTCAAATTAAATATGATTATGGTGCTTATTGATTTTATTTTTCCTCCACTGCAAGTTAATATACTCTAACGCCTTCAACCCAACCCTAAGCATCCAACCTTAAACTCAAGTGAAGGGACAAGAGAATGAGGGCTTACCAACCACGTCCAACAAAATATCATAACATTATACTATGCATAATGTGACAATTTTCTCATCATATTCATCTTAAACATGTGATATAATAACAACAGTATGCTTATATTGAACAGCCTTTGTTAGTTTGGTTTTCTAATATTTGTTTGTTTGTTTTGCCTTTACTTAACAGTCTTTGTGATGTAATCATGTGATTATTTTGCATATCAATTTACATTTCATTAATTGTATGGAATATGTTTTTTTTCAATATTTTTTTTTTCTTTCCTATTCATGGGTATTGTTATCTATCTCATTTGTTTGTTGATTTCAGAATGATTATATGTAGATTTTTTCATGAAATTCTTGGGATGTCTTTTAAGTATACTTTCCATAATCCTGTGCTTTTTTATAGAGTTGAAGTACTGTGATTTTTTTTTGTTTCGTGTTTTGACGAAAAAAGTTCGTTTCAATATATATCTTCTTCTAGTATTTTAACTTCCATATTCAAATCTAACTTGCATTTTTTTGTACATAGGTTCATTAGGTTATGATAACTCATTGAATACAAGTTATTGTCACTCAAATTTAGGAATAATTATTACTCATTGGTGTGAAAAGATATACAGAACCAAATACCTCCCTAGCACTAGAATAAATGTCAACTAAGAGACGAGATAATAAACCTCAAAAAATGAGGGAAATGAGTAAAACTCAAAGAATTGATTGCCTTGCGTTCAGATGACCATGTGACAACTAGGGATGCGATGAATGACCAAAAGCACAGGGTATTGGGATTGTGCCCTAAATCTCATGGTTTGTAATGTATAAATAACGATATTCATTTATTTAATAAAAATAAGGAGTTATTTTATTTGACGTTTAGATTTGTGTAACTCAATCCAATAAACAAGATTCGAGGTTATTTAATGTAACTTAAACATGTATGTGGTTGACATATAGGTGAATCATGTTTAAGTAATAACCTAAATGGTTTATGGTATATAGAATTCTGGTGAGATTACGGATACAACCTACTTTGTAATTATTACAATAACAAACGATTTGATCCTCATCGTTCATGCGGAAACATGTAAGTGGGGATTTCCTATACAAAGAGTTTGTATAAGACCGGACTACAAAATGAGTCTTTCTTTATAATGTCGTTGCTTGAAAAGACTTACATTTCACTAGGATAACCATAGGTAACTTGACCTTAATCCGGAGTGAGTTGTAAACTTCTGTCTATGAGGGAAATTCTTTAATCTGTATGGGTGAGAATGATTTGATTTATCGACTCAATATACCTACCATTTTGGGGATTTTTCTAAGCAGGGAGATGGTAACACAGCTACACAAGATGACATTCACTCATTTCTGTTATTGGGGAAAGTAGATTAATTGCTCTCTTAATAGCTGATTCTGAGTCTTGAACGATGAGATACCTCACCCTCTCACTGGCAAGAGATGGGTCTAGTTTATAGTTAGACTATAACTAATTATTCATTAAAGGAATCAATGGTACTTAAGGAGTTAGATGTAACTACAGAGGTAAAATAGTAATTTTGACCTAGCTGTAGCTACGAGCAATTTGTGAAGGGTCAACTTACTATTGATTGGTTAAATCCATGGACATAGAAATAGATCTACAGTGCGAATAGTACAACTATCAGTGGAGTGAACGACAGTTAATGAATGTTGATTAATCTAATTGATGAGTTTAATTGATTAATCTCATATCATTTGAGCTTCTAATTTGTAGGTCCATAAGATCCTCTTGTTAGCTCATTCAAGATAAAACAAGGAATAATTGTTTTTTGAATGATTTGAATTGTTTAATTATTTATGGGAATTTTAAGTTATTAATTATATTAAGATGATTAATATAATGTATAATGTATATTGATACATTATGATATATAGTTTATTGTAAATATGATTTATGATTAAAACTATATGCGAGAGATAAATATTTGAATGAGATTTAAATAAGATTCATATAAATACTATAGGTTATATAAATAGTAGAAATGTGCAACATGAAAAAGAAGCCTAACATGTATGCCTACTTTAACAAAATAGTAAAGAATGTTCCTAACTTTTGCCTATAAATAAATGCACTAAAAGAGAGAAAAGAGAAGATAGAGACACACCAAGAAAAAGCTATTCAAGAACTTAAGTCCTCCATCCGCTCGTGACCTTGAGAAGGAAGAAACACACCCTCTGCCCCCTTCCCCATGCCGAAACCATACTCTACTCGACGGGAAGCAAGAAATTGTTAGCTAGTGAGGACGAGCTTGAGCAACGCAAACGCAAACCACCAAACATCACCCATTTTTACATTAGCCTTGCTTTCTTCATAACTCTATTCAATTTACTCTATTTTAACTTGAGCATGTTTTATCATGAACATTTCCATTTCCATTTAATAAGGCTACTAAGTTATTCTTACCCAACATTGTGTCGAAAAAAATAGTCTGACATGTTTAAAACTAAACATAATGGGGATCCTAAATTATTGAAACTAAATTTGGATACTTTAATTAAATTTGAGAAGGGAAAAAAACGAGCATTACCTAATAAATCTTACCTAGAAGTTTGGGTTATTGTTGGTGTTGGGTTTTATGTCCTAAAAACTCGCCGTTTGTAAAATGATAAACATTTTCTATTATACTTGTTATTGATCTCATAAATTGTATGAAAGTATAAATCCAATAAACTAAGACCCATGACTACTGTATGAGTACTTGAACTTTATGTGGAGACATAAGAGTGAATTGGGTTCGAGTAAATAGTCAAAATGATCTATGGTACATGAATGAGGTTGGGTACCTTATTCTGGTAACATCATTGGATGCGACCTACTCTGTGGTTGTTACAAAGAGTTGTAAAGTGCTACATACGATGTGATCCTAATTCGTACATGTTATGACATGAGGAGTGGGGACGTCCTATGCAATGAGTTTGCATAAGATCCAGACCAAGAAATAAGTCACTCTTACTTTATAATGTTGTTTACTGTTTAAGACTGACTATTTCATCTAGATGACCTAGGTAACTCGATCTTAATCCTGAGCTAACTATGAACTCCTGTTTATTCGGGATTGCCTTAGATTTGCATAGTTGAGGATTGGCTCAACAGTGTCGGCTCAATAAGACTCCCATTTCAGGGGTAAGACCGAATAGATAGTTGGGGACATAGGGTGCAAGACGGAGTTCACAGCTACCCGATTTAGGGATAGGAGAAAGGTTGTTCTCTCAAGTATTGAATCCAGGTCTTGAACAAGGGGCCCCACCCTCTCACTGGGCTGAGAGAGTTTGTTTTGGTGATTAGATCACAAACCAATTGTTCATTTGAGGAATAAGACGTAATCTCGGGGTAAAACACATATTTGACCCAGCCGTTATTACGAACAACCTATGAAGGGTCGACTTGCTGATTATGATTAAATCATGTGGACATAATATATCTACAGTGAGGGGAGTGCAACTATGGGCTTTAGTGAAATGACTCATTAGTTAATGAATGGAGATTAATCTAGTCTAATGAGTTTAGCCAATTAATCTCAGATCGTTGGAGCCCATGATCAGTAGGTCCACAAGGTCCCCCTACTAGCTCGTAACGGACTAGCTCTAGAATAGCGTGATAAGATAATTTGAAACGTTCAAATTAGAATTAAAGGAATTAGTAATTATATGAGATATAATTATATGTTTAATTTTAGAATTAAACAGAATAGGAGCATTTATATATTTAAATATGATTTAAATATATAAAGATGGATATGTGTTAAAATTAATTTAATATTTGATATTAAATTAATTAAGTTTTATTTAATAATTAATTTATGAAATTAATTAATTTTTTATTTTTAAAATCAAATAGATTTTTAAATCAAAATTTGATTTTTGGATAAAATTGGAAAAGGAAAAGAAAACGAAAACATAAATGAAAAAATGGGTTTTTCCATTATCCATCACTTAACTAGCTCACGCATGAAGCAAACATTTTGCCTTGTCTTCTCCAAGCATGAGCTGCAACACATGCAGCTCTTCTCTTTGCATGTTGATCTGCAATTAATGAGAAGATTGGAGTGAAAATCGGGCATGCAATCAAAAGGTTTTTTAGAGAAAAACTGGTTTGAAGAAAGGTTCTTCAACCTTGTTGCAGCAGTGAGCTTTTCTCCTTCATCCCTTGATTCAAGCTTGTTTTGAGTCCCACAACTCAATCTAAAGCACCAAGAGAATAGTGAAGAAGATCTTGAGGTGATCTACAACAAGATATGAAGAAGATTGCAGCTGGAGCAGAAGCCTTGAAGAAGTTCTACGAGTGGTATGTCTTGAAACCCATTTTTCTGTAGAAGCATGTTTTACATTATGCCAAAATTAGTGAATTTGAATGCTTAGATGATCCTTGTGCTTCCGCTGCAATTGATACAATCCTACAATTTGTATCAGAGCATCAAATAAGCATTCAATTCGGTTTAATTTTGATTTGGTGGGTGTTTTATATGAGAAATATGAAACTGATGCACTGATATGGTTTTTTTAGTTTTGGTTGTTTAATTCTCTTTAATTTCTCATTTAAATTTGTAATTGGCTCTTGCTTGATGAGCTTTAATGTGTTTCCAAGAGTCTGTAATTTATTTGGAGTCATTAGAATAGAAATTAAGCTGTAAATCGAAGAAACAAGCGAAGAGGCCGAGTTGCAGTTCTAGAAAAATCAGCCTCTGTTCTTATCGTCGTTGTGGTTCTAGTTGCTAAACAATCATCTAGCTCTAGATGCTACATGATGTGAAGAAAAGCTCGGCAATCATATAGCAATGGGCACTAGTCATTGTGATGTTGAACGCTAGACGATTGTGTACCTGCGGGAGCTAAACGATGTGTTCAATTTGCTATACGATAGCATTAAGCGATCGTTTAGCTTTGGTGTGGGAACTAAACGATACGTTGAATTTACTATATGATGGTCTATACGATCATTTAGCAACGATGCGCGCTAAGCGATGCGATGAAGTGCTACGCGATAGTGCTGAGCGATTGTTTAGATGGGGAGCTAAGCGATCGTATAGACAAAGTGCTAAGCGATGCGTTGAAGTTTCTATGTGATGGAACTAAACAAATCACTTACCTATGATGTTGAACGACGCAATGATGTTCTATACGATGGAGCTAAGCGATCGTTTAGCTACACGGCGGATACTAAACGATGACATGCAGTGCTAGACGATTGTGTTAAGCAATCGTTTGGTTCTATACGATATAACTAAGCGATAGTTATGAAGAGCTATACGATAGCCCTGAGCGATCGCTTACTTCAATCGTTTATCTTTGATCGGGAGCTAAACGATGCGTTGACTTGCTATGCGATAGCACTACGCGATTGTTTACCTTTATGCAGGAGCTAGGCGATGCATTGAATGCTATGCAATGGCATTAAACAATCATTTACCTTTTCGCGCGCTAAACGATCAAGCATTTACTAAACGATTTGGCAAAATGCTAGACGATGGTCATCATTGCTAAATGATAAGACTTAGCGAGATGTTGAACATGTGCAAGGGATGCCGGTTCGATCGATTCTCTTGTGGCTTGTCCGGTTTAGCTTTGAATGGTTCTTGGCTAGTCCAGTTCAGACATGGCTGGTCCGGTTCAAGCTACTTGAGTTCGTTTTGGAGTGGTTCGAGTGGTTCGAGAGCGGTGTGGAAGCTGTTTTGTAATAATTAGGTTTTGTTTGCTTGTTTTTGCCAAAACTAAAACCATATCAATCTGTGTTGAATTATTTATGCATTTGATGTATGTTATAATTAAATAAATCTTGTATGTGCATATAGTATACCATTTAGATTTAAAATCCCACCATAGGAAGCATGTAACATGCATTGAAAGTATGTTATAATTGTTATAATATATAGTATTCATGTTAGGGTTTCTCATATTTAATATAAATGTTATATTAAATGTTGAATGCCTCATGTATGTGATAACGGATAGAAATGCACGTTATTACAGTGCTAAGTTATTAAACAATGCAGGTTTGTGTTGATAAAATATATAAGATTGCATCCAAAAAGTATTAAGTTTATAACATTGTGGTCGCATGCGTTCATCGCATAAAAACAGTTAACTTTTGTATTTTTTTGCAGAATATGCGTTGACGCAAAGTGTAAAATGCGATCACAAGAAAGCAACGGTCGAGCGCAGCATTACCGCAAGACTTTGCGGTAGGATTGCCGCATAGAGCCGCTGCAACTTGGTGGGCGCATCTGGGTGAAAAGCATAATAAATCACGATGGGATAGAAAGCTGATGACGGTCGATTCTGAATTAATGTGACAAGCTGCTAACGAACTACTGTAGCAAGTACACTCAACTTTTCAGTGACAAATATTCGACGTATCAGACAGAGAATTAATGCCATCCCATCAGTGCAATCATAAGAGAGAAGCAGCCTTTCACCTCAAAGCTCTATAAATACCGAAGGCAACCTTCAGTGAAAGAGTTCGGACAGTTAGAGAATTTTTCCTAAAAAAGAAACCGCCTTGTTCATAGTTTTCCTTTTTATTTAGAAGGCGGAGCGAGAGAAGGGAAGAAATGTTGAAAGATCACTCTGGTCAGCTCGAGAGAGAACTGCGAGGCATGGAAAGCGGAGAGAGGGCCGACTCTCGCGAGAGCGAGACTATCTTTTGAACATAGTAGAAAAGACAGTGTAAAAGCCTTGGGAAGCAAGAGATTGCTACCAGGCTCTTTATTCTCATCTTGCATTGTTATTTTGTATTTCAACTCTTTATCCATAAAATAGAACTTGCTATTCTACATCTGTTCACTCTCTTAAAAGCACGCATGAGTAGTTAACTTTATAGAATGGGTTGAGAAGAACTAAGCTAACATGACCTAGGATCTTCATCGCATGCGATTATCTTGTCTTATGCCACGCCCAATACCCCTTTAGAGCTACTCGAGAGAGAGTCTAAAGAAAGAACCTAATACTTGAGAGAGCTAGGTTAGAATCTAGACTCGAGAGAGCAAGATTATATCTGCATAAGCGAGAGATAGGGACTTAGAGATAAGCTCTGTTTGCTAACATGCATTGCATGCATCCTAGAGATAGGTTATGATATTATGTGGTCGCCTTGTTTGTGTGTGTGTCATTTGTCATTGCATAAATAAGAATAGAGGCTTATGTGTAGATCCTATAGACTCATCGCATATATCACATGCATTCTAGTATTAGAAGTCGTGGCATTTGCGTTGAGAGATGATTTGCTATTGTATGTGTGTTGCATGATCGCATAACATGAACGCATCCTATGAAATGTTAGCTGAACACCTTCTCAACCCATTCCCCTCATATTCATCGCATCTTCCGTATTATCAAATCTTTTTGTAACTCTGCGGCATACATTTATTTCATACCACAAACAACAACCCAAAAATAACTATTTGATTTATTGGTTACCGCAAAGTCTTCTAAAAAATTATCATTGCATACCGTTTTTCCTAGTCCCTGAGTTCGACCCTGGACTTACCAGAAAACTCAGTGGAATTTATACTTGGATTCTGCTGAGAAAACTTGTTGCTCAACGCATTTTCATCACCGCATTTCATTTCATAATTTCACCTCATAAAATAATGCACCAATTTTTTTTGCGCCGTTGCCGGGGACTTCGGCAATTCAGTGTGCTAACGGTAATTTTTCTGATTTCTTTATAGCTCTCAATCTCTGGCGAATTACGACCCGGAGATTGAGAGGATGCTCCGACGAAGATTGAGAAACAGCCGCCAACAATAACAACCAGATAAAGATGATATGACGGAGCAGCCTAGAAACTGAGGACCAAACGAAAACAATGTCATGGTGAATCCAATCCTACTGGCAAACGATCGAAATAGGCCCATTCGGGACTATGCATCGCCAAACCTCTATGATTTCTCTCCAGGAATCATGAGGCCTGCCCTTGATGCATCCCGATTCGAAATGAAACCGGTGATGTTGTAGATGATCCAGACTGCAGGACAGTTCAGAGGAAAGCGTGGCGAGGACCCCCACGCCCACCTCCGAAGATTCATAGAAATCTGCAACACTTTTTTGTTCCCAAATATCTCTACCAAAGAAGTTCGACTAAATTTGTTCCCATTTTCTTTGTGTGATCAGGCACGAAAATGGGCATACTCTCTCGAACCGGGGGAGATCACTTCCTGGTAACAAGTCGTAGAGAAGTTTAAGAAGAAATGTTTCCCACCCACTGAGAATGCCAGGAGAAGGAAATTAATAACCAATTTTGAACAAGACATGGATGAATCGCTCAGCGATGCCTGGGCAAGGTTTAAGAGGCTGGTAAGGGACTGTCCACACAACGGATTACCAGACTGCTTGCAAATGGAGATCTTTTATCACGAATTGAATACCGCTTCGTAGACCGCTGCCAATGCGGCAATCGCTGGTGGTCTACTAGAAAAAACGTATGACAAGGCCAAGAACATCCTCGATCGCATCTCTAAAAATCATAAGGAATGGAGAGAGAGCGATCAGAGATTGAGAATAAAGGATAATGACGCAAACAATGGTGCTATCGCATCACTTTAGAGTCAGATGACTGCGATGATGAACCTAATTCAGGGAATCGCAGTCAACAGCCCAACACTGCATAGTGGGCAAGTAAACGCAATTAATCAGACTGCCGCAAGGTATGCAACTAGCGGTGAAGGACATGCAATGGAAGAATGCCCGCAAAACCCACAATCTATTTATTTTGTGAAAAATAATCCATTCTCTAACACCTACAACCCTAGGTGGAGAAACCACCCCAACTTTGCGTGGAAAAATCAGCAGTATATCGAGAAGAATGAAACTGTGTTTCAAACCCAGGCAACGTCCATCCGCAACCTGGAATTACAGATGGGCCAAATTGTGAGCAAACTCAAGAACAGACCGCAAGGGCCCCTGCTGAGTTCAACAGAAGTCCCACGCAATCCAGGGGGAACAGGTAAAGAGCAATGTCAAGTCGTGACATTGCAGAGTGGAAAGTCTGTAGTGGGGGAGAGGAAGGAGCCTAACCGGATGGCTCCAATTGCGCTGGAACCCGAGATTGCGGTGACTCGAGAAGAAGAAAGAGAAAAAGAAGCGATAGAGCTAGATATTGCGTCTATATCAGAGCCAAAAGAACAGGGGACCATGAGAGTACAATTGCCACCTTTCCCACAGAGACTCAGAAAGAAGAAGAATGACGAGGTACAGTACCAACGCTTCATGACTATGTTAAAACAATTGCATATTAATATTCCGTTCACTGAAGCGATTGAGGAGATGCTCGCATATGCGAAGTTTCTGAAGGATATGGTAACCAAAAAGAGAAGCACTGGTAAGTTTGCCACGGTGGCTTTGACGCAAAGCTCGAAATCTATAATCCCACCAAAGATGAGTGATCCTGGGAGTTTTACTATACCTTGCTCCATTGGAGGACTGTACATCAGGCAAGCATTGTGTGACCTTGAAGCCAACATCAACTTGATGCCTCTGTTAATCTTTAAGCAGCTGAATGTGGGGCAACTTGCGCCCACAACCGTGACTTTCCAACTTGTAGATAGATCTCTGGTACATCCAAAGGGGAAGGTGAAGGACGTGCTGGTTACAATCAACAAATTTATATTACCAGCCGACTTCATCATCTTAGATTACGAAGCTGACAAAGATGTGCCAATCATCCTGGGGTGACCATTTTTATCAACAGGTCGTGCTCAAATTGATATGTACAAAGGAGAGATCACCTTGAGTGTGAATGGATAGAAGCTCAAGTTCGACATCATCCATGCCATGAAGTTTCTTGACGAAGAAGACCTGAATGAATCTAATGACGACTAGAGTTTGAATGAAGAAGAAAAGCCTGACGATGAAAACGAAGATGAGGATGCAACCGCATCCATTGTTGCGTGTAATGCGATCATAGAAAAACAAACAAGGCAGATGAGATGATCGTAACCCAAAAAGAAGAGCAAACAGTAAATAAAGAAAGAAAAACAACGCAACTGTCCTTAAAAGAACCACCAATAATCGAGCTGAATACCTTGCCTAATCACCTAAAGTACGCATTTTTGGGGTAGAATGAAAAGCTACCAGTAATTATTTCCTCTGAACTTAATAAAGACCAGAAGAATGCATTGCTGAGCATTCTGAGAAAATATGTGCGAGCGATTGGATGGACACTCGCAGACATTCAAGGAACTAGCCCCGCATATTGTACGCATCAAATTCATCTCGAAGAAAACCTCAAGGGATCGATCGAACATCAGCGTAGACTCAACCCTATGATGAAAGAGGTCGTTAAGAAGGAGATAATCAAGTGGTTAGATGCAGGCATCATTTATCCGATAGCAGATAACACGTGGGTTAGCCTCGTGCAGTGTGTGCCAAAAAAAGGTGGGATGACGGTAGTCCCCAATGCAAATAACGAGCTAGTACTGCAAAGGACCGTCACCGATTGGCGTATTTGCATGGACTACCGCAAGCTGAATGTGGCAACGAAGAAAGATCATTTCCCTTTACCTTTCATTGACCAAATGCTAGACGTCTAGCCGGAAAAGACTTTTACTACTTTTTGGATGGGTATGCCGGTTATAATCAGATTATGATTGCTCCTGAAGATCAGGAAAATACCACATTTACCTGCCCGTATGGAACTTTTTCTTTTCGTCGCATGTCGTTGGCCTCTGCAATGCGCCGAGCACATTCTAAAGGTGCATGATGGCCATTGATAACGGGCAGAAATGCACGTTATTACAGTGCTCAGTTATTAAACAATGCAGGTTTGCTTTGATAAAATATGTAAGATTGCGTCCAAAAAGCATTAAGTTTATAACATTGTGGTCGCATTCGTTCATCGCATAAAAACAGTTAACCTTTGTATTTTTGTGCAGAATGTGTGTTGACGCAAAGCGTAATATGCGATCACAAGAAGGCAATGGTCGAGCGCAGCATTACCGTAAGGTTTTGCGGTGATTTGTGCTCGCAAATATCTGCTCAAGAAGGATTTCGGCATAGAGTTGGCATAACTTGGTGGGCGCATCTGGGTGAAAAGCATAATAAATCACGATGGGACAGAAAGCTGATGACGGTTGAGTCCGAATTAAGTTTACAAGCCGCTAACGGACTACTATAGCAAGTACACTCAATTTTTCAGTGACAAATATTCGGCGCATCAATCAGAGAATTAATGTCATCCCATTAGTGCAATCATAAGAGAGAAGAAGCCTTTTACCCCGAAGCTCTATAAATACCGAAGGAAACCTTCAGAGAAGGGGTTCGTTCGTCGAGTTCGACACTTAGATAATTTTCTCCATAGTTAGAAGTAGCCTTTTTCTTAGATTTTCTTTTATTTAAGGCGGAAGCGAGAGAAGCGAGATTGTGCCGAGAGATCGTTCCGGTGAACTTGGAAGAGTGCCGAAAGCATCGAGATCAGAGAGAGGGCCAGCTATTATGGAAGTAAGAATATCTTTTGAACAGAATAAAGTTGACAGTGTAAAAGCCTTGGGAAGAAAGGGATTGCTACCAGGCTCTCTATCCTTATCTTCCATTGTCATTTTGTACTTAAACTTATCTATAAAAATGGAATCTACTTCTTTATATCTGTTCACTCTCTGTTTATTACGCATGAGTAGCTAAATCTGCCAGATGGGTTGAGAAGCACTTAGCTAGCATAACTTGGGATATTCATTCTATGCGATTATCTTGTATTATGTATGCATCAGTCGTTCATTAGAGATACTCGGGAGGGTAGTCTAAGGACAGAATGTAGGCATGGAAAAGTTAGGTTAGAATCTAGGCTTGGGAGAGTCAGATTAGAACGCATAATCAAGAGATAGGAGCTTAGGAATAAGCACTGTTTGCTATTAACGCATCACATGCATCCTAGAGATAGCTTATGATTGTGTGCGGTCACCTTGTCGTTGTATGCATCTTGCATCATTGCATAGGCAAAAAGTAGAGACTTAGGAATAAGCTCTATGGACATTATCGCATTCATCACATGCATCCTAGAACTAGGAGCACCGCATTTGCATTGGAAAATGATTTGCTGTCACATGAGTATAGCATGATCGCATAGTCTGACGCATTCCCGGGTAACGCTAGCTAAAAACCTTCTCGACCCATTCCTCTGCATACTTAGAGTATCTACCGCATAATCAATCTATTCTCAAATCTGCTGCGTACTTTTGATACTGCAAACAACAACCCAAAAACAACTATTTGATTTATTGGTTACCACAAAGTCTTCTTGAAAATTATCACCGCATACCATTTTTCCTAGTCCCTGAGTTCGACCCTGGACTTACCAAGAAACTCAGTGGAATTTATACTTGGATTCTGCTAAGAAAACTTGTTACTCAACGCATTCCCATCACCACAATTCATTCCACTATTTCATCACATAAAATAATGCATCAAGTTTTCTTTTCAGAATATCTTGAAGACTCCGTAGAAATATTCATGGACGACTTCTCTGTATATGGGCACACATACGAAGTCTATCTTGCCAACTTAGAGAAGATATTGAAAAGATGTAAGGAGACGAATCTTGTACTTAACTGGAAAAAATGCCATTTTATGGTGAAGGAGGGCATTGTGTTGGGGCATAAGGTATCCAGAGACAGGTTGGAGGTGGACAAGGCAAAAATTGAAGCAATTGAAAAATGTTCGAATAAAAGGAACGGATGATGGGGTTATTGCACGCAATCATGCGTTGTACATGCTTAAGCTATGCGTTTATGCCCATGCATTGGAGGTCATGCGTTAATATAGTATGCAATGACCATGCATTCCTATCACAAGTTTTCTTGCCTTCTCGCCAAGTATAACGAAAACGCAAGTTTCTTAGGTAATCCGAGGCCGAACATAGGGACTTGTCACTCAATAAT
The DNA here is from genome assembly GCF_027475165.1 of Benincasa hispida. NCBI lineage: Eukaryota > Viridiplantae > Streptophyta > Magnoliopsida > Cucurbitales > Cucurbitaceae > Benincasa > Benincasa hispida. The sequence continues at coordinate 374,732 of NC_143485.1, read as the reverse complement.
GCTTGTGAAGAAATGCATTTGAGGCGATGAATAAAAGTAAAAAGAAGAAGTTTAATGGAAATACACAGTACTCCTACTCCTAACTAAACAGATTGAGCAATAGGAGATTTGCGATGAGAATTGGTAGATACACAACAACCATTAACGCATAGTAATGTTTATTATCTTCAATCGCTCAAGTAATCCCAGCTCGTCACACTAACGCATCGCATACCTCTCGGTGGTCAGCCGCATGACTATATCTCTATAGTGCATAGTTGTGTAGAGCATAAGATCGTGCCTATCTCTAGGAACAATGCATACTTTGCTTTAGTACATTCCATCTCTTACCTTCTCAGGCAGTTAGACGCGGCTAATTAACTTATAGATAAGAATTGCAACAACCCATAGACAAACATTACTACAGCCTTTCACCACAAAAAGAGGATTAACTCACTATACTTACACAACGCACACCTCTCGGTGGGTTGCTACATGCATCCTATCTCTAGGCTACACGATTAAGAATGCAATCGTCTTTGATAAATAAACGATGAAGGTAAATGTTGATAAAGATAAAGATGATGAAGAAGATGGCATTGAAGGAATCAAGATATGCATTGATTACAAAATGTATTAATATCTTAAGCTAAAATGTAATACAATACAGAGGTTAGAGGAGAAATGAAAGACTCTACGTCAAGGCTATCGGTGGTGCCATGGATGAATGGTGGAGATGTCTCTCTTAAGCTCTATCTCCGGTGAAAGCTCCGGTCGTCACTCGGTCTGGTTGGTGGAGATGAAGAAGTTTGGATGCCTTAAAATGAAGGTCCAAGGGGCTATTTATAGAGTTTAAACGCTGACAGCTATCATGATTGCGTTATGTCTCACTGCTGCCTTTGTCGCGGTATGGGCAATGTCACATCGTCTTATCTTGTTGATACTCTCAAGGTATGCATCCGAGCTTGATTCAACTGAAGTATCAACGCATTCTACCCATCTTGTGATCGCCCTTCTATTATGGTTGTCACTCCGTGGCCGCAATCTCTTAGTGATCACCGCATTCGCTTGATCACCACAACTTCCATGCGATGGGCGCATTCGATCACCGCAACTTCCATGCGATGGATGCATGCGATCACCGTATGCATTCGTCTATGCGATAGCTCGGTTTTCAGTGCATGTGTTTATCTTTGCGGTCGCCTGGCTTCAGTAGATGCGTTTGTCTGCGATTTCTTATTTCCAACGCATGCGTTTGATTCCTGCGATAGCTACAAAAATAGACACTTTGGCACGGAGTAACGCATAATATTGGGGTCAGTGAGGATTTAGGTGCTAATCGACGCAAAACTCAATTTTTCGCAAATTCTAAGTATTATCACCGCATTTTCTACTTGCTAACGAACTACTGTAGCAAGTACACTCAACTTTTCGGTGGCAAATATTCGGCGCATCAAACTGAGAATTAATGTCATCCCATCAGTGAAATCATAAGAGAAAAGCAGCCTTTCACCCCGAAGCTCTATAAATACCGAAGGCAACCTTCAGTGAAAGAGTTCAGACAGTTAGAGAATTTCTCCTAAAAAAGAAACAGCCTTGTTCATAGTTTTCTTTTTTATTTAGAAGGTGGAGTGAGAGAAGGGAAGAGACACCGGAAGATCACTCTGGTCAGCTCGAGAGAGAACCCAGAGGCGTAGAAAGTGAAGAGAGGGCCGACTCTCGCGAGAGCGAGACTATCTTTTGAACAGAGTAGAAAAGACAGTGTAAAAGCCTTGGGAAGTAAGAGATTTCTACCAGGCTCTTTATTCTCATCTTGCATTGTTATTTTGTATTTCAACTCTTTATCTATAAAAATAGAACTTGCTATTATACATCTGTTCACTCTCTTAAAAGCACGCATGAGTAGCTAACTTTATAGAATGGGTTGAGAAGAACTAAGCTAACATAACCTAGGATCTTCATCGCATGCGATTATCTTGTCTTATGTTGCGCCTAACACCCCTTTAGAGCTACTCGAGAGAGAGTCTAAAGAAAGAACCTAAGACTTGAGAGAGCTAGGTTAGAATCTAGACTCGAGAGAGCAAGATTAGATCTACATAAGCGAGAGATAGGAACTTAAAGATAAGCTATATTTGCTAACATGCATAGCATGCATCCTAGAGATAGGTTATGATATTATGTGGTCGCCTTGTTTGTGTGTGTGTCATTTTTCATCGCATAAATAAGAATAGAGGCTTATGTGTAGGTCCTATAGACTCATCGCATATATCGCATGCATTCTAGTACTAGAAGCCGTAGCATTTGCGTTAAGAAATGATTTGCTATTGTATGTGTGTTGTATGATCGTATAACATGAACGCATCCTAGGAAGTGTTAGCTGAACCCCTTCTCAACCCGTTCCCCTCATATTCATCGCATCTTCCATATTATCAACTCTTTTCGTAACTCCGCCGCATACATTTATTTCATACCGCAAACAACAACCCAAAAACAACTATTTGATTTATTGGTTACCGCAAAGTCTTCAAAAAAATTATCACCACATACCATTTTCCCTAGTCCCTGAGTTCGACCCTGGATTTACCAGGAAACTCAGTGGAATTTATACTTGGATTCTGCTGAGAAAACTTTTGCTAAACTTATTTCCATCACCGCATTTCATTTCATAATTTCACCTCATAAAATAATGCACCAGTATGATGTAGATGTTTAGCATGTCTAAAGTTTTATAAGTTGTTATAGAATTGGGATAGACATTTAAAATCCATAAACAACAGTTGCATGCTCACGTAGGTTGACCACCTGTTTTAATTGTTAAAACTTATAAAACTTAGGTTACAAACTCAACCGGTATATAATCATGTCTAAGGCTGGGGTACTTAAGTTGACGCTTTACGGAACACCTCCTACCTAGGGATTATGGCCAAATTATTGAGGATTAGTAACTGGTTTTATGAGCATACGTGAGTGATGTAAGGTAATAAAATGGTTTATCACCTAGACATCGTAGGTTAAAATCAAATTATAAGAGTTATACTTGGATAAACCACATCGACTTAGGGTTGTTTTATTAGCCGAAAAGAACCTAAGTATAAATCTACCCAAAATAGAACACTTCAGTGGCAGTATAATAACTTCTATATGATAGAGTTATTAGAAAACTTCAGTGGGAGATTAATAACATATACGATACGTTATTTTTAGCTCTCACGTCTTTAAGAGTTCACAATCCAGATTTAAGCGGTACTTCGTGTCACCGTGGAAGTGACCTCCATCCGGAAAGTATTTTTAGCTTAAATTTAGATTTTGGTGAATAAGAGAAAGTTGTTCAAATATAAGTCTATTATACGATAAATAGATTTCAACTGCCACGTCTCCATATAGTTTACATCATGAGATTCATATGACGCTTCGTGTCACCCTGGGAGTGACCTCCCTATGGAAAGTGTTTTGTATAAGTCAATATCAAGGTGAACGGAGGAAGTAGTTCATAGTAAGTGGGTGAAGAATATGTGTCAATATATCCTGCGGTCTCTTCCATTAATCTTAACCATGAGATTCTTATGTTGCGCCTACTGATTAGCTTTAAACGGTCCTTTGCTAGTCGTTTAGCGACGGCTATCCCCACGGAGGGTTGTAACATAGGATTCGGAACAACCCAGGCTTCAGTAAAATGAATAGGGTCTTATAGTTCTGTCTTGGATGTTGTCTATTTCGGAGGCAAATTCATACCATCCTATAGGATCTGAAAATGGCGGGTCACACTTACAAGAATTACTAAGTTGTTAGTAAAGATCTTGACCGAAAACGATAACTAAACGACTATAGGAATAAGAGTTATTCCGGAGACAATAGGAAGATGAGTTATTCGGGGGATAGTGTTTGGTCAAAATTGTTTGTTTTAGTGAAGGAGTATCTGACTGCCCCACGGTAGCACATATTCTGACTCACTAAAATATCGTTGCAAATAAATAATGGTTATGGGTACATTATTACTTTTTGCTAAAACTTGACTTTGGATTTAGTTACAATTTGCTAATTAGAATTTGTTTGAATTTTATCAGCATGTCAAATTCTAGAATACTCGCTTCCGATGTATATAACAATAAAATCAAATCAACAAACAAAATACTAGCGGTTGATTATACCAAAAGAGTTTTAACAGAGGATTATCCTCTATCTTCCAACTCATCTGAAATTATGAATTATGTAGATGAGAATACTGAATTCGAACAACAAGATAAATATGATTTACTTGTTATCGAAGCATGTTTAGTGGACAACGATAAAATTTGGATAATTGATTCAGGTGCCGCTAATCATGTATGTACTATCTCACAGGAAACAAGTTCCTGGAGATAGTTGACAGAAGGTGAAACAATCTTTAAGGTAGGAACCGGGGAGATTGTTTCGGCCAAAGCAGTGGGAGATATGAAGTTATTTATAGGAGTTAAGTACATTTATTTGAAAAATGTATATTATATTCCTTCTATGAAAAGGAATCTAATATCTGTCTCATGTTTGCTAGAACAAAATTATAAAGTTTATTTTGAAAATGGTGAAGTGTTCATCAAAATTGGAAATAAACAGATTTGCTCTGCAAAATTAGAAAATAACTTGTACATGTTAAAACCAACTGAGGTAAAGCTGTTTTGAACATAGAGATGTTTAAAACTGCTGGGACTCATAAGAAGAGGAAGATTTCTCCAAATGCCTATCTTTGGCACTTAAGACTGGGTCACATAAATCTCAACACGATTGAGAGATTGGTTAAGAACAGTCATCTAAATAAGTTGGAAGACAGTTCATTACCACCATGTGAGTCTTGTCTTGAGGATAAAATGAAAAAAAGATCTTTTTCTGGAAAAGGTCTTTGAGCCAAGGAACCGCTAAGGCTGATTCACTCAGACCTTTGTGGGCCTCTAAATGTTAGAGCAAGAGGAGGGTTTGAATATTTCATCAGTTTTATAGATGATTATTCCAGGTATGGGCATGTTTACCTAATGCGCCAAAAGTCTGAAACTTTTGAAAAGATCAAAGAGTATAAGGTTGAGGTTGAAAACCAATTAAGTAAAAAGATTAAAACACTTCGATCGGATCGAGGTGGTGAGTATATGGACATATAATTCTAGAACTATTTGATAAAACATGGAATTCAGTCTCAACTCACAGCCCCTAGCACACCTCAGTAGAACGAGTGGCAGAGAGGAGATACAGAACCTTGTTGAACATGGTTCGTTCCATGGTGAGTTACGCTCAGTTATCAAATTCTTTTTGGGGACATGCAGTTGGAACTGCGGTGTATATTTTGAACATAGTTCCCTCGAAAAGCATTTCAGAAATGCCTTATGAGCTATGGATGGGACGTAAAGAAAATTTACGTCAATTCAGGATTTGAGATTGTTCAACACATGTGTTGGTGCAAAATCCTAAAAAGCTTGAACACCGTTCAAAAGTATGTCTATTTGTAGGCTACCCAAAAGAAAGTAAATGTGGTCTCTTTTATGATCCTTAGGAAGATAAAGTATTTGTATCGAAAAATGCAACCTTCCTAGAGGAAGATTATATAAAGAACCATCAACCTCGTAGTAAGCTAGTAATAGAAGAAATGTCCAGAGAAACAATAAATGTATCAACAAGAGTTGTTGATCGAGCAGGTCCTTCAACAAGAGTTGTTGATAGAGCAGGTCCATCAACAAGAGTTGTTGATGAAACTGATACTTCACGTCCTTCTCAAGAGTTGAGAATGCCTCGTCGTAGTGGGAGGGTTGTGCAACAGCCTGACCAGTACATGGGTCTAACTGAAACTCAAGTCATCATACCGATGATGGTTTAGAGGATCCATTGTCTTTTAATCAAGCAATGAATGATGTGGACAAAGACCAATAGATTAAAGCCATGGACCTTGAAATGGAATCTATGAATTTCAATTCTATCTGGGATCTTGTAGATCAACCAGAAGGGGTAAAACCCATCGCTTGCAAATGGATCTACAAGAGAAAATGAGACCAAGCTAGTAAGGTACAGACCTACAAAGCTAGACTAGTGACAAAAGGGTTTACCCAAAGAGAGGGGTTAGATTTTGAAGAAACCTTCTCTCTAGTTGCCATGATAAAGTCTATTAGAATACTATTGTCCATAGCCACATTTTATGATCATGAAATATGGCAAATGGATGTCAAGACAGCTTTTCTGAATGGCTATCTTGAAGAGAGTATCTATATGTCTCAACCATAAGGGTTTATACAGCAGGGTTAAGAGCAAAAAGTTTGCAAGCTTAATCAATCCATTTATGGATTAAAACAAGCTTCTAAATCCTGGAACATGAGATTTGACGCTGCGATCAAATCTTATGGCTTTAAACAAAAGATTGACGAACCCTGTGTCTACAAGAAAATCGTCAACAAAACTATTGCTTTTCTGGTGTTGTGATGATATTCTACTCATTGGGAATGAGGTAGAATATCTAGCTGACGTTAAGAGGTGGTTGGCTTCACAATTCCAAATGAAAGATTTGGGAGAAGCATAGTATATTCTTGGAATCCAAATAGTTCGGAATCGCAAGAACAAAACATTGGCATTATCTCGAGCATCTTATATAGACAAGATGTTGTCTAGGTATAAAATGCAAAATTCCAAGAAAATATCTTTACCTTTCAGGCATGGAATTCACTTGTCTAAGGAGTAGAGTCCTAAGACACCTTAAGAGGTTGAGAAGATGAATCGAATTCCATATGCATCTGCAGTTGGGAGTTTGATGTATGCAATATTGTGTACTCTTCCCGACATATGCTATGCCATAGGAATTGTCAGCAGTTTTCAGTCCAATCCTGGTCATGACCATTGGACTGTTATTAAAAACATTCTCAAGTATCTTCAGAGAACGAGAGATTATATGCTCGTGTATGATCCTAAGGATCTGATCCTTACTGAATACACTGATTTTGACTTTCAGACCGATATTGATTCGAGGAAATCAACTTTGGGGTCAGTATTCACTCTAAACGGAGGAGCAGGTATTGCGGACTCCACAATGGAAGCTGAGTATGTAGCTACAAGCGAAGCAACAAAAGAAGCAATATGGCTCAAAAAGTTCCTGATAGATCTGGAAATAGTTCCTAACATGCACCTGCCTGTCACTCTCTATTGTGACAATAGTAGAGCAGTTGCAAATTCAAAAGAACCACGAAGCCATAAAAGGGGAAAAAAGCATATCGAATGGAAGTACCATCTCATCAGGGAGATTGTACATAGAGGAGACATCATTGTCCCTCAAATTGCTTCCCAAGACAACTTAGCTGATCCATTTACGAAGGCCTTCTCGGTTAAAGTGTTCGAGGGTCACCTAGTAGGACTAGGTCTACGAGTTTTGTATCACTAGGGCAAGTGGGAGAATTGATGGGTATTGTGATGCCCTAGTTTATTGTATTTGTACATTTTATTCTCTCTATATAAACTCAACATTGTATATATTTGTATATATTGATCCACTAGAGTTTTAGTCCAAGTGGGAGTATTGTTGGGTTTTATGTCTTAAAAACTCGCAGTTCGTAAAATGATAAACATTTTCTATTATACTTGTTATTGATCTCATAAATTGTATGAAAGTCTAAATCCAATAAACTAAGACCCATGACTATTGTATGAATACTTGAACTTTATGTGGAGACATAAGAGTGGATCGGGTTCGAGTAAATAGTCAAAATGATCTATGGTACATGAATGAGGTTGGGTACCTTATTCTGATAACATCATTGGATGCTGCCTACTTTGTAGTTGTTACAAAGAGTTGTAAAGTGCTACATACGATGTGATCCTAATTCATACATGTTATGACATGAGGAGTGGGGACGTCCTATGCAATGAGTTTGCATAAGATCCAGACCAAGAAATAAGTCACTCTTACTTTATAACGTTGTTTACTGTTTAAGACTGACTATTTCACCTAGATGACCTAGGTAACTCGATCTTAATCCTGAGCTAACTATAAACTTCTATTTATTCAGGATTGCCCTTAGATTTTCATAGTTGAGGGTTGGCTTAACAGCGCCGGCTCAATAAGACTCCCATTTTAAGGGTAAAACTGGATAGATAGCTGGGGACATAGTGTGCAAAACGGAGGTCACACCTACTCGATTTAGGGATAGGAGAAATGTCACACCCCGCCCCAGACCACCCTCCGAGCCTGGGAGAGAGCATGATTGGCAGCAGTTATCAACCCTTTGGTTGACACTTACTGCCTAATAACTCTTGCGGAAATAACTCTGATACCAATGTACAAATTTAACAACCAAATTATTAAGTAGGCCCATTTTATATTACAACAATGTAACGTTTATACAACTGAAAGACTTAACAACAAAGTTACAACAACAACTGTAAACCCTCCAGAAGTGTAACTGTGGCATGTGGCAGGCCTTAACCATAGCAGCATCCTAGAACTTCTCACCTTTCCGCTATCTGGGGGATATAAGAAAACATTTTGAAGAGTGTGAGCTACTAAGCCCAGTGAGTGGTATTTTTTTTATAAACGAAACCTTGGCTTATTAAAAATAAACTTTTGGGGAAAACAGCATGCAATCAACAACACATTAATACCATTTCAAAGTCATTTCCTCAGCCAAGCCGCTGAATCATTTCCTGTTAACGGTCAACTACTATCAACCCAACAACACAACAATTTTATGGAAACTTTCCCTATACCCCATTTTCCCGCCAATGTGCACATCAACCATTTCTTTCCCGCTATTTATGCTTAGGTAACTTGGCCATATTTTCCCGCTGGTCATCACCGACTATCATTTCTCGCCGACCGAAGCCGACCATATTGTCCCGTCAAGTACCCTTTTCAAGTATACTAACCATATCCCGGGTATAATTCTACCTTTCATCACAATATAACATGCAATATCACGGCAATCACAACAGAAATCATGCATCCCTACTCATGCACATTTGACATTACCCTCTACGTACAAGGCTCATATATACATATACATACATAAATCAAAACAACACATAGTAACCACTCACTGTCAGTAAATCCTCCTAATGCAATTTACTTGTAAATATCTTCCTACATCATTTTCATTGTTTCCAAGAAAATTCCCAATTAATATCATTTCATAAATATATTTAAAAACCCCTTAGAAAAATACTACTAGCTTACCCTACTCAAACAGAATATGAATCTGTGCAGCACCTCCTTCGAATTCCTTGCCTCCTCCACCAACGACAGCTTTCCCACTATATGCTCACTCTCTACTTAGGATTTTTACTACTGAAATTGTTTGGAATGAGTTTAACCTTCATGCCAAGGCCTCCTATTTATAGCCGTTCCCAACCTCTTTCCTCACGACAACTCACCATACAAATGGCTCTTCATTAGGCTGCCCACGCTAACTCTGGCTAGCCGAGCTTTGAGTTGTCTAATTTTGGGTTTGCCAACCAAAATTATCTTAATTTGCATGTAATCTCAACCGTACACCACCTACTTAAGTTGATAAAAATATTCCTGCATGTAATCTCCTTTTGCCACTTTATCTGCTAAATTTCTTATTTATTTATCCAAATTACTAATGAACGCACCCAATTCTTTTCAAATGTGTCCATCTGTCCCAATCTCGCTGGTTTTGCTCTCGTGGCTCTTGCTCTCTCCAACTTTCTCGCTGGTTTTGCTCTCGTGGCTCTCACTCTCTCCCACTTTCTCGCTCAAACTCTCGCTCTCTCCACTCTCGCTCTCTCCCATTCTCTCGCTCTCTCCAATCTCGCTCTCGCTGATCTCGCTCTCAGCGATCTCGCTGATCTCAATGATCTCGCTAATCTCGCTCTTAGCTACTGTGAGTGTCGTTTACCTCTGTGCAATTACTACACGATCACCCACCTCATCGTGTCGCGCTACTCATCTACTAGACAATTGTCTACCCAGTGCCTTGCACACAACATTTCGCTTTCGCATACCTAACACATGAGCAAATTTTGGCAATGCCTTTTGCCAACACTTCGGCCAATCATGCGTTCATCCCTACGAACGCAGGTCACCTTTCTTCTCATCTTATGCGTTAATGTCTCTTAACGCATGGTTCATTTTTGACTTTACACTTAGGCAAATTTCACTACAATTTCACCAATTAAAGCTCAACTTAAATTACTCAAAGAAAATCTACTAAACACTTGGAAATTTCCTTCCCTTTAATATAGGATTTAACTTTCACTTAGTTAATTCCTTTTAACACTTGCTTAAGTAGGAAAAATGAAAATCTAGGTTTCACAAGAAAGGTCGTTGGAGCCCATGATCTGTAGGTCTGTAAGGTCCCCCTACTAGCTTGCAACGGACTAGCTCTAGAATAGCATGATAAGATAATTTGAAACGTTCAAATTAGAATTGAGAGAATTAGTAATTATATGAGATATAACTATATGTTTAATTTTAGAATTAAACGGAATAGGAGCATTTATATATTTAAATATGATTTAAATATATAAAGATGGATATGTGTTAAATTAATTTAATATTTGATATTAAATTAATTAAGTTTTATTTAATAATTAATTTATGAAATTAATTAATTTTTCATTTTTAAAATCAAATAGATTTTTAAATCAAAATTTGATTTTTGGATAAAATTGAAAAAAGAAATGAAAACTAAAACACAAATGGAAAAATGATTTTTTCCATTATCCATCACTTAACTAGCTCACACATGGAGCAACCATTTTGCCTTATCTTCTCCAAGCATGAGCTGCAACATGTGCAGTTCTTTTTGCATGTTGATCTGCAATATAATGAGAAGATTGGAGTGAAAATCGAGCATGCAATCAAAAGGTTTTTTAGAGAAAAACTAGTTTGAAGAAAGGTTCTTCAACCTTGTTGCAACAGTGAGCTTTTCTCCTTCATCCCTTGATTCAAGCTTGTTTTGAATCCCACAACTCAATCTAAAGCACCAAGAGAATAGTGGGGAAGATCTTGAGTGGTCTAAAACAAGATATGAAGAAGATTGCAACTGGAGAAGAAGCCTTGAAGAAGTTCTACAAGAGGTATGTCTTTAAACCCATTTTTCTACAGAAGCATGCTTTACATTATGCCAAAATTAGTGAATTTGAATGCTTAGATGATCCTTGTGCTTCTGTTGGAATTGATACAACCTACAGTTGGTTGATATATGAAAAAGTTCGAACTTCACAAATCTAAAGACGATGGAGTGGGTATCCAAATATGAGTTTAGCAAGATGTGTGGGTACAATGTCGTTGTTCATAAATTTTCGTTGTCCAGGGTCAATCGTTGAAGTAATTTGACGCTTAAATCATCCACCATTATTTGTTGTTTGTGAAGCGGGCCACCGAGCAACGGTCACAAAACTATCCCCTTCGTTGCATACATCTAAGGTCAAGGAGAACATGTCACACCCCCTCCCAGGCTACCATTTTAACCTTGAAAAGGATGTGAAGATAGCAGACACCAACTCTCTTATGACATCTACTACCCACTTAGAACCTGTAACTTGTTTCTACACTCTTAGATCACCTAATAGACAAGTATATGAAAGTTATAGTGCATGCAACCTAACTTAAACTTGTAAAGTAACCAAAAGACATTATCATTCCCAATGGGCTTTACATACCAACACATAATTACATATATTTACACCTAGGGTGCGCAACTTATACAACAAAACATAATTACAGGCAGGGTTACTCTACCCTTCACAACTAGTATGTACACGAACTTCAAAAACATCATAGACATGATCAAGACCTAAGACATCTTCAAGTCTATCAATCATCTACTATTTTGTGGTAGACTGGCAGCTGTAAGCTAGGCTCCAGGATTTCAACCGCTACCTGGGGAGGAAAACAATTTAAAAAAGTAAGTTGGAATGCCCAATGAGTGACTGTTTTAAAATAAATATTCATAACCTAATCATGCTAGGAAATATGTAAAATAACTAACAACTGGAAATGCTTCCTCAGTTTCAGGGTTAAACATACTTACCTAAAACTCATACCTATAAATCATAAAACTTATCATATTACTTTTGGAAACCTTAAAAACGTGTCATGCTTTCTGCATTTCTCTTAAAAAAAAATCATATATAATTTGTACCCTCTAAACCTTAGTTGGGGAGCCCCTTTTGCTCACATTCTTAATGTCAATAACCTTAGTTAAGGTGGAATTTCTACATCACAAACAACGTCAATAGTAATAATATGTGCACATAAAGATGCCTCAAAGGCTAATAGCATCCTAACACACGACCCAAAGCCTTCATGTGTGCTAAAGTGGGTCCCAAAGACCTTCCTACGATACGTTCATCTCCTTCAGCATCAGGGTCCTAGATTCCTTCACTACATTCAGTATCGGGTTCCATAACTAGGGTAGTGAAATCATGCTTTACATAAAACAAACTTTGCATTTAAAATAACTCAGCATGCCTCAAAACATAGCTTTAGACAAATATTATCAGAGAAACTCGTGAACATTAGTAATGCTTGAATCAACATTAGCATGTTTGAATCATCACAGTGAAATCCAACATATATCATCCTTTTTATAAGAACTCATGCACTAAAACATTGGAACTCATAGCTTTCAAGTAAACTTTATGCCTAAAAATTCATGCAAGATAAAGTATTCATTCAATCATAACTATGCATTCACGTACTTGGAGTTAATCGTTCATAAGTATGCATAGAAAATACTTTAAGAAATTCTTTTTCTTAAAACGTTGTTATTCACTATCTAAGGCTAGCTTTTTAGAGGTCTATAGGCCTTCCCAATCTCCATTTGGCCTATCATAACAATTAGAAACCTTGGGTTAACTATGCTTGGTCGCCTTGAGCTTAAATGACTTAGCTAACTTAGCCTTACAAGTCACTTTTCCTTTTCTTATTCAAAGGACCCTATATTCTTCCTAAAAGCCCTCATTAATGTGTCTTGGTGAATTAATATCCATATTATTGTCTAAGGGTCTTAACAATAGTTTACCAACACCAAGAATCCAAAACTATGTCAAGACTAGGCTCACAGCATCATAGGCACATCAACGGGCTGGATGGTGCACAGTAACATTGTGAGTGGGTGTTATCTTACGCACACTGTCCTCCAGGCGTACACAGGCTACTGGATGGCCCCCCGTGGGCAAAAAATCATGCACACAGATGCTCGGGTAGAATGCGTGCTCAGTAGCAACACGCACGACTAGGCATCAGGGGCGCGCATGGACACTGGGCGACGAGCTACTCTCTCACAAGGCAATGGGCTTGTTGCTCGCCTAGTGGTGTGGGAATGTGATAGGCGTGCTCGATAGGCACTCGCCTGGGGTAATTGCTTGCCCCTTCTCTCCTAATCCACCTACTTGCTTGGTTCAACCCGTTCAGCTACCTACTTACTCATTCAAAACCTTGTTTTAAATTCCAGCCCTTATAACTTGAAATCTATTCATCAAAACTTAAAACTTCCTTCTATAAACTTACATATCCTTTAAACTATCTTACCTCAAAAATTTTTAGCCTCTAATTTTCCATGATGAGTTAAAAAATCATCAATCTGCTCAGCTTGCTCCAAATGAACCAAAGATTAGAACACCCTCCAATTCTTCATGATTCAACCATCAATCAGTGGTTATTTCCTCTCAACAGCCCTAGGTCTTCTTCCTCACTGGTTAAGCTTTCCTTTGGCTGCAAAACCTCTCCTTTGGCACGAAAAAAATTGCAAAACCCTTTCCTTCTTTCCAACCTATATTTATACTTGCCCTCGCATGACTACTTTGCATAAATTAATTTCCACCTCATGCCATTGAACCTTGTCTTAGTCTCCTAATTGTGCCACTTGGCCCACTAATTAGGATTAATAAACTTATTTCCTCAACATACCAATGCCTAAGATAGTTCATTTCCCAGCCCAAGTCTAACGAACATGATTCACTTCCATCGCCCAACTAACCTCCAAGTCATCACCTACCAAGCTCTTCTTCATGCCATCGCCTACTTCATGTCGAATCCCTCACCTAGAATTGCCTTCACACCTAGGCCTCCTTTCTCATGTTACATCTTGGCAAGCGCCACAGTAACCTCACCCACCAAGCTCATCGTCTAAGCTTCTTCAATCACAAAACTTCTCAAAATTTGGCTTAGTGTCAAGGATATTCTTTTAGACCCAAGAGCAACCTTTTCCAACACTTAGAATATTTTTCAACTACTACTTGATTCCTTCCTTTTAAAAGATTAAACATTTAGGAAAATTCTTTCTTTCACTATTCCCTACTTGTCTAAATGAAACTAACTTCATAGGCATACTTTAAAACACTTTATAACAACAACAATAATAACAACAACCAAAACATTTATGAATTCCAAGCATGCTATTTAGGGAATCAACTTCTAGGGTTTACAATTTACCTTTCCCTTAGAAAAGTTTCATCCTCAAAATCTTAGTTGTGCTTCCTACAAGAAAAGATAGGGATACTTGATCTTCATTTAGTTCTCTGTCTTCTAGGTGGCTTCTTCTACTCCATGGTTCTTCCACTACACCTTCACTAGAGGAATTGTCTTATTTCTCCACACATGTTCTCTCTTGTCTAGGATTTGCACTGGTTCTTCCTCATATGTTAAGTTCTCCTTCAACTAAATTGGTTGATCTCAAAAAACATGAGACAAATCAGAAACATACTTCTTTAACATGGATACATGGAAGACATCATGTATCTTAGATAACTTTGGAGGTAACTGTTCGGGTTGGTAGAATCGATGTTCTTAATTCGAATCCGAACCAAAACAAAAGAAAATTTGTACAATCACCAAACTACTCTTATTACTACTAAAACGTAGCAACAGTGGTAAGTGCAAGGTCAAACCACAGAGAAGCGAAGAATTAATTTCTTTTGGGATTTGACTGTGGAAAAACAATAAAAACTGGGTTTTGGTTTTTGGTTTTGAAACTAAAAACATTCAAGAAAAGGAAATTTCAAGGGATATATGAAACTTTAATGGATTCGTCTTGTTCTCGAATCAAGTACCTATTCAATGTAGTTTAAATCATTATTTTCAACCAACATATCATGTATTCGAATTATGCATGCATAACTATCCAATTGATGTGAATTAACTAATCTCTACAAAGGCCGACAATCAATTAATTGGAACCAATCGAGCATCCTAATTCATAATTATGGTTGGAAAGACCGTACCTCAACTAACCTACATGCTCCTAGATGCAATTGGGTCCTTAGAGGCCATAAGAAACTAGAAACACATACATTAAGATTTAGGATTCAACTATGTTAATTAAGTGTTAGGATAACCATGTTCAAATAATCAATTTATTCTTTAAATCTGGATTAAACGTGTGATGCAAAGATTCAAGGATAGCCTATAAACTTAAGCATGCTCATCTAATTTGTGCTACATGGGTAAATTCAAAACATGGACAATTACAAGGATGCGTGCGAGCTTGAATTTAACTAGCTAAGACATGCGATCATGATAGCAGCATCAATCCAACACATAAAAGCAAGTATAAATTAAACAAGATTCAAGAAAAACATAATTCTAAATTAAAGCACAAAAATTGAATAGAAAACTCATCAAAATACAAGAATGTTCGATCCAAGAACTAAATGAAAGATTATCTCATTGATTCATAAACAAACTGATGGGGTACAATCCAAAACACGTCCATAATCCAAAAATACAATAAAAAATAACCTAAAGATACTAAAAATTAAAGGAAAAGGAAGAAGCATAAAGTTTTACTTCGGCCTCCATCAATTTGGCGTTCTAAATTCGACATATTTTGACATAGGGCTTATGAGGAGTATTTATAGGAAAAATCGCAATGTCGCAATGCTGGCATTGTGCAACTTCGGAGTGTTGCAACGCTGCACATTCTGCCTTAGAGCGTCAAGCTAGTGTTGCAACCTTGTGACAGTGGTTGTTTCATAATTTTCACTGCTTTGAAGCCTGACTGCTCAAACCACCTCCAAATTGCTTCAAATTAGCCCCGTTTGACTCTGATTTCTTGGTTCAACCTCCTCAGCATGATACATACAAAATAAGACAATAAACACATAAAATCCATTAATGAGCCTAAAGTAAGCTAAGAATAATGGCTCTTTTTTAGAGCTAACAGTAACATTAATCTGTAGGTAGATGTCCGACTCGTTCAACTATCTCATATGGTCTAATATACCTCGAACTTATCTTCCCTTTCCTTTCGCAGTGTATCACACCTTTCCATGGAGATAACTTAAGAAAAACTTAACTTAAGAAAAACTTGATCTCTAACTCCCTTCTCCTCTTATCTGCATAACTTTTCTGACGATCTCGTGCTACTTTTAAGTTTTCTCTAATTAGCTTAACATTCTCTAAAGTCATCTACACCAACTCTGGTCCTATCAACTTTCTTTCCCCAACTTCATTCCAACAGGCTGAAGTTCTGCACTGTCTCTCATACAAAGCCTGATATGGTGCCACTTCAATACATAATGGTACCTATTGTTGTATGCAAATTCCAGCAGAGGCAAATGTGTGCCCCAACTACCTTTAAAATACAACACACAAGCTCTTTTATATCTTCCAATATATGGATAGTCCTTTCTAACTGACCATCTGTCTGAGGATGAAATTTGTACTGAAATGCAACTTAGTCCCCAGAGCTACTTGCAAACTTGGCCAGAACTTCGAGGTAAATCTAGGATCTCTATCAAACACTATCATTACCAGTGCTCCAACTGGCGCACTGCCCTGTCTACGTATAGCTTGGCCAGCTTGTCGAGTGTAAATGTCACCTTGACTGGCAGAAATCTGACTATCTTCATGAGTTGTCTACTATCACCCAAATGTTGTCATAACAACAACAAGTTCTGGGCAATCCAAATAAGAAATCCAACGTCACGTGCTCCCATTTCCACTCAGGTACTGGAGGCGGGTTTAAGAGTCTTGCTGGTCTCTGGCGCTTGGGCTTAATCTGCTGACAAATCAAACACTTATTCTCATAGCCAGTTATGTCCCGCTTCATTCCTGGCCACCAGTAAGTCTTCTTCATGGTTCTATACATCTTAGTACTTCTAGGATGCATAGCATAAGTTGAACTATGCTCTTCTTCTAGGATTGTATTCTTCAGGGTTACACTATTAGGCATACACAACTTGTTTTCCTTTACTAGTGCTCCATCTGATCTCAATTGAAATTTTGCTATCTTTTTCAGGCTAATTTCTCTAGTTAACTTCCTGAGAACTGCATCTTTGGGTTGTTCCTTGATGATTTCATTCACCAACGTAGGCCTTACCTAAAAATGAGCAAATAAGATTCCTAAGCTGCCTACTGTTAGGGTAGCATTAGAATTCCTTAACTCCTACAACAATACTCCTTTTACTACATTTAATGCAGCCTTGGGATGATTAGATTTCCTACTTAAAGCATCTATTACTACATTGGCTTTTCCTAGATGGTACGCAATCGTACAATCATAGTCTTCGATCAGCTCAAGTCATCTCCTTTGTCTCGAGTTCAACTCCTATTTAAAGATATACTTTAGACTCTTATTATCTGTATAAATGTGACATTGTGAAAAGAAAAACCCTAGCTTCCACCAAAATTCCTCTCTACTCTCTCAAAAAATTCTCTCTACCTCTTTTTCTTCCTAGTGTTAGAGACCACACTTCTAACTCTTGGAATCCTAGAGAATAACATGGTTATTCTTATAGTGGTGTCCTTGATCGTTGAAGAGGTGTTCGTGAGACAAGCAAGAGAAAATTACGAGAAGACCGGGATTCAACAACGGTGAGGTCCTTCTATCCCTTTTCTTCTTCTTCTATAACATGTTGATTATGATGTTTATTGTAACGACCCGACCCCCTAGGACTTAAGTTAGGCCGTTACTAAAATAAATGCATGCATAGAATTTGAAATGACGCTCAGTTATGTTGAAATAAATGCTAAATAAACAAGAGAAGTTCAAAAGACATTTATTAAATGTAATTGTTAAAACAATATTAGGGTACCCGTAATTTGTAAAGACTATTAAAAGCATATATAAAATAAATAGTCCGTAATAATAAGTTTCAAACAGTAAAACTAAACATTAAGGGAAAAATAAGGACTCTAAATTTCATGATGCGGAAGCGTAAAAACTAGTCCTAGTGACACGATCACGAATTCTGCTACGCCATCACTGGTGCATCTCTACCCTTACCTGAAACATCAACATAAGAAAGAATGAGTATGAAATACTCAGTAAGTAACCCCACTACTGGGTCAGGCTAGGCGCCTATGTCCTCTAGATGCCTACCCGAAACACAATCTCTTACATACGCATGGTTATGCATACACCTCTTTCGTATACACATAACCCACTTAATGTGTACCTCTTTCATACACATAACCCACTGAAGGTGTACCTCTTTCGTACACCTAGTTAAGTATACACCTCTTTCGTATACACCTAACCTACTAAGTATGTACCTCTTTCGTACATCTAATTATGTATAACCTATTTCGTATACACATAATCCACCGAGTATGTAACTCTTTCGTACACCCCAGATCCTCTCTATAAATGTAGGGATGTGTACCTCTTTTGTACATATGGTTAGGCATACACCTCTTTCGTATACACATAACCCACTGAGTATGTACCTCTTTCGTACATCTAATTATGTATAACCTCTTTCGTATTCACATAATCCACTGAGTATGTACCTCTTTCGTACACTCCAGATCCTCTCTATAAATGTAGGGATGTGTACCTCTTTCATACACATGGTTAGGCATACACCTCTTTCGTATACACATAACCCACTGAGTATGTACCTCTTTCGTACACCCCAGTACCCTCTAGGTATGTATCACTTTCATACACACCAGCCCTAGTACATCTCTTTCATGTACTAGGTCCTTGGACGTGCATTACTTTCATGTAGTCACATAGTCTGGAAAGGAAAAAATGGCATCTAACTTCCTATTACATATAACATTCACCTAATCATGAATCCTCTAAAATCTCCTCATCAAGGTCATGTTAATTAACTTCAACATACGTAATTAATCTAGTGTTAAAATTAATCTAGTGTTAATGGATCTGCTCTAGTACATCACTTTCATGCACTAAACTATGTAAACAATCAAGTATTTGAGATTTCATAATATATAGTACGGTCTACACATTCTCATCATAAATCGCAAAACTATATGAATCAGCAAATGTCGAATCCTCATCTAACTTTAAGACATTCCAGTAGGAGTGCCACTTAACTTACATTTAAGAGTCATGCTCAATCATCCTTTTAATATAACTCATAAAATTCTAAATCATGCTCATACATTAAAATTCTTCAGACATATTATCACATGCTCCTATATCTTTTCTAAACAATCCATTAAATCTCAGAATAGTCAAAAGTATCCTTGCAACTAGTCTTAAAATCCTCAAAAAAATAAATCATAAATTTATCGCCCGATACAAAGGCAATTCCAGTAGTAAGATTACTTACCTTAGAGTTTGAGCTCAATCGAACAAATTTATCTCCTTCCTTGCTTAAAAAGAATCCTGAATCGAACCTCGAAGTGTTTGCTCAAGTCGAACTACAGTGGAGCTTCAGACACGAAATTGACTATAGATACACGCCGAAACGAAGGGTGTTAAGAACCCAATTAAACTCACCAATTGCTCACAATCCTTGCTTGACGGCGACTCGGAACGACCCAATCTCCAAACCAAACTTCGATCACACTGAATTGTCAACCAAAAATATCGAAACTTAATGCGCATCCAAGATATCCAAAACCCATCGTAAAAATCAATGAATAACTTACCACAAACTCTAACGTTCTGGCATTATCGACGACTGGGAACTTGGCAACTGCAAAACTCGAGGCTGGGCGTCGATGGGGGCTCGAGTTCGTTGCCGCCGGTCTGAGCAGTGGCTCGAGTTCGTTGCCGTCGATCTGAGCAGCAGCGACCCACGAGCGGACGGGCAACACCTCGACAATGACCACGAGGGACTGGGGAGAGACCTTGTGCGTGTGGCTCAGACTGTTGACGCGAGGAGGTAGGGGCGACGGCTGACCTGGGGGTGGGTCTTCGGCGGCAGGCGGCGGCGATTGGGGGTCGACGAACGACTGCTTCAGACTGCAAACACCGAGCGACCGAGGCGTTCCGCGAGCGACTATCGGAACTGATGTCTAGCTGGAGGTGCGGATGGCCGGCGACGGACTCAAGGGCGGCTGCTGGTTTCGACAGCTAGGGTTTTCACAAAAAAAAAGGGGCACACGGTGAGGAGGAAGAAGGAAAAGGAAGTTTTGTTTTTATATAAAAAAAGAAAATAATAATAATAATAATACTTAAAACTTAAAAAGGAAATAAATTAAACTTTATTTTATTACTTTCCTAATTCCACTTTATTTTATTAACTTCTTTTATTTCTTAGAAAGTGAGATTAATTCCTGTCATAAATTTCTAAATTGAATAATTTTGTAAGGTCAAAAATTAATTTCTCATATTTACACTTGAACTCCAAAATTCTAAAAATGCCCTCTACTAGCAAAATTACTGAAATTATATAAAAATGAAAATTCACGGTGTTACATTTATCATCTACTCTTCTTGTGTGGACTCCTGTATTCTTATTTCTATTAAATGGAAAAAAAAAAAACTAAATGCAAGATGATCTCACGCTTTCGTGGGAATTTGATTCTTTTCATTGAGGTCCTTGTATTTAGACATTTGAACCAAATTTTGTCCAAATAAGCCCAACTTTCTCGGATGATTCGGTTTCCTAAAATTTAACTCAATCAACCACATTAAATCACACCAACTAGTAATAATAACTCTAAATTTGAAGTCAATTAAAGCACTTTTCAAGTGTTTTTCAATGCAAAGTAAAGTTTATAATGAAAGGACAAACTTGGCATAAAAAATTAAAAATGTGTGTGAGAGAGATATATTCCCTAATTTCTTTTGTTTCAAATTATATGGTTGGGGTAAACCTAGACCAGTTCGGTTCCAACTCTAATAAAAATTTAACTCCCGGTTCGATTTTTACACCCTCAAACTCTATTATACTCGACCTATGAAGCACAAATACTTCATGTGAGGCAAAGAATCAGTATCAGACACGTATCGGATACCATACTTCCCATATACGTATCTGACACGCGATTTGACGTATCTATATTTTTAGATACTTTTCAGATACACATTTGACACGCGATTTGACGTATCTATTTATATGCGTACTTTTTTCTTTAAGAAAAAAGTCAAAGTAACTCATCTAACCTTTCCTAATCTAAAATTAGGCAACCTATTTAAAAAGCTCACTATTCGAGTCCAAAACTAAAAGAAAAATAAATAAATAATGGACCAAACCCTAGACTAAAATCATCTAAACTCAAAATTCACATTTGAGTCCCCATAAACTCCACCAAAATATAAACCATTTGGATATCTTTAACAATAAGTTCTTCGTTTATCTTCATACTTCTCTCTCTAATCTTCTTTTTCTTCTTCTTTACAATATGAATCACTTTTCTATTGTATTTTATTAACTATTATACTTCAACATCTTAGATGTTACTTTTTTGTATTGTATTTCAATGTTTGTATTCTATTTTGTGGTTATTAACTTTATGCTAAATTTATCTATATCCTAAATTTTTTTGAAGAAAAAAAATGTATCTTCAACGTATCAGTATCCTCGTTTTTTAGAAATATATATATTAAAAAAAATATATAAAAAATTATACATCTTTAGACGTATCCGTATTTTGATTTTTTAGAAATTGATGAATTACCGTATCCGATTGTATCCGTATTTTGATTTTTTAGAAATTGATGAATTACCGTATTCGATTGTATCCGTATCGTATAACCGTATATATGTTTGTGCTTCGTAATACTTGACTTTAATGATCAATTATTAAAAAATCCAATAAAAGATGTGAAATCCCTCGATCTCTCTTTTTCATCTTCTTCCTCGAGACCGCCACGCGTTCCACAACCGCTGCTGCCTTTTCCGTTCAGCACCGCCCCTCGCTCCGATCACGCCGTCGCCATCCCTGTTCAACGCTTACGTCACCTGCGCGCTGTGCACGAGAAGGCCCACGTAATTCTTGAGTCGTCTGCAACCCCAACTCCGCGCCGGTCACGGTCCAGCCTGAATCACATCACCGTGCTATTAACTGCCGCCGCCGCCTTTGGTTGAGGCCAATCGCACGCCGCCCCTCCTCCACTTGGGGTCAGTGTAATTTTTGAATCTTTCTGTTTCAATTGAAAGTCCTTCCGGATCAGTTCTAACCATTGAGAACCTTTCTGTTTAGTGCCAGGACTGATTCAAATTTGGTTAAATCATTTTAGAAGCAGTGTTGGTTAAGGATCTGTTTGGCTAATCCCTAAACGCTTCTGGGGTAATTTTACAATAAACTCTATGACCTCTAAATCACCTTAGGCAAAGGTTTACATCACTAAAGGCTTCTAATTTCTGTTTAATTTATATGGATTCTTTAGATTCGGGGTTATAAGTTGTTCTAAGACAAGCTAATTCATTGGACATTTTCATGTTGTATGAGTTATTGAGTGCCTGGATTATGTGCTTGGAATAATGAATAAACTGTTGAACATTCTGAATTGTGTGTTTAGAATGTCGAGTGAAGTAGTGAATGTTTTGACTATGTGGCATGGATGTTGAATGAACTGGATGTTTTTTCTAGGTGGCGTGAATATGGTTTGAATGACTTGATATACACATGTAGATGAGACCTTAGTCTGGATTGTTAGGATACATGGAAAATGTTTGATTATAGGAATTCATGCATAGTTATATTTGAAGCATGTTTATGAAAAGTGGCAAACATCTATCGATCATGTGGATATACTATGATTGAGGACCTATGTGAGCGGAGTTTGGCTTCACAGGCTGCGTGCCAGCTACCATCGGTTGAAGTTGAGTTCCACTTAACGCCCACCACCCACTGGAGAGTTTGTAACCTAATGTATATTATTTAGACTGAGGTGCCTTGTTGGATGAGACTTGGCTCCACTAACTGAGTGCCAACTACCATTAGATAGAGTAGAGATCCCTAGGATTCTTGCTTGCACCAGTGAGTTGGTATGGTTTAATGAGATGGTGTATCTGCTTTGACTAGTTGGAAAAATTTTGACTAAATTTTGGATCCTTCCTATTTATTCACTAGGTGCATCTCGTACTTGTGCATGCATGTCTAACCTTAGTGGGTTTCTTGCACACCTTGACCAATCTCACGGGACAATTGGCCTGATCATACACCATTTGAGTGCCAAGGAAACTCATATAACATCAAATCCTAGGTAGGTGGCCACCATGATTTGAACCCATTCCTCTAAGTCATTTATTATACTCATGATTCTTATTGACCACTAGACCAACCTATGAGGATTCATCAGTGGGGTTACATATTGAGTATTTTTAATACTCATTCCTTCGGAAGGTATGTTTTAAGGTAATGGAAAAAGCATAGGAGGCACACTATGGGTTGCTAAGTGTGCCAGGGAGATTGTGTCAGCATAATTTTCTATTTTTGTTGGAAATTTTGCATTCTTTTTGTTAGTTAGGCCTTTATCAGGATGTTGTTTGTTTCCAGTTTTTTGATAATCTTAAACCCTAATGTTATTTCATCTCTGTTTTATTTGGGATCCCAACAAAAGGGTACTCTATTTCGTGTTGAGATTGTTCTAAGGAATTTTCCTTGTTTCAGGGAACAAAGTTATTTTCTTTGCACTTTGGTTAGAGGATTTAGGAAGTTGGGTCATTGCATAATCTATCCTTAAAGAGCATTGGTGTTTAATATGGAAGCATTTTTATATGAATTATTCATCAATCAGTTGCTTTTAAATTTTCACAGGAACGGTGAGAAGACAGTAAAAATGAGCAAATATGGCCTGCAGCTTAGGGTTAAGCCATCACAGCAGAAGCAGCCTACAAGACCACCCCTTCCTGCTCCTCTTGGATTTCAAGATGATGATGATGATGATGTTGAGAGAGAGATATCCCGTCAAGCTTCCAAGAATAAGGCACTTAAGGATGTAAGTTAGCTTGTTTGCGACTAATTTTTCTTGTGTTGGTACCTTTTTCTTTACTAGTGGCAATTTGTTCAGCAAAGATAATGTCATTAACAAGAAATCTCAGGGTTGTATATTAGACTTATTTTATTTTTTCCCCTCGAAAAATCAAATTAGATTGAGGACCAACACAGGAAAGCACTAGAGGAGGATCCATCTGTTTTTGACTATGATGGAGTCTATGATCAAATGAAAGAAAAGGCTGTTCAACCTCGAGCATATGATCGTGAAGAGCGAAAGGTATGTTCATAATTTGATCCAGAAACTTGCTTGGTTCCTTTGTTACTATTTCAGATTTCTTCTAGAAACTTGCTTGGTTCCTTTGTTACCTTTTCAGATTTCTTCACAAATTTTGTACTTTCAAAAGGGTTCTAGGCTTTTGGCAGTTGCAGCTGTGAGCTCTATGATTTTGACCAATGGTTGGGTCTTGGTATTATAATTTTTTATGGCTGTGTTTGAGATTAGAAGTTGTTAAATGGTTCAATAATCAAATTCTTGGAAACATGCCTAGAAAAACAAGAAAAATACGACTAGATATATTATTGTACGAATTAGAAGTACTATGTTCCTTTTTGCAGTTCATCTGGAGTGCTAGACTTCAGTTTTTCTTTTTTTTTTTTTTAAATAGCAACAAACTTTTCATTGATATAATGAAAAGAGACTAATGCTCAAAGTACAATGAGTCAAATAGATGGATAGACATAGAAAACAAAGAGAACAGAGGGTCAGTAGGCGCATTGGACTATCTTAACTAGGTTGACACAACCTTAGCGCCCTCCTCATATCCCAATACAAAATACATCGAAAATCACACTTTACTTCTCATAGTGCATTACATCAAAAGGACTTAAATACACAATTAAGCTGAATATATGAAAGCATTCTAGTTAAGACATATATCTTGAATGAAGTAATCAACGAAGAACTTGGATTGTGAACACCATGAGGAAGCAAGAAGACTACTGAACCAAACCGACCCGACCAATCAATGGCTTTGTCCTGAAAGACTCACCGATTGTGTTAACCAAATTTCTGACAGTACTGGCTTAATTGCATTTGACCATAAGACTTGAGCCTTTGATGATAGTGAATGACGCACAGAAGTTGAGAGACATCATCTCGAAATGAAGGTCCAAACACCCAGAACACATTGAAGTATGAAAAGAGCTTCCACCAACATTTAGGAGAGAAGGGGCAAACAAAAAATAGATGTCGTAAATCTTCACCACTGGCTAAACAAAGTGGACAGATGATTGAGGATAAATAATGAATTTGGAGCTTATGTTGAAGAGTTGCCTAGCAGTTGAGTGATCCAAACAACATAACACATACCAAAATGTTAACTCGCATGGGGTTCTTGGATTTCTATAATGCTTTAAATAAGACTTTATCTGGGGGATGGTGCAATCAAATGCTTTGATAAAGACACAACAGAGAATTTCCCGGAGGAATCCAAGGACCAAATTCTAGAATCGGGGGAATGAGACAATCTTTTACCTTCCAAACTGCCCAACAGTAGCTGAAACTCTGAAATTTCCTCTTCTTTTAGTGGCCACCGAAATGATAAATTCTAAGAGGAAGTTGTCGGGTCCCAATGATCATTTATAGTTCCCTTTGGTGTTTAAGCAGTGTGGTAAAGAAGAGGGAAGGCCAAATTAAAACGTATTTCCAAACACCATGGGTCACTCCAAATGAATATATTCCTCCCATTTCCCAGTTTGAATCCCGCGAATGGTTCAAATTTACTCCAAATCTTGGATATACTAATCCATGGACTATGTAAGCTCAAGCCAAATTTTCCGGGAAGTTTGCCAATGGTGAGGATCAATACCATGAATACTTTTCACTATTTTGCACCAAAGAGTGTCAGGTTCTTTAAAAAATCTCCATCCCCATTTGAATAACAACGCTAAATTTCTGTTTTTCAGATTGCCAACACCTAGACCTCCATCTTGCAGCATTTTTTAGGCTATTTCCCGTCTTACTAGGTGCTTCATTTTGCTTCCTTGCTGACTTTCGCAAAAAAAGTTGCACATTATTTTTTCCAATTCTACTATAACCAAACTAGGCATTTGAAATATAGACATGCAGTAGGTTGGTAGATTCGCCAAGACTGCATTACAAAGAGTTAACCTGCCACCTCTAGATAGGTTATACCTCTTCCAATGGTTGAGCTTCAAATGTACTCGATCAATTATAGGCTGCCAAAAGGAGAACTTTTTTGGGTATCCACCTAAAGGCAGCCCCCAAATAAGTGAAAGGAAAATTTCCAGCCTTGCAATTAAATCGGGAAGCTGTGGGAACCAAAGTGTCCTCATCAATGTTGACCCCATATAAAGTGGATTTCTCCCAATTAACCTTTTGTTTGGAGCACCACTCAAAAAAACCAACTGTTTGTACAAGATTTTCCAACGTAACATCATCATACTTACAAAACAAAAGGGTGTTGTCTGCAAATTGCAAGATGGAGAGATGAACTTTTTCCTTCCCTACCAAGAACCCTTCAAATAACCCATTCTCATGTATTTGATGAATAAGATTGCTTAGAACTTCACCAATGATGAGAAATAAAAAAGGTGAGAGTGGATAACCTTGTCGAATTCCTCTTGATGCAAGAATACGTCCTCTAGGTCTTCCATTGTTATAGACTAAAAATTCTGGATTGTGAATGCATCCATTAATCCACTCAACCCATTTTAGATGATAACCCATGAAATTAAGGACACTTTCTAGGAAATTCCAATTTACTCTACAAAAGCTTTTTCCATATCTAGTTTGAGTATCTATCCGTTCCTTTTCTTTGCACGATAATTTTCCACTGCTTCATTAGCAATCAACACCGGATATTGGATTTGTCTTTCCCCAGTGAAGGTGCTTTGAGTGTTGGAAATTAATGATGGCATTTACCTTCTCCAACCTCTCGACATGGACTTCAGTAATTATTTTGTAGGAAGAGGTGGTGAGGCTCATTGGTCTAAAATCTTTGACATATAAAGAGTCCTCCTTTGGAATAAGGAAAATAAAATTCTCCTTGATACAAGCGTTTCACTTCCCATTTTGGTGAAATTCATGGAACATTTTCTGGAAAATGTCTTGGAAGCTAGACCAAAATTCCAAGAAATATCCCACTTTAAAGCCATCGGGTTCAGGAGCTTTATTAAAATAAAGAGTTTTATAGCTTGCTGTATTTCCTCTCTTCGAAATGTTGCTATTAAGGAGGAGTTTTGTAGGGCTGAAACTTGCCTCCGAATGATGCTTGTGGGGATGGATCTTGGATCTAGGTGCTGAGATTCTTTTGTATAAAGAGGAGAAATAATTCAATGTTTCCTCCTCAATTGCACGAAATGAGTGAATGGAGGTTCCATCACTAGAATACAATTCTGTTATCAAGCTCCTTCTCTTCTTTGCTGAAAGATATCTATGAAAAAAGTAGTAGTCTCATCCCCCAATTTTAACCAGTTCAGTTTACTTTTCTGGATGAAATTCCTTTCTTCCAGAGAATACAGATTCAGAGAACACAACTATCCTCCAAGAAATCCGGATTAATTGAGTGATTAACCAGAACATCGGCCAAACATTTGTTTTTTTGAGTTTGGGAAGGTGAGGAGGAAGTTATGGGGCTTTCTGGATTCAAGTCCTTATCGAATTCATGCTGAATATCTTGTGCTGGCTCTTCGTCATCATGTTGTAGAACCCTCTAGAATTAAATTTGAAGATGAAGGTTGAGTAGACCGAGAATGTTGTTGAGACTTTTCAGATTCCAGGCTATCGGGATGCAAAGCTTGATCCTCCACAACTTTAGAGTTGGCTCCTTGGCAACTGTTCGTTTGCTGTAAACTTTGGGATAAATGTGTCGGCACTTCTACAGTAACGTGCGTTTTATTATTGGTTAACCTGTTCTTTGAGAAAAGAGAATGTTTACCATTTAATTCTTTAGAAACCGGCTCTTGTGCTTTTTTGATGTATGAAATGATTTCCCCCGGTTCCAATGGCCCTTCATTTGAAATTTCCTCGTCAACGGCTGGAATTGAAATCATTTTTCCTATGAGAGAATCAACTTCGAAACCCTCATCAACCATTATTTCTCTGATCCGTGGAATATCCAGTGAATTTGAGAAGTCTGATGCCAAGAAATTTCATTTGTTAGGTAGATAATTCATCTGGAAGTTCAAATCTTCCTTGTGTTCAAAATGGATAAAATTTTTTCCCAAACTCGCATCCTCAATGGGTAATTAAGCTGGAATAAAACCACATAAAATTCCTTTCGACTTTAATTGCTGCAGAAGAACAGTCAAGTAAGTTCAAAGTTTGTGTTGATATTTCAAGAAGTCCTCCCAAGTAATGACCGATGGCTTCAAAAACCTATTTCTTCCAAAAAGTCAGTGGCAGATTCGTGATAGAAACCCAACCACCCTAACTATTGATGACTTTTGGAAGGGAATGCATCTCCTTTGACCATGGCTCCCCTTCAAGATGAAATTTACCAATTGCAAATTCAGAATCAATAAGCTTATTGCATTTAGTTAAGTATTTGTCATCAAAGTATGGATTGATTGCAACCACTGGCAGATTTAGTATAGGCCCAAACCCTTCCTCAACTTTATGCTCTTTATATGATATATATATATATATAATTGACATAGTATCAATACGATTAGCAAGCCCAGTGGTAAATCTAGCTTTCAGTTCCCTCCAGACCCAGGTTTAAGCCCCACTCTTTACATTTGTTTTTCAGATTTTCCTTCCTTAATAGCCCTTCGATTTTTGGAAAACAAAACAATAATTACACACTAATCTCCACCAAATACAGCTGGAAATTAAGAAGGAATTCATCTACATGACTATTCAACTTCATTTTTAATGTTTTTTTGTTTATTTTTATAAAGCTTCAACTTCAATAAATCTTTAGCTTTTTAATTTCTTCTTCAACTTCTTGTCGCCTTATTGCCTTCTTCAACTTCTTCTCCTAGTTTGTGACATAAGTTTTTTTTTTTCAAAAAAAAAATATTTTTCTTCTTTTTAAGTTTGTTATTTTATTTTTATGCATTTGGTTTTAATATTTCAAATCATTATTATTTTTTGTTTTAGTTTTCTTAAATTTCTTCTTCAACTTCTTCTTGGCTTCTTTTTCAACTTCTTCTCCCGGTTTGTGAGGTAAATTTTGTAATTTATTTTTCTTCTTCTTTTTAAGTTTGCTATTTTATTTATAATTATATGCATTTGGTTTTCATATTTCAAATGATTCTTATTTTTTGTTTTAGTTTCTTTATTTTATATTTATTTTTATTAATTTTTTGAAATAATTTATGGATCTTAAGTAAACATCTTAAGCGTTGCTTGTTGGGTTGTTTAAGTTATGATATTGTTGTTAAACATCTTAACCATTGCTTGTTGGGTTGTTTAAGTTATAATATTGTTGTTATGTTGTTAATTTCTTCTTGATTTATAGTCGTTACAATGTTATTGTAGATTTAATTTGGAATCTAAATGAAGAAATTCTGATGTACAATTGTGATTTATAAATTTTTAAAACTACTCACTTATAAATTATTTTTACTGAATTATAAAGCCCCCTCCAGTCAACAAAAATTCTGGATCCGCTACTAATTGCAATAGAGGCTGGAAAGAAATCTTCAAGAGTAGTCTTAATGTCAGCCCAAGAATAATACCCCATCAATCTTGTTATTACTAACATGGAATCAAAATCCAAATTCAGCATATCACTCTCTTTTTTGACCCAAAATGACGAGATTGGAGGGATGACTTTGTTGGAGTTCACAGTATCTGGTCATACCTGGATATTCTTGGCAGCTTCATGTTTGCTTTGGATATTACAGCATCAGCATACGATTTTGGAAGTTCCTGATCCGTGAACTCTTCCTTATTAATCTGAAGAATTTGAGGATGGGAACAGAATTTCAGACTCTCAGTTCAGACATTGAAACTCAAAATGTCTTCTGGAAAACTGATTAGAACTTTATTTATTTACAATGCTGGGGTCGTTGAGGCAACGGCTTGATTTATAATAAATAGACACAACATCTTTGAATCCTTCTAGATTTGAACTAGGTCATATGATTCAACTAGAATTAGGAATTGAAGAAACCAGTGAGCTTTCACCTAACTTTTTTCTCACTGTATCTAACAAAGAGAAAAAAGATCATCCTAGAACTTAATGAAACATAATAATGATATATTAAATGAAACTTAATATGTATATAATTACAATATCACCCTATTCTAATGTTGCCACTCTGGTGAAAACACTTATTGGCTCCCTGCCTTACTATTGCAGCCAAAATATATTCAGAATTTGATGAAAAAGGCACAAGAGAGAGAGAGGGAGCAGGAGATTATATATGAAAGAAAACTAGCCAAGGAGAGAAGCAAAGATGATCATCTGTATGCTGGTAAGGACAAATTTGTCACTAGTGCCTACAAAAAGAAACTTGCAGAACAAGCAAAATGGATGGAGGAAGAGCGTCTCCGACAACTTCGGGAGGAGAAAGAGGATGTATGTATAATTTTTTCACATTGTGTCTTTTTCTTTTCATTTTATAATTTTATAAATGCTTATTATTTGTGAAATTCCTTGCAGTATAGTGATAGAATGAGCAAAGTAAGTTTTAATATATTATTATTATTTTAATATATATATATATATATATATATATATATTATTAGTTTTTAATATATATTATTAGAAGTGTGAATTCTTTTATATATATATATATATGTATGTATGTATGTATTATGGGAAACCAACCTTTTATTGAGAAAAATTGAAAGGAAGTCCTGCTCCTGTTAAAGAAAGGCATCTTTGAAGTTTTATGGACGACTAAGATTCCAAAGAAAATCAAGTTTTTTTCTTTTTCTTGGCAAGTTTTTCTTGAGCGTGTGAACACGACGTATAGGCTTTTGAGAAAGATGCGTTCGGTAAGGGGCCGTTGGTGTTGTATCCTTTGTTGGAAGGCAGAGGAAGACTTGGATCACTTTCCTTGGGAGTGTCAGTATGCCAGATTTGTATGGAGTGACTTCTTTTAGGAGTTTGATTTTGCCTTGCTTGTTAGACAAATGTTCATTTTGATGATTGGGGAGTTCCTCTCCCATTTGCCTTTCAAAGAGAGGCTGTTTTCTTTGGCTTACTGGGGGTCACGTTAATGTGGGACCTTTGGGGGGAGGGGAGAACAAAATATTTTGTGGTGTTGAGAGAGACCCTAGTGAGGTTTCATGTTTCTCCTTGGGCTTCGGGATCGAAGATTTTTTGTAATTTTTCCCTAGCCAATATTTTACTTAGTTGGAAGCCCTTTCTCTAGGGTGTTTTTGTGGGCTTGGTTCTTTTTTTATGCCCTTGTATTCTTTCATTGTTTTTTTTCCTTAATGAAAGCCGTTGTTTCTATTAAAAAAAAAAAAAAGGATTGGGACTCCAATTTTGGAAAAAAGACCTAAAAAATAATTACAATAAGATTTCGGGACCAAATTTCAAAGGGATACATTGAACCTAACGAAGGTCCAAATATCCCAGTGGTCCCTCACAATTCTAAACTTTTATCTCCCATAAACTCCAAAAAGCAAACACACCGGCTTGCCACAAAAACCTCCCATTCTAATGAAAAGACGGAGGAAATTTTCGATGATCTCCCAGAGGTCTCTTTTATAGGTTTGAAATCCTTAGCCTTGCCTGCCCTCTCCTTTGGGATGAAGCAAACTATTTCAGTTATGGAATTATTAAGGTTACCTTTGGCAAAGAACCTTCCTTAATTTCTGCCCATGCAAAGTCCTCCTTAATTTCCTCCCAATTATCTTGAAAGATAGCTCTAAAGAAACAATCATGCCCTGGGGCTTTGTTTCTCTTACAGTCAGAAAGAACTTTCTTGATTTCATCTACGGTAAAAGGGGGAATTCAACTCAGCCTGCTCACTTGCAAAAATGGGGGCAATCAAGGCTATCCATGGATGGTTTATGGTTCACCTCTGGGGCATGAAAGATTCGAGAAGAAAGATAATATATCTTCTTTTGTTTCCTTATCCCCTTTAACCAACTCCCCCTATCCTTCTCTAAAGATCCTAGGAAGTTCTTGCTTCTTCTACCAGTCACCGTTCTATGGAAAAATGCAGAAATACAATCACTATCCTTGGCCCACCTTACTTTCACTTTTTGTCTCCAACTTATGGTCTCTCTCTTTACCAACTCCACAAACTCCACTTTTAACAAGAGACTGTAAGCTTCTTGTTCCCTGCACACAGAAAAACCAACCACCACCACACAAGAAAACAGAAAGAAAAGAGAATAGTGAAGAACACAAGATCCCTTGCTCTTTATTTATCAGGTAACTTCTTCTTTGGCCTCTCAAAAACATTCCATCGTCTCCCCTTACAAACCTTCCCCAAAATACAACAACACGCACCCCAAAATGCCTCTCTACTGCTGATCTAAAAGAAGAAATACAAACAAGGACCTCAGCACCTTAGAGAGAAGGTGCTGGGCACTTTTCTCTGTACGATCCCTACCCCTTATAACGATCTCGTGGTCCCCTTCTCCTTTTCCTCCCACATTCTTTTCCCTGTCATCTTTGGTTATTAGACTATTTCCCTTTTTACCCCTCCTTTTGTAAGTGTAGATAATTTGTGGCCTTACAATACCTCTCTTCTCGAAAAGAACCTTGTCCTCAAGGTTGAATCGTGGAAACTGTTGGTTCATGGCTCGAACATCTTCCCAAGTCGCTTCATTCTCCGACATTCCCTTCCATTTGACCAGCCACTCATTTGTTGCAAGATCGCCATTCCATCTCACTCCAAGAACAGTTTCTGGGGTTGTCTGCAGCTCAAACTCCTCAGTCAACATGGGAGGATGTCGTTGTATCTGATGGCCTTATCCTAGTTTCTTTTTAAGCTGGGATATATGGAACACGTTGTGTATTTCAGCTTCGGCCGGCAAGGCTAGTCTGTATGCCACTTCCCCTACTCGTTCAATTATTCTGTAAGGCCCATAGAACCTCGGTGCCAGCTTCTCACTTCTTCTCCTCGCCAATGATTTCTTTCTATAAGGCCTCAATTTCAAGTAAACTTCTCCAATTTCAAAATTCAGTTCTCTTCTATGATTATCGGCCTGCTTTTTCATTCGGTTTTGAGCTATAGTCAAGTTCTCCTTCAGGGTATTAAGAACCAAATCACGTTCGTGTAATTGTTGCTCCACTGCATTGTTAAAGGTCCTCCTATCTCCATACGTAATTAGAGGTGGTGGAGGTCTACTGTAGACGGCCTGATAGGGGGTTGTCTTGATCGAGACATGGAAGGTTGTATTGTACCACAATTCAGCCCACGCTATCCATTTGTTCCATTTCCTTGGCTGTTCGTTTCAAAAATAGCGTAAATAGGTCTCTAAACAACGGTTCACCCTCTCTGTTTGTCCGTCCGTTTGAGGATGGAATGATGTACTCCTTTTCAATTTAGTCCCATTAGTCGTAAACATCTCCTTCCAAAAGTTACTCAAGAAGATTTTATCTCTGTCGGTCAAAATGGACAACGGAACTCCATGGTGTCTCACTACTTCTTGGACAAATATATCAGCTACTTGCTTGGTCAAGAAGGGATGTTTGAGAGGTGTGAAATGTGCATACTTGCTCAAGCGGTCCACTACTACCATTATGACATCGAAACCCTCGGCCTTTGGTAACCCCTCCATAAAATCCATGCTCCAATCCTCCAAAATCAAGTATGGAATAGGAAGGGGCTAGAGCAAACCTGCTAGTGTTAGAGTCTCATACTTGTTTCTTTGGCATATTTCGCACCCTTCTACATATTTCTTCACATCAGGTTTCATCCCTTGCCAATATAGTTCTCCACCCATTCTTTTGTAGGTCCTCAGGAAACTGGAATGCCCTCCTAGTACTGAGTCATGGAATGTATGCAGTAGTGAGGGAATTAGACTAGACCTTCGGGAGAGCACCAATCTATCCTTGTAGGTCAATCTATTGTGTTGCCATTTATACTTTGGCTTCCCCTTGGGATTGTCCTTCAGTATGGTGATGATCTTCTGGAGTTCCTCATCTTCCTCCACTTCCTTCAATACCACTTCAATATCTATGATAGTTGGAGCTGATAAAACACTCAATTCCACTTGAGTCGGCACCCTTGACAAGGCATCTGCTGCTTTGTTTTGTAACCCTGCTTGGTATAAGATCTCAAAGTCGTATCCAAGCAGCTTGGTTAGCCACCGTTGGAATTGGGGTTGCACTTCTCATTGCTCTATCAAGAACTTTAACGCCTTTTGGTCTGAAATCACTGTGAATTTGCTTCCCAACAAGTAATGTCTCCATTTCTGTACTGCTAGGACAACTGCCATTAGCTCTTTCTCATAGATGGACTTGCCTTGGGCTCTAGTTGAAAGTTTTTGACTGAAATAGGCTATAGGCTTCGAATCTTGTGATAAGACAACCCCTAAACCCGTTCTTGATGCGTCTGTTTCTATCACAAAGCTTTTGGAGAAGTCCAGGAGAGCTAGGATCGGGGCTGTCACCATGGCTTGCTTCAAATTTTTAAAAGCTTGACTGGCTTCTTCATCCCATTTGAACGAGTTCTTCTGAAGCAGTTTGGTAAGTGGAGCTGCGATGTTCCCATACCCCTGAACAAATCGCCTATAGTACCCTGTAAGCCCCAAAAATCCCTTTAATTCAGAAACATTTTGTGGTTTTGGCCACTCCTTCATGACTTTGATCTTCCCATCATCAACTTCTACTCCTGCAGTTGATATCCAGTGGCCCAAGTATTGGACCCTAGTTTGGCAAAAAGTACATTTCTTTTGATTTGCAAACAACTTATGGTCTCTGAGTACATTGAACACCACTCCCAAGTGTCTCATGTGTTGAGATGTCAAGGCTGTACACCAATATATCGTCAAAGAAAACAAGTACAATTTTACGAAGGAACGATTGAAAAACCTGGTTCATTAAGGACTGGAAGGTGGCTGGTGCATTTGTGAGTCCAAACGGCATAACAAGGAATTCATAGTGATCTTCATAAGTCCTGAAGGCTGTCTTCTCGATGTCCTTCTCATTCATTCTGATCTGATGGTACCCGACCTCAAATCCAACTTGGAATAGATCATCGACCCATGTAGTCCATCTAACAGCTCCTCAATTACCGGTATAGGGAACTTGTCGGCCACCGTTGCTTGATTTAGTTTCCGATAATCAACATAGAATCTCCGTTCACCATTTTTCTTCTTCACTAACAGGACAGGACTGGAGTATGGGCTGTGGCTCGGGCGAATAATTCCGGCCTTGAGCATTTCTTCCACCAACTTCTCAATCTCTTCTTTTTGGTTGTGGCCGTACTTGTATGGCCTCACATTGATTGGCTTTTGGTCAGCACTCATCAAAATGCGATG
This sequence comes from Benincasa hispida, assembly GCF_027475165.1. NCBI lineage: Eukaryota > Viridiplantae > Streptophyta > Magnoliopsida > Cucurbitales > Cucurbitaceae > Benincasa > Benincasa hispida. The sequence continues at coordinate 339,276 of NC_143485.1, read as the reverse complement.
GTCCACGGCTCTCTTAGGGGGAAGTGTTGTTAACTCTTCAAATATATCCATATTCTGCTCGAGCAGGGCTCGGATCATGACTGGAAGTTCCCCGGACTCTTCGACTTCTTCCTTTTCCTCATTCCTTTCTTCACTATCGCATTCACAGTTCTGAAATTCCACTAGGAATCCCTGGTCTTCCTCCTCCCAAGATCTTGTGAACACTTTGAATGAGACTTCTGCTTTGGTTAGAGACGGATCGCCCTTCAATATGACCTACGAATCCCCTGCCAAAAACGACATGGTCAGTGATGGCCAATGGACTCCCATAAAACCAGTTGTGCATAACTAGGGCATCCCTAACACCATGTCCATCTGCCCCAAATTGATTGCCAAGAAATCGGCCTTAACATTCAAGTTGGGTAGCTTCAGTTCAGCTGCCTTGCATACTCCCTCCCTTCTTATAGCCGCTCCATTTTCGATCACCACTGAGAAACTCTTCTTATTTATTCGTAATTCCAGCTCATCCACTAACCTTTGATGCACGAAATTGTGTGTTGCTCCACAGTCGATCAGCACCACAACTTCTTTCCCCCTCATCTTCCCTTTCAGCTTCATCGCACCTCGGGCGGATAGGCCATACATTGATCTCAAGGCTATTTCGGCGGTTTCCTCTGTTTCCAGCTCTTCTTCTTCCCGTAGTTTTTCCCCTTCTTCCTCTGCTCCGGTTGTCTCTTCTCTTTCATTGGTGATAAACAGCATCAACTCTCGATTTTCCTTCGTCTTGCATCGATGTCCTGGTCCATATTTCTCATTACACTGGAAGCAAAGTCCCTTGTCCAGCCGTTCTCCGAACTCACTATCGGAGAGGCGTTTCATGGGTGGCTCCTTCTTCATGAAGTTGTTTTTCACACGCAAAGTGATCCGTTTGGTCCCTTGCACATCCAAGGCTTTCCCCGCTCTTCATCGTAAGACTCTCCTTCACGTGGGCTTCTTTTTTGCCAGGCCCGACTACCCCCAGATCCGCTTAGGCCAACTTCAGGGCCACATTGCGATCGCTCACCAGCTGGGCTTCGTGCATACATTCCTCTAGCGTAATCGGCTTTCTACTAATGACTTTGGCCCTCAACGTTGGTTCCAGCCCATTTATGAAGGCATCTTTGAGAACTTCTTCGGATCGGGTAGAGGTGCCGAATAGGTAACAAACTTCTTCACGTAGTCTGAATATGAACTGTTTGCTTTATTCTCAGCAACCTCGTGCCTAAACTTCCTTCTCCGGTAGGTCTGTAGTATTTGAACATTCTTCTTTTCAGCTCCTCCCAAGTGTTGATGGGTCTTCGGTTGTGGCTCCATCGGAACCAGTCGACTTCCTCCGGCCCAAAACTAATAACCGCGACCTTCACCTTCTTCTGATCGAATAATTCATGGATTTCGAAGTAGTGCTCTGCCCTGTACACCCACGATCCCGGGTTCTCTCTAGTGAAAACAAGTATTTCTAACCTTTTGTATTTGCTCTTATTGGATCTCCCTCCTTCATTGTTGGGGGTTGAATCGGCTTCATCTACTTTTCCCTTCATTTTCATCCTTCGACCATCAGATGCGCCTGACTCTTTGGCTTTCCCAGCTGCATTACTCTCCCTCATCTCTTCTGTCAGCTTCTCTATATTTTTGCAAAGCCCCAACAGCATTTCCTTCATTTCGGAGACTTCTCTCTCATTCTTTTCCATCCTTTCTTTGATTTGTTTATGAGTCATCGCACGCGTACGCCCCAGGATGAAACGGCTCTGATACCACTTGTAAGCTTCTTGTTCTCTGCACATGGAAAAACCAACAACCACCAGATAAGAAAACAGAAAAAAAAGAGAATAGTGAAGAACACAAGATCCCTTGCTCTTTATTTATCAGTTTACTTCTTCTTTGGCCTCTCAAAAACATTCCATCGTCTCCCCTTACAAACCTTCCCCAAAATACACCAACACTCACCCCAAAATGCCTCTCTACTCCTGATCTAAAAGAAGAAATACAAACAAGGACCTCCCCTGCACCTTAGAGAGAGCTGGGCACTTCTCTCCTCACCAAAGCCTACTCAGCTTTCAGCTAATTCTTTTCCTGCCATCTCTGTACGATCCCTGCCCCTTATAACGATCTCGTGGTCCCTTTCTCCTTTTCCTCCCACATTCTTTTCTCTGTCATCTTTGGTTATTAGACCATTTCCCTTTTTACCCCTCCTTTTGTAAGTGTAGATAATTTGTGGCCTTACAGAGACACTCTTGAGAATCTCATCCAAGCGGCCCTCTTCTCCAAAATCATCGATAACAATAATCGTACCCACCACCTCTTACTTTTTTATCCTTATATCTTCAAAGGTTTCTCAATTTCAGGATTTTTAACACCTGTTAAGAGCCTTCAACTTTTCTATAAACTCGTACCCCTCCCAGTTACCAGGAGTCTCCACATTCCACCTTGAGGGGAAGGACGGTTGGTCCAAGTTCTCGAATCTGAAGGGGCAATACCCCAAATGGCCAAACCCCAATTTTGAAAATCGAGAAAAGAGATAAAAGGCCACAATGATCTGAAGTAATCCTAGCCTCCTAGGATCCAACACTGGTTTCACACTCACATAGACATCCATGAGTTCCCTGATTTTTGTAATTGTTCGCTAGGTCACATTTTGTTAGATTGAAGACCCTTTCTCCAGGGTGCTCCCTTATGTGGGCTTTGTTTATTTATTTATTGTTGTATGCCCGTGTTCTTTCATTTTTGTATGTTTTCTTTCTCTTTTTGTATGTCATCTTGGTCATGGTCTTTGTTTGGTACTGTATGTACCATCTGACCCCTAGGCTATGGCTTATACACACCGATCGGGAATAGTACCACAGTTGCATTGCATCCCGGCTGTGAATATCCTTGTCACTTCAACCATATTTTTTCTTGTACGCCTAAATAAGCACAATCCAACTGGTTGATTTGGACATCTTTCTCCAATTAGAAAGTAAAACCAGGTTATTTTACTGGTTTTGCAACCATGCATGATAAAAATTATTTTATTGCAAGTTTGTAGAAGCTAGTGGTATGCCTGAGGTTTTCTTCAAGTGTCCGACTATGTTTTATAAGAAATAAGGATTGGGCCATGAAACGAAAGGTGCATTCAGAAGTGGCTTTGGGTCCAAGTAACCAAAACATGACTCAACTTTTAGGAGTTGGGATTTTTGACCTATAAGACTCACTACCAGCCTCTATATGTTGAATTTCTGATGTCCCTGTCCCCATTTTTAGTCTGTTTTAGACTAAAGGAATTCTGAAAATTGAAGGACGTTTGTGAAGAATAGATGAATTGACTAAATTCTAATAGAAAATGTAGTTGTGTACCAGGAAAGGATGTTAAAAAAGAGGCCTATAACTATGTTGACTGACATTGTATAGGGGCTTATGTCGCTACCTCTGAACAAACCTTATTTACAGTTTCTCGTGGAACTGTAAATATTTTATTTATTTATTACTATTTGCTCGTGCTTGCTGCTGCTGTGTCGGTGTCGGTGTGTTTTTTTTTTTTGGGGATGTCTCCATTAGCTTCTATTTTTGTTATCTTTAGTTACTTTATGCTTCCATTGATGTGTGTTTTTCATCAACAGCCAATTAGCTGATTGTTCTTTCTGTACTCATTTGAAGGTTACTAAGAAGAGCGACATTACCGACTTTTACTTCAACCTTCAAAAGAATATTGCCTACGGTGCCAGGAATGCAATTGAGCCAAGGGAACCTCCAAATAAGCTTCTATCAGAGAAGCAAGAGAAGCAGACTGAAGTTCATATATCGGAGAAGCATGAAGAGGGTGCTAATGCCGATACCTTTAATGACCATCAGTCTTTGAAATATTCCAACTTACCTTCCCAGTCAGCTAAGACAAGAGAAGAACATCCTCGTCTTGAAGAACACCTTTCAGTTTCAAACAAAACAACACCATCTGATGTACGAGGTAATAGCCCCCGTACAATATGCAATAAAACTCCAGTTGAGGAACAACCCAAGCATGAGCAAGGTGAACAACAACCAAAGCGTGATCACCATAAAAGAAATGAAGATGCTGTTGCTGCTGCAAAAGAGCGCTTTTTGGCTCGGAAAAGAGCAAAGGAGGCATGAAATACTTGTTGAGCTAGATTAAACTAAGGACTAATATGTAAATGTCATTGTTGTATGGAGGACATTTGATAATTATGTTCTAATGGTCAAATTAGTCTTCGAGCTTTGGCTGTAACATCACATTTTTGTTTTACGGTTCATGTAAGACTACAGATGAAACCCGAAGAAGTAGCTGCTTGAACTTGCAGCGTCTTCGTCTGAAGCAAGTAAAGTTCTCCTTATATAGGGACAAATATCAAGTTATGATTTGTGAAGTGCATAGACGTGTATATAGGTAGACTCCTTTTTTTAGTCACGTTGTGAGAGTTGCACAGATGCATGAACCTCCAAACATGTTTTATTCTTTCATTAAATGGACCTTTGCTTGTGGGCAGATGGAATGTCATTATTAAACACCTGAATTTTAGAAGGATTTTTTTTTTTTTTTTTTTTTTTTTTTTTTTTTTTTTTAATATTAATATTAATATCAATATCAATATTAGTTTGACAATGAAGTTTTTTAGAAGTTAGAGATTGGACATAACGCCGTAGCACGTCAGATTCATAAAGTAGGGAGCAATTTAAAGCCGATCTTTCAACCTTTATTATCTATCCGCGTATGGAAAATGATTAAAAAATTTGTACCAAGGAAAATTAGCCATGAGTTTGAAATCAAAGGATTTTCGCGTTCTACTCATCGAATGCTAGGTAAAATTACCACTTTTAATCTCAAGTATACGCTTCTTCCTTTTTCTATTCTTCTCCGGTCTATAACTTCTTCCATCAATGCTTTTTCTTCTTCAATCGATTTTTCTTCAATCGATTTCTCAATTTTTCTTTGGCTTAATTTGCAATTTTGTTTTCTGAGGAATAAGAAGAGCCTGTGAGAAGCAAGAGCAAGAAGATTTCTAACCATAAAAAAGCAAATTGAGAAGGATAGGAGCGAGAAGTGAGAGCAAGAGATCCAAATCTTGACTTGTGTATTCTTAGGTCAAAGTAGTAATTTCATATGACAATGATGCAAGCAAAAAACAATTTTTAAATCTTTGGCTAATTTTCTTTGGGGTCCAATTCACGTAATTAATCCAATTCACATAGTTAATATTTGAATCATATTCGAATATTTATTTTCACTCAAATAAACTTTATATTATGTATCAAATACATTATATTAATTATATCACATATAATTAAGTTAAATTAATTATATCACATATAATCAATTTTCTCAATTAATTTGAACAACTCAAATTAATCCAAAATTGATTCTCATAAATCCCTGTTGAGCTATAGAGATGATCTTATGGACTTGTAGATTGAAGCTTCAATAGTACTTGAACAATTAATTAAACACCTATTAAACTATTCAACTCGACCACTCCACTAGAGACCGACAACTGCATTCTTTGCGCTACAGATATATTTCTGTGTCTATTGGATATTACCAATCAACAACGCGATAACCCTTCACAAATTACTCGTAAGTACAACTAGGTCAAAATTATCATTTTGCCCCTATAGTTATATCTAACTTCTTAAGTACCACTAATCTCTCTAATGAACAATAAGTCATGGTCCAATTATGACCAATCCCCTCTCGAGCCAAGAGAGGGTGTGGCGCCACATTGTTCAAGCCTTGGAATCAGCTCTTAAGGGAGCAATTTATCTACTTACCTAGACGTTGGCGAAGGAGTGAATTCTGTCTTGTGTACCTGTGTTCCTAGCTTCTCAATCAAACGATTCTCCAAAATGGTGGGTTTATTGAGTCGGTGATCTAGTCACTCTCACCCATATAAATCAAAGAACCGCCTTTGTAGGTAGGAGTTCTCAACTGACCCTGGATTCAAGTCATATCACCTATGGTCATCCTGGTGAAATGTACGTCTCTATTATGAATGATGTTATATAATGAGACAAGTCATTTCGTGGTTCGATCTTATACAAACTCCTTTGTATAGAATACCCTCGCTCATATGTCTCTATATGAATGATTAGGATCAGATTATTTGTAGCACTTTACAACAATTGTAACATCTACAAAGCAGGTCGTATTTGTAGTGTCATCATGATAAGGTACCCAACCTTATCCATCTACTATAGACCATTTAGGTTATCACTTAAACATGATCCACCTATATGTCTCTACATACATGTTTCAGCTACATATGATAACCTTGGATGTTAGTTTATTGGTTTGTGGGTTAATGCTACTAAATTTTGAATAAAACATCTCATATTTTATTAAATAAATAAAATGTTTGTTTATTACAATTTCAAACTACATGACTCACGAGATTTAATGCATTAACCCCAACAATCTCTTACTTGTCCTAAAGCTAGTGGGGTGTACAATATAAAAGTCACACTAATATAAAGTACACATAAAACAATAAACTAGGGCATAATATACACCCAGTACAAAATCTCCCACTTGCCCTACACTAGATGTGGCCTGTCTCGTAGACCCATACTCTGCAAGTGACCCTCAAACACCTTAGCAGTGAGAGCCTTTGTAAACGGATCATCAATGTTATGCTCTGAAGCTATCTGCATGACGATCATGTCCCTTCGATGCACAATCTCTCGGATGAAATGATACTTCTGCTCTTTGTGCTTCCTGCGCTTATGACTCCTAGGCTCACACAACACCACTAGTATCACAATAAAGGTTGATGGGCTTAGACATGTCTGAAGCCACTTCCAAATAAATCAGAAATTTCTTAAGCCACACAGCTTTCTTAGCAGCTTCACAAGCTACTACGTACTCAGCCTCCATAGTTGAGTCAGCAATGCATCCTTACTTGGTGCTCCTCCAGACTACTACCCCTCCGTTAAGGCTGAACACTAATCCTGATGTGCATTTCCTAGAATTCTTATCAGTCTGAAAATCAAAGTCCATATATCCTGAAAGGATTAGATCCTTAGAACCATACACGAATATGTAGTCCATCATTCTCCATAGATACTTGAGGACGTTCTTAACAGCGGTCCAGTGATCAAATCCTGGATTAGACTGATATCTACTGACTATCCCCACTATATAGTAGATGTCAAGTCTAGTACATAACATCGCATACATCAGGCTACCAACAGTCGATGCATAGGGGATCCATCTCATTTTCTCAACTTCTTGAGGTGTTTTAGGACACTGTTCCTTAGACAATATAACTTCATGCCTGAAAGGGAGTAAACCTCTCTTGGAGTTCTGGATCGAAAACTTGACAAGCATCTTGTCAATATATGATGTCCGAGATAGAGCTAACATTTTTTTTTCAATCTCTAAAGATCTGAACGCCTAGAACAAATTGCACCTCTCCCAAATCTTTCATTTGGAATTGGGTCACTAGCCAATTCTTAATTTTAGTCAGTAGACCTACATCATTTCCAATGATTAGGATATCGTCTACCTACATCACTATAAAAACTACTAAACTATTGATGATTCTCTTGTAAACACTAGGCTCATCAACATTCTGATCAAAGCCATAAGATTTGATTACAGTATCAAATCTTATATTCTAAGATCGAGAAGCTTGTTTCAATCCATAAATAGACCGATTAAGCTTGAAAACCTTTTGCTTTTGACCTAGATTAGAATCCCTTAGGCTGCTCCATATAAATGGTTTCCTCAATATTTCCATTTAGAAAAGTCGTCTTAATGTCCATTTGCCAAATCTCATAGTCATAATATGAGACAATTGACAGGAGGATCTAGATAGACTTTAACATGACTACAGGTGAGAAAGTCTCCTCATAGTCAACTCCCTCAACTTAGGTATGACCCTTTGCCACAAGCCTAGCTTTAAAGGTTTGCACCTTCTCATCAGCACCCCGTTTTCTTTTGTAGATCCACTTGCAACCTATAGGTTTAACACCATCAGGTTGATCTACAAGATCCCAAACTGAATTGAAGTACATAGACTTTATTTTGAGATCCATAGCTTTGATCCACTCATCTTTGCCAACATCCTCCATTGCCTTCTTGTAAGACAATGCATCCTCAATATCTTCATCAGCTACGATAGCCAGGGTTTTTGTTAAACCCATATAATGAATAGGTGGTTCACAGCCCTCCCATTACATCGAGGCTCGCTCAACACTTGAGGTGGATTTGACCTACTAGATGATCCAACTTCAACATCTCTTGTTGAGGTATTGGGTTCTTCAACAACTCTTGTTGAAGGTTCAGTCGTTTCATTGGAAAGTTCACTCAACACAATCTTACTGCAGGGTTTATGCTCCCTTATGTGGTTCTCTTCTAAAAAGGTAGCGTTTGTGACACAAACATCTTATTATCCTTAGGATTGTAGAAGTAACTACCTATTGTTCCTTTAAGGTAACCTATAAATAGGCACAATTTTGAACGAGGTTCCAATTTTTTAGGATTTTCCTCAAGCACATGTACTGGGCAACCCCAGATCCTGAAATGGCGTAAATTACCTTTATGACTATTCCATAATTCCAAAGGTGTTTCAGTAACATTTTTGGATGGAACACAGTTCAAAATTTAAACTACAATCTGTATTACATAACCCAAAACAAGTCTTGTAGGGAAGCATAACTCATCATAGACTGAACCATGTCCAATAGAGTTCGATTTCTCCTTTCTGGTACACTATTCTTCTGAGGTGTACCAGGTGCTGAGAGTTAGGATACAATTCCATGTTCTATCCATGTTCTATCGAGTTAAATGATCGAGTAAGTGGGAGAAAAGTTTAGTCTATCGTATAGACAGTGGGTACTCAATCGTTTAGTGAACAAGGAGCAATCGTCTAGTAAACTCGTTGGTCGTTTACTCTTTTGAAAGGGCTATCGTATACCTTTCTGTTACTCGATCGATAGTATGTGATAATGATGCGATCAATAAAAAAAATGAAAACTCTTTTCATTTTATTCTTCAGTTATTAAAATTGAAATTAACCTCTCACTTACATGGTTAATGGAGAAAAGAAAATAACCCACTAAAACAATTATCTCATAATTGTTTTTATTATAAATAAATATAATAACTAATTTATCGTATTATATTTATAACCTATAGTTTTAATATCACACCATATGTAATATTTAAACCATAGTTCTTTTCTTCTTTATTTAATATAAATCATATTTATATAAATTCCTCCAAATAATGTGTCTAATACATCAAATCAATTATATCACATATAATTAAAATAATTTAATTCTATCATATATAATCAAATTCCCTCTTGTTAATCACATTTCAAACTAACCCAAAATTTGATTCTCAACTTGAATCTATTGAGCTACCATGGGGACCTTATGGACCTGTAGTATGAAGCTCCAACAATACATGAATAACTTGAAGGATCTCATATCTAAGAGTTCCATGAGCGTGTTCGGATCACTCCGATCTCACAGTGACCGAAATACAACATTATACATTCATATGAACAGTTATACAAACAAACACTAATTACCGGCATGCTATGAACAACAAAATAACAAGGGAAAGAGTTCTATAACAATTAAAGACATTCTTCACACTTTGGAACTCCAATGCAGTGGAAACCTCCAAGCGATCTATCAACACCCAGCGGCAGCGTTGACTGCAGCAGCACGAACAACCGCGAACACGAACTCCGTGGGGTGACACCACCACTAAAGAGCCCCGGGTATTCTCGGAGTGAAAACCCAAAGGATGGTCTTTGGTGAATTTGGTAGAGGAAGGAGGAAACACGAATTGTGTAGGCGATAAGCGAGTGAGAGGGAAAAAGACACTATCGCATAGCAGACTATCTATCGTTTAGGAGAATCTATATGATCGTGTAGGATTTACTGAACGATCGTTTAGGAAAAGGTACACGATTGTTTAGTAAAAACGGCACACTATACGATCGTTTAGAGAAGCTATGCGATCATGTAGGAAATAGTGTGCGATCGTTTAGGTGCGAGGTGGATGATCGTTTAGGCACGAGGCGACTATCATATAGGCTCTCGTTTCTTGAAGCGATCATTTACAATACTACCAACGCGCGCTCTTGCAAAATATCTTTGGACGATCGACTGAACGATTCAAAAATGAAAACATTTTTCATTTTAACTCATCGGTTACAATAACCGACGTTGCCCCACTAACCCACGTCCGAACGTGAATTTTGGATTAATTATCATATAATTAACCAAGTAATTAATTAATAAATATAATCATATTATATTTTTATCCTATAGTTTGATATCACATATCTACTATAGTATTTTCTCCTCTACTTGATATAAATCATATTTATATCTAATTTCCCCCAAAATAATTTATCTCATACATTTAGCCAATTATATCATATATAATTAACCAGTCCAATTATATCATATATAATCGAATTTTCTCTTATCAATTTGAACATTTCAAATTAACCCAAATACTGGTTCTCGACTTTATCCAAGCTACCCAGGGGACCTAATGGACCTGTGGCTCGAAGCTCCAACGGTTCGTGAATAGCTGACTAAACTCTCTAGCCACTGTTCGTTAACTGTCAGGCATTCCATTAAAGACCAACAACTGAACTCTTCTTACCACAGATATATTTCTGTGTCCATCGAATATAACCAATCATGAGTACGATGACCCTTCACAGATGCTCGTAAGTACAGGTGGACCAAATTACCATTTTGCCTTTGTAGTTACATCTCACTCCTTAAGTACCACTGATTCCTCTAATGAACAATACAACATAGCCCAACTATGTGTGAACACCTCTCGGGCTAAGAGAAGGTGTGTGGCCCACATCATTCAAGCCCTAGAATCAACCCTTAAGGGAGCTATCTATCTACTTACCCCTGCCTCAGGGAAGAAGTGAATTCCATCTTCTGTTGCTGAGTTCTTCCCAAATCAGACGAATCCCCAAAATGGTAGGTTTGAATCAATGACTTGGCCACTCGCACCTATACAAAGCAAAGGACCGCCCTCAATGGCAGAAGTTTCCAACTCACTCAGGATTAAGGTCATGTTACCTATGGTCATCCTAGTGAAGTGAAGTCTCCATCATGAACGGTGTTATATAACGAGACGTTAACACTTCGTTTCAGGTCTTATACAAACTTTTTATATAGGACGCCCCCGCTCGCATGTCCCCAACACAAATGATCAGAATCAGACCATCTGTGACAAGTCACAACACTTGTGACCATTCCACAAAGCGAGCCGCATCCGTAGCGTTACCAGGATAAGGTTTCCCTTCTATATTCATATACTGCAGACCATTTTTGTTATCACTCAAGACATGATCCACTTGTATGTCACCACATACATGCTTGAGTCACATACAGATAACTAGGGATTTTATGTTTATTGGTTTGTGGTAAAGCAAGTACAACAAGCAACTAAGCAAAAATACAAGATGTGAAGTAAATATCATATATTAACAACACAAGCGTTCGTACATACTATTTACAAACTACAGGACACGAGACTTTAGGGTATCAACCCAACCCCAAAAATCTCCCACTTGTTCTAAAGCAAAGTGGGGTGTACAAAAAACTTAGTACAAAATAATAAACTAGGGTATAAAAGCCCAGTACAAGAAAATCTCCCACTTGCCCTAGTCTAGCCACGGGCAATCCTATAGACCCATGCTCCGTAGGTGACTCTCAAACGTTGTAGCCATGAGAGCCTTCATAGACGGGTCAGCAACATTAAAATGGCCTAGGATAGACTGATCCGTCTCATCTCCTCAACCTCATGAGGTGTCTTAGGACACATTTTCTTAGACAAAGTGACTCCATGCCTAAACAGCAGTAGGCCCCTCCTGAAGTCCTGCATCGAGTACTTGAGCAACAACTTGTCAATGTACAATGCTTGAGACAATACTAGCATTTTGTTCTTACGATCCCAAAAGATCTATATTCCTAGAACAAACTTAGTCTCTCTTAAATCTTTCATTTGGAATTGGGTCGCTAACCAGTTTTTAACTGCAGTCAGCAGACCTACATCATTCCCAATGAGTAGGATATCGTTTACATACAACACTAAAAATACTACTGAAGCGTTGATGATCTTCTTGTAGACACAAGGTTCATCAACGTTTCGGTCAAAGCCATACGACTTGATCCATGCATCCCGGTCAACATCCTCCATTGCCTTTTTATAAGACAACGAATCCTCAACATTGCCATTTGCTACCATAGCAAAGATTTTTGTGAAATCCAGATAGCGAAGGGGTGGGTTCCTAACACTCCCACTACGTCGAGGTTCCCTCAACTCTTGAGGTGGAAATGACCTACTGGATGAACTCCCATCAACAACTCTTGCTGATGTAGCAAGCTCTTCAACAACTCTTGTTGAAGCTTCAGTAATTTTATTGGAAAGCTCACGCAACACGACTTTGCTTCGTGGACTGTGCTCTCTTATACGATTCTCCTCCAGGAAAGTAGCGTTTTTTTAAACAAACACCCTATTTTCCGTCGGATCATAAAAATAACCCCCTATTGTACCTTTGGGGTATCCTACAAAGAGGCATAACCTCGACTGTGATTCCAACTTCTTGGGATTAGCCTCAAGCATATGTGCAGGGTAACCCTAAATACGAAAGTGATGTAAACTAGCTTTACGCCCATTCCACAACTCTAGAGGTGTTCTAGCAACACTCTTGGAGGGAACACAGTTGAGTATATATACCGCAGTCTCCACTGCGAAACCCCAAAAACGAGTCCAGTAAGGAAGCGTAACTCATCATCGAGTGAATCATGTCTAACAAGGTTCTATTTCTCCTCTCCGCTACACCATTCTGTTGAGGTGTATCCCACACTGAGAGTTGGGAAAGGATTCCATGTTCTATCAAATAGTCCTGGAATACCGAGTCCAAAAACTCTCCACCTCGATCCGATCGAAGTGTTTTAATCCATCTATCTAATCCGTTTTCAACTTCAGCCTTGAACTCTTTGAACTTTTCAAAGGATCCAGACTTCCGTTGCACAAGATAAACATACCTGTACCTAAAGTAATCATCAGTAAAAATACTCATAGCCACCTCGGGCTCGCACATTCATAGGACCACAGAGGTCAGAATGTACTAACTCAAGAGGCTATTTTGCTCTATAACCTTTTCCAGTAAAATGTCGTTTAGTCATCTTACCCTCAAGGCAAGATTCGCATACTAGTAAAAAAATTTCTTCTAACTCACTTAGTACTCCATTATTCACCAACCTTAAAACGATGTTGGCGAGACATCGCAGGCAAAATCCTCCATAACCTTCCTGACTGCTGAGTTAGCAGAAATGCGGTCACTTTTGACCCAACAACAACAACTTCTCTTCCAACAGCAACAACTCTTCAATCAACAACAAGCCTACTTCGACCAGCAGTTTGATGCAGTAACGGAGCAAGTTGATAGTATTCAGTGCAGTGTTGCCACATCAAGGGAGGTGCTGATCAACATACATCGCAACACTCATACGATCAACCGCCACCAAAGACAACTTGCGAAGCACAACCATGAATACTTTAATTTTCTCACAGCATACCTTCATGGTCCATTGGTGCCCCCGTATCTCAGGCAACACTTGCTTTTTGAAGAGATATCTTTTGCATCACCGCGAAACCCTCCTCCAGACCTTCCGGCTCCTCAGCAATAATTCTGGCATTCTATATTTTCTTTTATGCGGCCATTCTATACTTTTATTCAATTCATTATTTTTCTAAGTTAACGAAATTCTTTGATTCTTTGTATAGGCAACAATTTTGCATTGCGTTAATTTTTAATTCTTTGTATACTTTGTTAATATTCAATACAAATGAGTACATATTCACTCCTTTTTTCCTGTGCCTTTCTCTTTATCATTCTTTGACAATATTCGCAATGTTCTTAATCTTTTACTTTTGTGTTATTCATTGCGCTGCCATGATGTATAATATGTTTATACTTAGAAACATTTCCCATACTTTGTAAATTTTGACTAACACTTAGTTAATTCTTAGTTTAGCAGTACCTTACCTTTTATCTTTCAAAGTTTTGCTCAAACCTTCTTTTTGAAATTTTTATTCTAAGTGTTTGTCTAGTCCATCCAAACAACGCAATGAGAGGCTGAATTGAGTACTGATCGGAATAAATTTGGGAAGAGAAGAGACAAGGCCGAGAGGTGACTCTTAGTGCAATTCTGCCAAATCCCCGCCGTGAAGCTCTATGCTTAGATCCCTGCTACCAGTTGAGCAAGCTTGAAAGGGAAGCTCATCCTTCCTCACGATCCATCCACGCCGGTAAGCAAATCTCCATCAAGATCGACGCCAAGACGTTGGCGCTTATTTGTATTTGTTTCTAACTCTATTTCATCAGTTGTATTTCATTCTCTTATTCTCTTCATTCACAAATCATGTATCAGACGCTAAATAGTTTTATTGAATGTCTCGATCATTTCCATTTCCACTTCTCTGTCTATTTTCGTTTCTCCATTAATCGTTTTCTCCATGATGTTTTCTTAATCCCTTGGTAGTTAATATGGATTAAATGAGTAACTTAATCTGTGCTAAAGGGATAAATGCATTTAGCTAAGGCATGCTAGACGACATCTTCACCTATGAGAGCAGAAGTGAAGATGCCATTCTGATCTATCGAGAGAAGATTAGAAGAATGCGTTATCTAAAGCGAGTAGTACTTCCAAGATGGAAGCAACCTTGCGTTCATTACGTTCGTCCCTGTTTCACCACATAAATGTGGGAACGCGGCCGATCACCGAGAGGTGTACGCCAAGGGAAAAGTGGAACAATACTTATATCTTTAACGCAATTAAGGAACTTGCGCTGTTTATATTAGTTATCTTTTCTCTTTCTACTTCGCATATAAGACTTGCCACCGCATTACACGATCTTTGTATAATCTTCACAGCCAACCTTAACCTCGGTATCTTGTATCATGAACCTGTATCTTGTATCATCTTTGCTTAGGTTTACTTTATCGCAATTTATCTTATTATCGCATCTTTACCGCTTTACTTTACTTTATCGCATGTTTAATTAATTGTACACAAAACTCTTTTATTAATTTGAAAAACCTCTGGTCGCATTTATCACAAACATAATGCAATAACCTCAAACAACCCCTATGTTTGACCTCGGATCACACCGAGAAACTTGCGGTGAAATTATACTTGGTTTCAACGGAAGGAAACTTGTGACAACGCACAACATACTACAAGAACATTCGTTAATAACGCATATCTAGAAGTAATATCACATATCATCGCATAAAATCTATGTCATCAAGTTTATGGCATGAACTTGCATCATAGTACAAAAATTAGTGTTACAAGTTTATGGCGTTGTTGCCGAGGATTGGTTAACGGATTATTTTTTGAGTGTGTTTATGGTGTTTTGCAGGAGAGATCTCGTTGTACTGGCTGTTCAATGTGGAGAGCAGCTTGACAGTTTATGAGCACTGGTGCGGAACCAGAATTCGAAGCTGACCCTGAGATCGAGCGTACCTTTCGCGCACGGGTATTCCAGAATTGGATAAGGCGAAAGAAAGCAGCGAGTATGGCAGATAATAACGACAATGCGGTTCTCGAAGGAAATCAAGGGGCTGTTAGGCCAGCGCAGGATCCTGTGTTCCTGGCTGCTAATCGCAACATCCCCATGAGGAATTATGCGACACCCAACTTGTATGATTTTTCGCTTGGAATTTCGAGGCCTATTGTGGAGGAGAACGCAAGGTTCGAAATAAAGCTGGTCATGCTACAAATGATCCAAAATGCAGGGCAATTTGGGGGTCAGCAAGGTGAAGACCCGCATGCCCACTTGACCAGCTTTGTCGAAATGTGCAGCAACTTCTCACTACCTAGCGTAACCCTGGAGAGTATTATACTGTATTTTTCCCTTACACCTTGAGGGACGAAGCCAAGAGGTGGGCTCACTCACTGGAGCCGAACGAGATCACAACATGGGATCAACTGGTGGAGCGATTCATGAAGAAGTTCTTCCTACCGGCCATCAACGCAAGGCGAGGAAAGGACGTGTTGAACTTTGAACAAATGGAGAATGAGACCCTGAGCACTGCCTGGGTGCGATTTAGAAGATTGGTGAAAAACTGCCCGCATATCGGAATATTCGATTGTGTTTTGATGGAGACCTTTTATAACGGCATGAATAGATCGACACAGGTTGTTGCTGACGCCTCCGCGGCAGGAGGTTTTATGGACAAAACATATACTGAGGCTAAATTCATCCTTGACTGCATATCACAGAACATGGATGACTGGATTGATGATGGCTATGGAGGCCGAGGTGTCGAATGAAGAAAGAATGAAACTGCCATTGTCCCTGTGGAGACGATAACCACACTGGCCTCTCAGATGGCCGTGGTGACCTCCATCCTTTAATCGATGGCAATTAATCAAGGAGCCATCTCCCAAAAATCAATGCAACCTGATACGCCGGCTCAAGTGGCCACAATAAGTTGCGTTAATTGTGGAGGGGCTCATGTAGCAGAAATGTGCCCATCGAATCTCCAGCAAGTATACGCCATCCAAAACAACCCCTTCAGTAACACCTACAATCCTGGCTGGAGGAGCCATCCTAACTTCGGTTGGGGACGCAATCCTAACCAGGGGGGCCAATCAACCATCAGAGTGGCAGTCGAGGAAATCCTCCTTTTCACCATAACTCGAACCAGGGGAAACCAAGGCAATCACAGAACCAGCAACCCTTATCTTCAAACACCTCTGAAAGCTCATTGGAGGCCCTGCTTAAACAATATATGGACAAAAATGACGCAGAAATGCAAGTGCAGGCGTCTTCAATTTGAAACTTAGAGATCCAAGTGGGCCAGCTGGCATCTGAGCTGAGAAATAGAGCACCAGGAACGTTGCCCAGCAGCTCAGAAGCCTCGGGATCCAATGGAAAGGAGAAATTTCCCTAGGACATTGGGCAGGCAAGCTGGACCGCCTGCAGGGATGTGGATTGCTCTCACTCAAAGAAACGTATCTTCCGGTCCATATCTCACATCTATGTTTAATGCTTTCTTTAAATTCCTGTCTTATTGAATTCCTGAATTTTGTCTTTGCTTCTTCATTTAATTCGTTTTTTGACTTTATGAATTTAATTCTTCATTTATTTCCCTTGCATTTATTTCTGTACCGTCTTTAATTCTTTTAACTTTTTTTTTTTTGTAATTAATGCGTTAGTCCTTAATTGGTGAATGATTGAGAAATAAAGGGGAATTTATTGCCTCAAGTCATAGCAACTTGCATTGAGGAAAAATAAAATAAAATAAATAAAATGAAACAATCAACATCTAGGATGCAAGGCGATGATGGACGCATCTTGAACCAAGTAAGATACGCTTTACGGTCATCCAACTCAAATGCGTTGAAACCGAGGGGTGTGTTGCGCGCGTATATGTCCTTTGCCCATCCTTGGCTAAATGCTCTATGTTGAGGTAGTGTTGTGCTGGTAGCAATACCGTGCGCCCGATCCTCCAGAAATGTGTTTAGTTAAGGGGTGTGTTGCGGGGATGCATACGTTGTTGCCCATCCTCTATGAAGATGCAGTTGCATTGGTGAACACATTGCGTTAATCTTTACCTTGTGTCCACTCGAATAAAACATTAAAGAAAATTATTTTTATCATTTGAGGAGTCCAATCATTTCGTATCCCAAAGCAATGATGATTCTGCAGACAAAAGGATGTGTTTCTGAAATTTCATAAATGAGGGAAGTTCGAGGGATGGGCCTTTTGAGTGTCTCGAGACCTGTCACCACGAAAACCACATTGGGCTCACTATGGCCCAACCTATAAATAGAAACCCTTCCCCGTCTGTGAATTCTTTACCTTATTTTGCAAACTGAAAACCCTAGTGCCTAGCATACGAAGCTTTCTTCTTCCCAAAAACCCAACGATTTTTCCAGTCCTCCCAAGCTCATCATCCATGGCCGACCAAGCTTCCCAACACTCTGCTTCACCATCAACCCCTTCCTCTGACCAAATCGCCATGCGAGAAGTAGCATTCCTCGCTGCCAGTCGCATACTTGCTGCCCAACCCCACACCGTCCCAAGAATCGCTGGTAGAACCCAGAGAAACCCTTAGCCGTTAGACCTCCTCAGTTCAAGAGGGGGAAAAGCATTAAGAGCACACCAGTTCCAACTCTTTCCGTCTCAACTGAGAGTGAGAAGAAGAGACGTGATGATACGGAGGTGTTTGGTAACATTTTGAGCAATTTGGAGCAAGGAGGGGGATTACCTGAGGCAGGGGTTGTAAACCAACCACTGACGATGGAAGAGGTGAAGGCGGCAGTGATTGAAGAGGTAGTGGTGTCGGATGTTGACTAAAATTTTGCGCATTACAACAATGGATGGATGGTATAAGCTCATATCCCCATTACCAGTTCCCCGGCAACGA